>NC_138209.1:71383732-71571232 GCF_964194415.1 Vipera berus
AGACTAGAGAATTTAGAAAACTTACTGATAGCATGGGAAAGCACCTCATAGTATTTCTGTAGCACTTTCCTAATTTGGTCTTTAAAATACTTGAACCTATCAAAGTATACTGAGCCTCAGAGCCTTGTCATGATATATTTATGTAATGCTTTTCTTATTGCCTTTCAAAATGGCAATCTTTAATAAGGGTAGCTTATAATGAGAAGCATCCTGTATCAGTATAAAGTTAAAACAAGCAAACAAATGACTCTCTGGAAATCTTTCAGTTAAAAGTCGAAAGAAATATACTCATAAATAACGTATGTAACCATATCCCTTTTGTAATGCCATAGGGCATGGACCATCAATGAAGGCACCCTTTACTATTCAGAACTATATATGTTCTTAACAGATGGCCAGCAAATAGTAGGTCTCAATGTTTCTCAACCTTGGCCTCTTTAAGCTGTGTGGACTTCCAACTCCCAGAATTTCCCAGGCAAATGGCTAACTGAAGAATTCTGGGAGTTGAAGTCCACACAGTTTAAAGCAGGGGGTCTTCAAACTCGGCCCTTTTATGACTCATGGACTTCAACTCCCAGAATTCCTCAGCCAGCATGCCTGGCTGAGAAATTCTGGGAGTTGAAGTCCATGAGTCATAAAAGGGCCGAGTTTGAAGACCTCTGGTTTAAAGTGACCAAGCTTGAGAAATCCTGGTTTATCTGATCACAAGGAGCATTTCTTAATAGCACAGTCATTCCTTCATGTTTCCTGAATCCAAATAATTTAAGACACTCTGTTTGTAATGCCAGTAGTTTGAATTACTATAGACCCAGAATGTACAGCAGGTATAAATTGATATATTATGGCCATTTGCAAAGCAAATCAGGTAGTTTGCTAAATAACTCAAATGTGATTTGAAATGCCTATGTTTTGAGAGATTTTTAAAGGAAGAAACACCACACATCAGCTCAGACCTGTGAAAGTTAACTTGCCACATACACCACACCAGAGGAACTTTCAGAAAATTGAATGGGATGTGCATGATAAGGAATGAGTTTTTTTTCCTAATTGTAAAAGTTGTATGGTTTTTTTTGTTTTTCTTAAGACTCAAAATTTTCAGGATTCCAATTAAAAGGCATATTTTACAGGCTTATAACATGTCACAATTAGCTGACTGACGTTGCAGAAGTTGTAATAAGTTGTGGAATTTGCTGTGTATTGGAATGATGGTATTAAGCACACGCACCCACTTTATGAACCAATTTTTACACTGACGATTTGATTCTGCTAGAAACATTCTAGGCCGAATAGTGTAGGAGTGGATTAACCTTAAAGTGCCAATTATAAATTCAAGGCGTTATCTTTATATATCTAACCTTTCTGCAAAACAGTTCAGAATCACAACAGTCTTATGACGCAAGCTGACTTTACTCAGAGCCCAAGCCTTTTAGCTGAATTGAGATTTTAATGTGAGGTTTCTCTCTATCTAGCATTCAAGGCATTATGTTACAGTGACATTACACATTAACACCCTCCCTGTGTGTTTACATCCTCTTTATTAGTTTTATTAGTATTTATTTATTTATTTTATTAGTAAGTTTCAAGGAAAACAAAAAGTTTGGTAATTTTCTGCTATGTTCCCTTATGTTGAAATGCAAAGCTAACAATTACTTTCTGCCAGTGCATTGTAAACAAAAAGGTATGTGCCTGTCAGATTAAATCTGAAAAATAAATTGTTTCTCCGGATAGAGGTTCCTTGCACTTTTCTGAGAAATAACAGAAGCAGGTTTCTTTAAATGTAGCATTAAAAAAACAACAGGCAGTAATTCTGTTAACAGCTGGGGTCTGTGTTTTTGTGAGAGGAGGCCTGCACTTGGAAAAGAAAATCTTAAGGTTTGCCAGGCAGCATTTTCAAAATAAAAATAAAAATAAAAATGATAAGAACTTATGCTATAACATGGCAGGTTAACCTGAAGTGATGTTAGAGATAACTTTGGAAATGCCGCTGGGAATTACACAAAAGAGTTGGAACTTCCCGGGGTTGTATTCTTCCCTGTTGTATTCTTAGATCAAAAACTTTCTTTCTCCTTCCCTTGCTCAGAAACTGAGAATTGTTCTCGTCTTGGATATCGAGAGTAGACACTGATGGTCACTGTGCATATGGGTGCTTCCCTCTTTCTAAAAACTACTAGCATTCAGGCTGAGCTTGCTTACAAATATTTTAAATCATCCTCATTAGTTGTAGTATTTCCATGTCAGTAGCGACTGACTGCGAACTACACTGGTTACTCATTGACATTTTGATGGGACAGACCCAAAAATCTAAATAAAAGTATTAGAGATGGTTTAGGAAAACGATTATATTTAAATTTTAATATTACAAATTGGCTTACTCAAAAGGAATAGAATGAACCTTTTTTGGTAAAATATTTTCTTGAAAAAGACATTCAAATTAAAGAAAAAGCAATCGGTGCCATTTTTGTAATGTTTTCTAAACTTGTAATGGTGTGGTATGGCTTTAAAGATCATTGTGGGTTAATAACAACAGTAATAATAATAATAATTATAATTTGGAAGGGACCTTGGAGGTCATCTAGTCCAACCCCCTGCTCACGCAGGAAACCCTAAAGAGTTTAATAACCTTCCCATACATTTTCTTCCATGAATTTTCAGTATGTTGCTGATACTGAATGCTGCCAAGACATTCAAGAATTTATTTTTAAACAAAGGCTTTTTAACCTACGTAACCTCACAGAAGAAAGCAGGATGAAAAGGACAAGGAAATTTATTTTAAGATTTATTTTGATTTTTGATGAGAATGGGCTTTGAGACCTCATTGGTATTTTGTGAGTGGAATGTGTTTTGGATTACATTGGACACTTGGAAAGTAATGTAGTAATCCATAAAATGTGATTTGTTTATTTACAGTTTAGGGCAGCTTACATAGTATTGCCCCCCCCCCCAAGTTGTTCCAATAACAACCCTGTAAAATAAGTGGGGCTGAGAAAGTGAAAGAGGTTGAGTGAGCTTCCATAGTTGAGAGTGGACTTAAATCTCCTTCGTTATTATTATTTATAGTTTATTGTTTTAATGTTTACCCATTTTTAATGTTTGTCAATTCTCGATGCGATGGGCAGTACACAAATCTAATTAATAAATATCTTCCAGGTCCTAGACTACTTGCTTTAACTACTACACCAAACTGGCTCTATCACTTAGTCAATTTTATGTGTGTATGTGTGTGTGTCTGTGTCTCTGTGTGTATGTGTATGTGTGTATGTGTATATGTATATTGGTACATTGGTATATTGGTGCATTGATTTGTGGGTATTTTAGTGCTACTTAGATAGAATCTCAAGGGTTCAAAAGGTTAGCAATAACCCAAAAGAAAAAAAGAACATTATTTTCAAAGGTTGAAATTATAAAGTTGTTTCTGTGTATCGTCTGTTACGCATGTGAAAAGCTCTCATTAAAACAGCTACTGCTCTGATTGGCTGTTAGGACTTAAGGAGTGGAAACATCTTGGAGACATGGTTTGAATCCAGTGGCGGGATTCAGATATGTGAACAACCGGTTCTCTGCGTGGATGCCGCTTCCGGAAAGTCCATTCTGGGCCTGGGCAACAAAAAAATTAGCTGCCGGTTCTGCCGCAGTGGTGCGAACCTGCTGAATCCCACCACTGTCTGAATCTCTGAAGCTAAGCAGGGTCTATTATGATTAGGACCTGAGTGGTATTTATTCCCAGATCGAAAAGCTATACTGACAAGTGTGTGTGTGTGTGTGTGTGTGTATCTTAGAAGAAGGCAACTAAAAATCAATGCTGAAAAACAGAAAGTTAAGTGAATGCAAGGAGTTTAGTTCAATTGAAGATACATTATTTATATTGGAGACTCAGGTTTGGTCTAATGGTTAGCGCACCAGGCTAGAAACCAGTAGGTGCTGAGTTCTAGTCCTGCCAGAGGCATAAAAGGCGGCTGGGTAACTTTGGTTCAATCTCTCTCTCTCTCTCTCTCTCTCTCTCTCTCTCTCTGTCCAATGCACCTCACCAGATTGTTGTGAGGGAAATAGGAGGAAGTAATATCAGGTATGTTTGCCACCTTGAGTTATTTATAAAGTAAATAAATGGTACTATAGGGTTATTTAATTATGTATTCATTCTTCAGAGTTACAACCATTAAGGTAAAGGTAAAAGTTCCCCTGCACATGCGTGCTAGTCGTTTCTGACTCTAGGGGCCGGTGCTCATCTCCGTTTCAAAGCCGAAGAGCCAGCGCTTGTCCGAGGACGTCTCCCTGGTCATGTGGCCGACATGACTAGACGCCAAAGGCGCACGGAACGCTGTTACCTTCCCACCGTAGTGGTCCCTATTTTTCTACTTGCATTTTTTACGTGCTTTCGAATTGCTAGGTTGGCAGTCGCTGGGACGAGTAACAGGCGCTCGCTCCGTTACGTGGCACTCGGGATTCGACCCGCCAAACTGCCGACCTTCTGATCGACAAGCTCAGCGTCCTAACCCACTGAGCCACCCCATCCCTTGTTTACAACCATTACCTTAACATTAATATACCAATGAGTCGTATACCATTTCGAAGAACTCGCTGCTAGCCATTTGCAACAGGAAGATCTCGAAAGGAGTCAACCTGCTGTTAAGATACCGCCAAAAAAGCACATTCAAAAGCACTGGCAAATAAATAAATATATATATATATATATATATATATATATATATATATATATATATATATATATATATATATATATATATATATATATATATATATATATATATATATATATATATATATATATATATATATATATATATATATATATATATATATATATATATATATATATATATATATATATATATATATATATATACCGGTATTTATATATATTTATCTTTCCTGTCCTGAGCACTGGACAACTAGTTGAGCTTAGTTAGATTTTCTGCAGTTCAAGACATATTTGCATTTCTGTTTTATACTTCCAAAGAGTTGGCTTTTGTTGGCGTGCTCTTTTCCTTTGGTGTTTAAGCTCCCCCGTGTGGCAATGCACTGCATTTTGCCTTGTGCCCGGAAGATGTTACCTAGTCCAGTAACAAAACGTGTGCGAGCAAGCCACCAAATTCAGAGAGCACTAGGAACTCCGCACTGCATTTTTCCTGGTTTTTTAAGGCAGCATTTGTTTGGTAGGAAATTCCTTTCGATACGATGATCTCATTTGGTATCTTCGCTTGAGACATCATTAATGTGTCCAGTACATATTTTTGAGTTTTGTTTTTTTTTTTGAGAATGGGAGCGAGACCTGTGTGGATGAGGAAAATAAATGAAGGCAGAAATTTGTCTCTGAAATGGTGTGAGCTTTGGGAAATGGATAATGGCCATGTATCTTTTGCTTTAGGCCCCCAAGCTGAAGGTTGCATAATTCAGTTTTTTTAAGGAAAGCTTTCTACAATAAATGGGTCAGTATTCTGCAGATTTATCCATAGGATTTGTTCTAACATCGGCATTAATATTGATTGCTTTCTTCATTTTAATAAAGCAGATGTTTTACCTCATCTGGTAGCCACCCATTTTTGCCTAGGCTGTGGCAAGTTATGAGTATTTAGTTGAGTAAAGTGCACCTTCCCCCACCAATCATCTTGGAGGAATGCTAGCTTGTAGTTTCTGTGCATCAACACGAAGAGGGATTGTGTTGCACAGTGTGATTTCCAATTAATGTTTTGTGTTCAGCCATGCTGTGTATTATGATGCGATTACCACACTTGATCTTAGCCGAAACCCCGATAGGTGATTGTGTTTAATACTATTCAAAGCGTGCAAAATACAATAAACCCAGGGTAATTGTTCCATCAAAGTTTTTGGAGCAATTCTGTTATAGGTAAAGGTAAAGGTTCCCCCGCACATGCGTGGTAGTCGTTTCCGACTCTAGGGGGCGGTGCTCATCTCCGTTTCAAAGCCGAAGAGCCAGCGCTTGTCCGAGGACGTCTCCGTGGTCATGTGGCCGGCATGACTAGACTCCAAAGGCGCACGGAATGCTGTTACCTTCCCACCGGAGTGGTCCCTATTTTTCTACTTGCATTTTTTTTACGTGCTTTTGAATTGCTAGGTTGGCAGAAGCTGGGACGAGTAACAGACGCTCGCTCTGTTACGCGGCACTCGGGATTCGACCTGCCAAACTGCCGACCTTCTGATCGACAAGCTCAGCGTCCTAACCCACTGAGCCACCGCGTCCCTATTCTGTTATAATAAGACCTGAAAAAAATGAATGTGAATATGCATACTACTGTACTATGGAGAAAAAAAAATATCTCGCATTTAAGTGTCTCTGTCCCTCTTTCTCAGCCTTAGCCATTTTAATAGGTCTGGACCTGAACTCTCAAAATTCCCCAGCCAGCCATTTCCCAGCATGCTGGCTGGGGAATTCTGGGAGTTCAGGTCCAGACCTCTTAAAGCATCCAAGGATGAGGTAGCTGAGGAAGTACAGCCTGGGATTCTAACTTGATTTCCAGGCAATTCTATAGTTGCTTGTTTTTCGACCTCTGTTTTTGTTAAAGCAAAGGTGTAGGTGGGTTGAACCGTGGGTGAGGTGTTGCTTTGTACAGTAATCCTCAACTTACGACCACAGTTGGGCCCAAAATTTCTGTCGCAAAGTGAGACATTAGCTGTTAAGTGAGTTTTGCCCCATTTTTTTTTACCTTGCCACAGTTGAGTGAATCACCGCAATTGTTAAGTTAGCCACATTACCATAATAGAAGCATATATTATTTATGTTTTAAATTGGGAGAGGAGGATGAAGGGGCAGATGTGAAATATTACCAGTGTATCAAGCGAAAGGGGAAAAAAGATTTTGTCTCAAGTCTTTTCTTGCAAAAGTCTGCACAAAGGGGAAATTTTTTAAAATAGCCCAGAATAAAGAAGGTGTAGGAGAGCATCTAGCTCATTGAAATTGCTTGAGTATTGATGACGGGCCCAAAATATTAAAAAGTTTGCAAATTAAATTCAGGACTCTTTCCTCCATTGAGTATTTTTGGATTATGGGTCAAACTCCATATATTGTATGTCTTCAGACTTCTGTCTTAAAGAATGCAGAAAAGTGGCTTTAGAAAGTTGCAGATTTGACATTGATACATTGGACATTTTTAAACAGTCTTTTAAGTGTTTTTCAAAATGTACTGATTAGCCAAGTGCTTAGTCGTATAGGTTACATTTAACTGTAAATTTGCTTCCTGTGATGTGTTGTTCCTAGACTCTTTGTAATGACCCAGAGATTATCTTCTTTTTTCTGAAATTGGGACATAGAGATGTGAGCTAGAGTAGTTGCAAATTTTAAGTTGATTAGAAAAATGTCCCATCGCATATCATCGTGATATGACTGCTTTCTGTCTTAACCTTTTAGCCTTAACATTTTTTTGAGAACGATCCTGAGAAATTGAAACGTATACATGTACACAAGCCAAAGGTCTTGTAAGCAAGTCTTTTGGAGAAACATTTGAAATAGTTCAGTTTATTGAGTTTTGAGTAGAAACACAAAGGGAGGGAAAATAACTGAAAGAGTTGCCTCTTGCTTTTAATGCACAGGGAAGGCCTTGAACTCAAGGGATGCAATTTCAAGGAAGCTATTTGAGCAATAGATACATAGAAGCTTCTGAATCATAAGGGCTCATGAATGGAATGCATCGTTTTCAAAGACGATAAGACTATTCGTTTGCTAAAAACTTTAAAGTAGATGTTAGATTGCGAGAGGGACAGTACGTGGGGTGCAGCGTTCATTAAATATTTGTTGCTTGCCCTGGAATTTTTTTTTATTAAAGAGTTTTACAAAAACAAAATTTTACAATATTTCCCCAAATCCCTCCCACCCCAAACCCACCCACTTCCCCCCCCCCACTTCCCAGAGCTAAATACAGGA
Organism: Vipera berus; assembly: GCF_964194415.1. NCBI lineage: Eukaryota > Metazoa > Chordata > Lepidosauria > Squamata > Viperidae > Vipera > Vipera berus. Next base: position 71,391,627 of record NC_138209.1, read on the forward strand.
TTATAGTTACAATAATCATATTCTAAATAAAAATTATGCATAATATACAATTAACCAAATTCATAATGTGCTTTAACTCCCCTTTAACATAACTACAAACAAAGTACCAATAACAATATCCCACTAAAATCTACTCATAAGCTAAATGGAACTTGTTAGTCCCATATTTATTCTGAATATAATCTATCCATCTCCTCCGAACTGAAATATATCTTTCCTGTGAATGATCTTTCAAATAAGCAGAAATCTTAGACATTTCTGCAAGATTCGAAACTTTAAACACCCATTCTTCTATAGTGGGCAAACTATCCTTCTTCCAATATTGTCCCACCAGTAACCGTGCTGCCGTTATCATGTTCAACATCAAGTTAGTTTCTTTAACATCACAATCTACCACAATACCCAATAAAAACAATTGCGGAGAAAATTTTATCTTGCCCTGGAATTTTTGTGCTGTTTTTGGTGTGATTGTATTAAGAGATTTCTCTGAGCGTTGCAAAACTTTTCTTATAGTTCCCAGCTATAATATTTAAATCATTGTGTAATTGGATCTGAAACTCAACCATGTGGTTTATTGAGGGTAGCGCTTGCCTTTTTTATTCACCTGATAATTAGGAATGGCTCCCTGGTCCCAAAGGTTAGAAGACTCTGTTAATAGTTGCCCCTTGCATTCTAGAAGCCGCATCGACCATTGAGTTAACTCAGGGGGGGTCTTCAAACTTGGCCCTTTTATGACTTGTGGACTTCAACTCCCAGAATTCCTCAGCCAGCGTGCCTGGCTGAGGAATTCTGGGAGTTGAAGTCCCGAAGTCACAAAAGGGCCGAGTTTGAAGACCCTTGTGCTAGCAGTTCTCTCTCACGCATGTGGAAACAGAAAAAAAACAACTCTATCCACATGTTGAAAGAAAGAGATACTTTTAGTATTTATTTGATATATAGAATGATTTATTTATTTGATATATAGAATGTTGGGGGCAATAAGCTGACTTTGTAATAATGCCGCTTGGGGTGTGTGTGTGAAAGCCCTAATAAGCAGGCATATACATAGAATGAAGGCTACTGCTAAGCTTGTAAGCCGCCCTGAGTCTTCGGAGAAGGGCGGGATATAAATGGAATTAAAATAAATAAAATAAATAAATATGGCCTTCCTTTCCATACATAAACAAATGTGCTTGCGTGCTTTTATTTATTGTTGACTCCCCTTCTGCTCTACTTCACCATGCTGGATGAAAGAGTTTCCAATAAGCACTTGCAATTCAAGGGGGTTGGTAGTTGCATACTTTAGTTGGGGTGGGGGGGGGAAACATCCTTTCAATCTTGGGATGACCGGTACAGAAACATTTGATTTTTCTTGAAATACTTTTGCTGCAGCTCGGCTCCTTTTGAAATATTCCATCGTGCGCTGTGACGCTCATTCCAGCCAGAAAACATGTACATTTATTACTGTATGCTTAATTCTATCTAAACCTATAAGTTTGAGAGATGAATACTAAGGAACAAAACTTCCTCAGCATGGTGGCTGAGGAATTCTGGGAGTTGAAGTCCAAAGGTCATAAAAGGGCCAAGTTTGAAGACACCCCCCCCCCATGCAGTGGGAAGATTTAAGAGGCAACTCTTTCTCTTAAAGTCACAGGAAAATTTAGTGACCTGGGATCAGTGACTAATTTTCAGATTAAAAGACCTCATATTAGCATTACAAGATTTAAGTGAGAGGTGGGGAAGAACCTATGAATCTTAACACATTCTTGCCCTGGAGTCTTTAGGAAATTAGCAATTAAAGGAAAGATGTCCTTGCATCATTTTTCTATTAGCATTCATCTGCCGCAAATGTAGCAAGACTCCTACAATGTTTGCTTGTGTAGGCGAGCGAAGAATTAAGAGTGCTAAAATTTCAGTATATGTGTATTTATGTCTATGTGCATATGTAAAAAAAATACACACACACCTACCTACCTACCTACACACACAGACACACGCACAAGCGACAGCCTGGTACTTTCCCCATTAAACTGTGCTAACCTTGTATGACCATGTCATCTCAGTCAGTCCATGTGAGTTCAAGGGCAGGCAAAACTGCACAGAACTTTTAAAGGGAAAGATATTCCAGCAAAATTCCCCCCCCCAATTTTTTTTTTTACTACAAACAAGTTGAAAGGTTCAAGGCTCCATTTATATAAATAGCTTCAGATCATTAATACAATATTAATTTTAGCTGGATTTTTAAAAAAGCTTACTTCATGGTATGAAAGCTTTTAGGCTTCCCACCAAGTCCAATAATTTCCAATGCTATCTTATCAAAAGTAGCCTTATCTTCTGTGCAATTAATATGAATTGCTTGTTCCTTAGTATTCATCTCTCAAACTTATAGGCTAGAATTAAGATTATTGTAATAAACGTACAAGCTTTCTGGCTGGAATGAGAGTCACAGTGCACAATGGAATACTTCCAAAGAAGCTGAGTTGCACCAAAAGGATTTTTAAGAAAAATGAAATGTTTCTGTACCAGTCATCCCAAGATATTCAATTCTGAGAGTTGAAGTCCACAAGTCATAAAAGGGCCAGGTTTGAAGACCCCTGACATAGTGTAACAGTTTAATAGTATAAAAGTTTGATAACGTATTTTATCATTTCTCTCCAATGATCCAATACATTTTATCTATGCCGTAAAATCATTATTGTATGATCCCCAGTGAAATTAGGGAAATGTGTCCATTGACTAAAGGGACATCATTTCCAAAGTAGTCTAGTTAGTTGATGCCTTTTACATGATTTGCATAGTTATACATTTTTGTATAATTATATAAGCAAGACTTAAAATGTGTTAGATAAATTTGGATCTAACACACACAGTATTTTACTTTATCATGTTTGGTCAATTAAAAAAATGAGATTTCTTTGTACCATGTTTTCTTATCCAAGACTTTAAATAGAAAAGTCTCTGAAAAGTAGGAATTTTCCAAGAATGAACATTTAATTGAAGCCTGTATTTCTTTTGTCTTCCTACATCTGTTTATCTGGTAGTTTTACCAGGATATTATACCTGTAAAAAGATAAATCTACATATCAGTAATTTTGTATAACCTAATTTGTTGTGCTTCTATGTATCTACACCTATTACTGAATTTGCTAATGGTGAGTGCTTGTAATAATACAGGTAGCCCTGGACTTACAGCAGTTCATTTAATGACTGTTCAAAGTTACAACAGCACTGAAAAAAAAGTGACTTATGACCATTTTTCACACTTATGCCCTTTGTAGCATCCCCACGGTCATAGGATTAAAATTCAGACGCTTGGGAACTGACTCACATTTATGACGGTCGCAGTGTGTCCCGGGATCACGTGATCCCCTTTTGTGACCTTCTGACAAGCAAAGTCACTGTGGAAGGCAGATTCACTTAACAAACCGTGTGACTAACTCAACAACTGCAGTGATCGATTTAACAACTGTGGCAAGACAGGCGGTAAAATGGGGCAAAACTCGCTTAAGAAGTGTCCCGCTTAGCAACAGAAATTTTGGGCTCAGTTGTGGTCATAAGTTAAGGACTACCTGTGCACATTTGAATTGTTAAGTAGTGACATTTTTGCTCTGCTGTATACTCAGATGCATCACTTTATAACTGTCTGGACATCCAAGGTGCCTCTTAGATATCTACTAGAATAGAATAGAGCTGGAAGGGACCGTGGAGGTCTTCTAGTCCAACCCCCCGATCAAGCAGGAGGACCTATACCATCTCAGACAAGGGACTGTCTCTAACCCCTTCTTAAAAATCTCCAGTGATGGAGCGCCCACGATTTCTGGTGGCAGGCTGTTCCACTGGTTAATTGTCCTCTCTGTCAGGAAGTTTCTCCTTAATTCCAGGTTGCTTCTCTCTTTGATCAGTTTCCAACCGTTGTTTCTTGTCCTGCCCTCTGGTGCTTTGGAGAATAGCTTGACTCCCTCTTCTTTGTGGTAGCCCCTCAGATACTGGAACACTGCTACCATGTCTCCCCTGTTTCTTCTCTTCTTTAGACTAGCCAAACCCAAGTCCCGCAGCCGTTCTTCGTATGTTTTAGCCCCCAGGCCTTGGATCATCTTTAGTTGCTCTTCTCTGAATTTTTTCCAAACTCTCAACATCTTTTTTGCTGTATGGTGACCAAAATTGGCTGCCATATTCCAGGTGCGGTCTCACTAGGGTTGTTATAAAGCGGTACTAAGACTTTGCATGATCTTGATGCTATGTCTCTGTGGCCTTCTACTACTCTTCGATAGGTTCAGTACACAGAAGCACCTAATTTATCTTGACTTAAACCTGGATGCTAATCAAAGCTACCTGACCCTGATTAGTTTTTGGATGAGGGAATGCCGGACAAGTTTCAGGTTGTTACTTAGAATGCTAAGCTGGAAAATTGGGGGTGGGGGGGGGAAGAGGAGGAGATGCAGGCAATTTCTATAAGGCTTGACCCTGAATAAACGCAATCACCAGGTGAACTTGCCAGGAGGTGTCTTTACCTTTTAATCTTCAATAAGGATTATTTATTTATTTTTATTACATTTATATCCCGCCCTTCTCCGAAGACTCAGGGCGGCTTACAAGCTTAGCAGTAGCCTTCATTCTATGTATATGCCTGCTTGTTAGGGCTTTCACACACACACCCCAAGCGGCATTATTACAAAGTCAGCTTAATTGCCCCCAACAATCTGGGTCCTCATTTTACCTACCTCGGAAGGATGGAAGGCTGAGTCAACCTTGAGCCTGGTGGGACTCGAACCTGCACCAATTGCAGGCAGCTGGTGTTACTTAAGGAGGCATCAGCCCACTGCTCCACCAAGGCTCTTAGTAATAGTTACATGCTGCTTCCTCAGAAGTTCCTCTCTGGCAGTAATCTGAGAAACTTTTCTGTGTTGCTCCAGTGACTTCACCCAAGATGGGTTGGTTAATCTTACTAGTTTCTGAACTAATTATAAAGTATTATTTAGAAGGCCGTAAGAATAACGGTTCGGCCAACTGAAGAGGTACTAATTAAGAAAACTCTAGAGTGTGCCGAAATGGATAGATTGACTCTAAAGATAAAGGAGAAACAAGACTCAGTGTACTTCAGAACATGGGATAATTTTTTATCCATGGCTAGAAAAAACGAGTCAGAGAGAAAGGAATTTGATATGTAATTTTTATTTTATTTTATTTTATTTTTATTTTTATTCCATTTATATCCCGCCCTTCTCCGAAGACTCAGGGCGGCTTACAAGCTTAGCAGTAGCCTTTTGAGTATATATTAGCAAGAAGAAGGCTATTGAGTGATTTAACATATTGTTTATGACAATTAAGTATATCTATTATTGTTAGTTCAGTACATGTACCCAGACATTATGCTGTTTGCTAAATATTGAAAATGTTATTTGGAAAAACCCTAACCCCAACCCTAATCCCGACTCTACCTTACACCTAACCCCATAAAAACTAATAAAATTTATAACCCCCCCCAAAAAAAAGAATAACAGTACGGCATTGGAAACTGGATGAGTGAGACCTCCAGTTAAAAAGAAAATACTTTTAATCTATTTCATCTCAGGTTGTAAAATTTAAGCATGTGACCGCTTGACATGTATGTGAGGTCGAAAGCCTGAATATCATTTTTCCTTCCCCAGTACAGACAGTCCTCGATTTCTAACTGTTTAGCGGCGGTTCAAAGTTACAGTGGCACTGAAAAAAAGTGACCTTTCACCAGTTTTCACACTTACGGCCATTGCAGCACTCCCATGGGTATGAGATCAGAATTCGGACAGTTGGCAGCTGATTCACGTTTACGACGGTTCCAGTGTCCCGAGGTCACGTGATCATTTTTTTTTGCAGCCTTTTTGCAAGCAAAGTCAATGGGGAAACCCAGATTCCCTTTAACAACCCTGTTGCTCACTTTTAACAACTGCAGCGATTCACTTAACTGTGGGAAGAAAGGTCGTGAAAAGGGCCCAAATTTACTTCACATATCTGTCACTTAGCAGCAGAAATGTTGGTCTCAGCTTTATCTCTTTATTTCTTGCATGCATTCCTCCTCCTGTCTAGTCAGTCAATTAGTAGGTGGTCACTGGAGCGCACACATCTATACTTAACAGCGTAGTTGCCTATTTGAAGCCTTTCACTGAACAATGTTATAAGTTGGCAAGTCGAATGCAGCCCACAATCAATGCTGCAAGGAGCGTTAGGAGCAGCTCCTTGCGTTCCTGGTCAGTCATCTGGTCCACGCGGCGCCTGTCTTGGGCCCGGGCCGTTTCCGCTGCGTCTGGGCAGTCTTGGGTGGACTGTAAGCCTTCCATGCTTCCCTCTGTGGCTTGCAGCTGTAGGGAGGCATGCGAAGGGGTCCCTGGCGCTGAATAGAGGTCATCTGTATTCTCACCTGGAGCAAAGCTTGCGTCAGGGGCTGGATGCAGGGCTGCCGTCCTGGATTGACGACTCCTGGTCACAATCGGGGATCTCCTGCCATCCATCTCAAATGGGTTCTTGCTGGAACCTCCAGGCATCTTGCTTGTAGCTGCTGGCTTGGAAGCGTTGCCTCAAACCATCCTCTCATGACCTTGCCCTCTTCCTGGTGTATAAAACAGTCGTGTGTGGAAAAACTCCAGATGTTACCACATCAAAGGACCAAATTTCCATGCTACGTGAAGGAAATACAAGCTATAGAGAGGTTATCCCAAGTTTTGAAAACTATTCAGCGCAATTATTGGAATTCAGGAAATCTGACCTGGTCATATCAGTGAAGTGTTGGTCTCTTATTACTCAAAAACTGTCATCTGTTGTTATCTCGATTGAAAGATAATTGAAGCTGAATAAAAGAACTGGAGGGTAAGCTTTCAGATACTGCAGAAAAAAGAACATCTCAAACGTTCGCATTGGCCCATTATGAACCAAAATTGTGTTGTGTGATTTGCCAGTGTAAGGCAATGTAATGTCTTTAATGAGCTTCAAAATTTTGAAGGAATCTGTTTTCAGGTAACGTGTTCTATATATTATATAATATGCTTTTTGTAAGCTGCAACAGATGTAAAGCTGATGTCCTTTAATAATGTTGGTTGGTTGAAAAAACAAACTCTAGATTCCTTTCTTTTGTCACCATAGACCGACAGAGCTTTTCAAAATCCCAAGTGTCCTCATCATTTCAGAATGCCCAGTTCTTTTCTATAAGGTGATTGCACAAGTGCAGAAATCACTATGAAAACCAACTTCTGTACATACATAGTATACGTTTTATAGCTTTTTTTTATTGAAAAGTTTTACAGTACATTTTATTTTTAACAAAACCAAACCAAACCCCTCCCAACCCCCTCCCCTCTTCCCAACCCTCCCCAACACCTCCCTCCCTCCCCCTCCCCGACTTCCCAGAGCTAAATACAAGGTATAAAAGTACAAACAATCCTAGTCTACCATATGCAAACAACAATAAACTATTCAATCTATCGCACTTTAACTCTTATAAAATAACTACAAGCAATATAAATATCACCTCAATACTTATTCAAATGCTAAGTGAAACTTTTTAGTCCCATATTTATTCTGGATGTAATCAATCCATTTTTTCCACTCCACAATATATCTCTGTTGCGAATGGTCTTTCAAGTACGCTGAGATCTTTGCCATTTCCGCCAGGTTGGAAACTTTTAAAGTCCATTCTTCTATAGTCGGCAGTTCTTCCTTCTTCCAATATTGCCCTACTAAAAGTCTTGCGGCCGTAATTAAATTCAACATCAACTTAGTGTCCACAACAGTAGTATCAGTAATAATGCCCAGTAAAAACAATTGCAGACAAAACTTTATCCTTCTCTTAAATATCTTTTGCATGTTCCACCAGATTTTAATCCAAAAAGCTTTAACTTTTTTACAGGTCCACCATATATGGAAATACGTTGCGTCTTCACCACCACACCTCCAACATTTAGGCTGCCAGTTCGGATACATACTTGCGAATTTTTTAGGATCTAAATGCCACCTATAAAACATTTTATAAAAATTCTCTCTTAAGTATACGTTTTATAGCTTTGTATGAATACATTTATCTGCAGGTATTACTGAAATGTGTTAATAAGTACTACGCACTATTTCGACATAGGTACAAGAAGGAATGTACATTAATTTCGGTTCCTAGTTTATGAACTGTCATTAAGATATCTTTTGGGAAGCCATTGCAGAAAGTCCTTGTTTAATGACCGCAGTTGGGACTGGCAGTTCATTCGATAAGCAAAGCAGTTGCTAAGAGAAACCGTGACTTTATGTTCTTCCCTCAGTTTTCCTTTGCTTTACAGACCTGCTAAGGTCGTAAACATGAGGACTGGTCACAAAGTTACTTGTTCATCACCCTCCTAACTGAACAGTCACCAACAATTCAGTCGCTAAGCGAGGACTGTCTGCACTTTTCTTCTTGGTTTTTCTACCATCCAGTTGTGTTTTATCCAGAAAAGTTAAATAACAAATAAAGTACATTTTGATTATTTCTTTTAAATACCTACCAAGCTTTTTTCCCCTCCAAACTTGAGTTAAATTGAAGCTTGCAAATTTATTAACATACAATACTTGAAGGGATTATAATTTCCTTTCACGTAATTGCTTATTTGAATTCCTGTATAAAATTAAGTGTTGCTTTCTTAGGCAGCAACCAAAAGGAACATCAAAAAGGCCACGTTGAGAGACTGTGCTAGCCAAAATATTTTAAACAGCAAGGGCATTATCGTAGGGTTAATTGTGTGTCATGACAAGTAACAAGTTGGGAGGACAGCTCCAGAATTTTCATGCGATAAGGTAGTCCTTGACTCAGGATTGTAATTCAGCCAAAAAAAAAAAAAATCTGTTGCGAAGCAAGACGATTGTCAAGCGAGTTTTGCCCTCTCTCACAACCTTTTCTTGCCACTGTTGTAAAGTGAATCGGCGCAGTTGTTAAGTGAGCCACGCGGTTGTTAAGTGGATCCGGCTTCCCCATTGGCTTTGCTTGCCAGAAGGCCCTGAAAGGGGGGGTCATAGGAGCCTGGAAGGCTACAATGGTCATAAATAGAAGCCAGTTGCCAAGTGTGATTGTGAGGATGCGGCCACCGGGTCCTAAGTCACTTTTCCAGTGCCGCTGTGATGGTTCCTAAACGACTGGTTGTAAGCCGAGGACGACCTGCAGTCTGTTTCCCATTTTGTATTTATGTCCCATCAGGCAATAAGACATCACGTTTGTAAAATAAACCTGGACTGTTATTTCTGTAGAAACCATGACGGATTTTCTTCCTCAATCATCTTCTGTTATTTACGCATAATAAACGGATCACGTGTCCTTGCAGGTTATCTTTAGCAATTGCATCTGAGTAATATCCTACTCTTAAAAACCGTCATAATGTCTTTCAGACATGGGCAAACCATAGAGAAAGAAGGTCCTTACGTTGTGCTAAACTCCAGTGTGGTTTTGGCCGAGCCTTTGGTGTGAAACCCGGCCGACGTGGTTTGAGTTATAACAGGGATAGTAGATAGCCGGCAGCCCCCATTTCTTTTAACCTGTACCCATTTTAAAAGCAGCTAATATAATCATTGAGGCCTTTGAACGATGGTGCTGGAGAAGACTCCTGCGAGTCCCTTGGACTTCAAGGCGATCAAACCGGTCAGTCCTAGAGGAGATCAATCCTGACTGCTCTTTAGAAGGCCAGATCCTGAAGTGGAAACTCAAATACTTTGGCCACCTAAGGAGAAGGAAGGACTCACTGGAGAAGAGCCTAATGCTGGGAAAGGTTGAGAGCAAGAGAGGAAGGGGACGACAAAGAATGAGGTGGCTGGATGGAGTCACTGAAGCAGTAGGCGTGAGCTTAAATGGACTCCAGAAGATGGTAGAGGACAGGAAGGCCTGGAGGAACGTTGTCCGTGGGGTCGTGATGGGTCGGACACGACTTCGCAACTAACAAAAACAATATAATCAAGTCTAACCATGATTTTCATTTTTTAAAAAAGATTTTTATCCCACTTTTTTCCCCCTAAAGTGTTTCCCCCCCCTCCCAATACTGCTTTCTCCTCCTGTTTTCCCCACAACAACAATCCTGTAAGGTGGGCTGAGAGAGAAGGACTGGCTCCAAAGTCACCCAGCCAGTTTTGCATGCCTAAGATAGGACTAGAACTCGCAGCCTCCCGGCCTCTCGGCCAACGCATTAACCTCTGTGCCAAAAGTGGCCTATTATTATGGTTGCTCACACAAATCATCCAGATCTTTAGATACGGCATTTTTGCCTACCTGTCGAGTTCTTCTTAATCAGCGGTCTTCAAACTCGGCCCTTTTATGACTTGTGGACTTCAACTCCCAGAATTCCTCAGCCAGGCACGCGTTGAAGTCCACAAGTCATAAAACGGCTGAGTTTGAAGACCCCTGTCCTTAGTGGACTTGGGATAGGCAGATGTTGTTGCTTAATGACATTAAACGTCGCAGGAAGGAAGCCATGATAGAATGTTGTGCAGGTGGAGAAGGAGTGTGTGTGTAGGGGTAATACCAACAATAGCTCTGTGGCTTCCAAGAGAGGAAGAAGCACATACCAGAGAGGTTTCCCCCCCCCCCCCCGAAAAAAGACACTGCACCGCCCTGAACTGGAGGAGGAAATGTGGAAAAGATTCAGGATAGCCACACCCTAGAATCTCCCAGGGTATATTTATTGAGTCAGTTGTTAACAGCTGCAGTCTGTCAAGATTCTGTCTCTAAGTGTAAGCCAGGGGTCGGCAACCTTAAACACTCAAAAGAGCCACTTGGATCAGTTTCCCAGAAGGGGAAAAAAACACTGGGAGCCGCAAAACTGTTTCTTGCGCCCGCACACAAGGGGAGGGGGAACTTGATTGAAGAGTTTAATTAAAAAGAAATAGAGGCTGCTGTGCATGAGTTCTCCCTCTCTTTCTCTCCTTCCCTCCCTCTCTTTCTCTCCCTCCCTCTCTCTCTCTCTCCCCCCTCTCTCCCTCTCTCTGATCTTCTGCTCACCTGGCAAGCTGGCTTCACGCTGTTCTCGGACAAGCTGACATACATTCTTATTGGGCTGGCTGTCCTGCCCTTGAGAGCTGCTGCTTTCTGCTGCTTCCTGTGGAGACGCAGCAAAGGCAGGAGGCCCGCCCAGTAAGTTTGTCAGCTTCTCAGAGAACAACGTGACTTACACACACACAGAGAGAGAGAGAGAGAGAGAGAGAGAGAGAGAGAGAGAGAGAGAGAGAGAGAGAGAGAGAGAAGGAAAGCACAAGTGCCTGTCTCTGTCTGTCTGTCTGTCTGTCTGTCTGTCTGTCTGTCTCTCTCTCTCTCTCTCTCTCTCTCTCTCTCTCTCTCTCTCTCTCCTGGGAACCGCAGGAGAAGGCTGAAAGAGCGGCATGCAGCTCCAGAGCTGCGGGCTGCCAACCCGTGGTGTAAGCAAATAAAGAACTGGACTTGTTTGGATCTCATTGTGTAGTCTTTGGGCTTGGGCTGGACATAAGCTGGGCCCAGTAAAGCCGGCTTTTGTAATGGATGGTTTTGGTCAAAGCTAATGGTGTTCAAAGGGTGCCCTAGATACTTTGCGATTGCCCTCAAGGTGCCTATTGCTATTGCTACTGTCTTTGCTTTTATTATTATTAGGTCGCTCAAGAATTATAATTTTTTTTCAAAAACATTTCACAACAACACGATATTTCACTTCCATCCTCCTGGCTTTGTCTTAGGCCAGTGATGGTGAACCTTTTAGAGACCGATTGCCCCAAACCGCCCTGCCCCGCTCCAGCCCCCCCGTCCCGCCCGCCGGCAGGGCCACCCATCTCCTCCACGGCCCGCCGCAGATCACCCAGGTGGCCCAGCAGCGCCATGGAGGCCACGCCCTCTGCCCGTGCCCCGCAGCATCTGCGCGCAATGGGACACGAGGGCGGAGTCTTGTCCCCACTGCTCGACTGCCATGTCCTTGGCTGTGCTGCTCCGCGTGGGCCGCGTCCGGCGGCGACTCTTCTCTGGGGGGGCTGCTGGTGAGGAGGGGGCCGCGGGGGGAGGCGGGGCTGGAGCGAGGGCACGCATGTCCACAGTGAGGTCTCTGAGTACCGCCTCTGGCACGCGTGCTATAGGTTTCGCCACCGCTGTCTTAGGCAAACAGGTCTGGAATGTGGAAAAAGTATGACTCCAGGGCCACACCGGCCTGCCCCGGCACCATTTTGCTTGTGTCTCATGCCCATTTGGTTAGGAAATGACTTGTTTTTTTTCTCGTTTTTTTTCTGCAGGAAATTTGGTGAGCGACCTCCACCGAAGCGGCTCACCAGGTAGGGTTCGGGTCTCGTGTTCAGGTCCTGACTGGGCCTCTCTTCCCCCAGCGGTGTGTGTTATAATACCAGTTGCCTCTCTGGAAAGGTGTAAGGCAATCATCGAGCTAGGCGAGCAGGCGGTTTGTTCTGTTGACTTCTCAGCTCAGTTTTGTCATCCTGTGCACATTCCGTGTAGGCAACCTCACTTGCACCCTCGTGGATCTGCTCTCATTACTCCTTGCTTTGATCCTTTGTGGAAAATGTGGAGACCCCAACATCTTCCTGCCTGTTACTACAAAGAGAAAAGGTTCCCTTCCCCAAGAAATACATAGGTGTGGAGGCCCCCTCCCCCCCCCCCCCCCGTTTTTAATATTACATCCCTCAACTTGTTCCCAGTCCAGGGAGACTGGTGGGAATCAACCTGATTGCTACTGGTGGTCCTTAACTGGCTGACAACTGTAATTGAGCCCAAAATTACGGTGGGGTGGGGTGGGGTGAAAAGGTGGTCATGAGAATTTGGAGCAAAGGGAACCCTAGCAGCGTTGGCAGACCCCATAAGAGAGATGTAAAAGGTAAAGGTTCGCCCGTACATGCGTGCTAGTCGTTTCCGACTCTAGGGGCCGGTGCTCATCTCCGTTTCAAAGCCGAAGAGCCGGTGCTTGTCCGAGGACGTCTCCGTGGTCATGTGGCCGGCATGACTAGACGCCAAAGGCGCACGGAACGCCGTTACCTTCCCACCGTAGTGGTCCCTATTTTTCTACTTGCATTTTTACGTGCTTTCGAACTGCTAGGTTGGCAGAAGCTGGGACGAGTAACAGGCACTCGCTCTGTTACGCGGCACTCGGGATTCGACCCGCCAAAGTGCCGACCTCCTGATCAACAAGCTCAGCTGCATGCAATTCAGACACGTAGAAATGTCAGCCTTTGGGGTGCCTTAAAAAAATGCGTGCATAAATTGGGTTTCTGTGAACTTGATTGCCTTTGTTTTCCCATTCTCAGGGAAGCTATGAGGAACTACTTAAAGGAGCGCGGCGATCAAACAGTCCTAATACTTCATGCGAAAGTGGCTCAGAAATCCTACGGAAATGAAAAGAGGTAACGATGGGCGTCTTGAATGGTGCGCTGCGCTTTTTTTCCCTTTTTTTCCTGCAGTTGAAAATAAAAATAAATTACGCAGAGAGCAGCTTTCAACAACCATTTGCTGTTTGGATGTCATGGATTGTTACTCCTAGAATTCCTGGCTTGGGAAGCTTTGCAGGGCAGGTTTTACATAAGGAGGGAATGGGATTGGAAAGAATGGTGCACATTTTCTGGATCTTGTGTTATAGGAATTTAAAATACGCCGTCTGGTTTTGGGGGTTCTTTTTGACTTCTGAAGGATCGGTTGACAAACTCTAGTTTTTAAAAAAAAATCCCGAAAAGTATCAGTTCAAGGAGCCTTTAAGATTTTTGCAGTGTAAAAGGTTGCTATGAACTATTTTAAAGGGTCTTTGTTACATTCACGCCTTGTGTGGAGCGCCATCTAGTGACTATTTAAAGTAACTTAAGTTCTTAACGAGCATACGTTTCGGTCATCCGAATAAATTACAACAAAATAGATTTTTAAAAAACAGAGTGGGTGTATAGGCATCAGAATTTCATTTTTTAATGTATGCCAGTGTGTTCACAGAAAAAGGTGACAATAAAGGTCTTGGTCTCTCCTCTCCTCTCCTCTCCTCTCCTCTCCTCTCCTCTCCTCTCCTCTCCTCTCCCCATCCCATCCCATCCCATCCCATCCCATCCCATCCCATCCTCTTCGTCTTTTCTTGTTTTGTTTTGTCTTGTCTCCCTAAGCAAAACAGGGAAAGCTGCTTCAGTTGTAGTACTTTAGATTAAATTCTTCACTGACGTTCTTTCAGATTGTCTCCCCTCTCATATTTGTAGCTTAGAAATTTTATACATGGCAGGTATATAATAATAATCTAATTTTTCCAAAAGACAGCACAAACCTTCTAGGGAACTAACTACATGTTCTAAATGTAACTTTTTGGTACGAGCCAGGAAACCTTTTAAAAATCTTTTTTTGAATTTCAGTTGTTTTTCAGTAAAGAAAGTTGGATATTTGGAGCTTAGCTTAGCTTTGGTGGCACCGCATTCAAAATTGGCTAGCGCTCTGACATGGCGTTGCGGAACCGCACCTACCTATAATGCTCTTCTGTGGCTAGAATGAAACATCATTAAATATTTAATTTTTAAAATAACACGTTTCTACCCTTGGAGACCTAGTTGGTAAAGATTCATGCCAAGTGAAAGGCACTTTGCGTTAATTCCAAGCCTGCCACAAGAAAAAATCTTTTCATTTATTAGAGAAGCCAGTAGAAATAACAAAACAAAAACCTGCATCTGATTGGCTTTGGGGGCAAAACTAGGATTTGAAGAAGTAAGTATATTTCTGACTTTGGGAGTCCAATTAAGTTTCATTTTCCATTCCCCCCACCCCACCCTCCTTTCTGGATTTAAATAGCTCGGCTACAAAAGCGAGCTAGCGGTTAAGGCACCAGGCTAGAAACCGTCAGATCACTAGTTCTAATCCCGCTTTAGGCATGAACGCCAACTGAGTGGCTGAGCCAGTCATTTTCTCCTCCTCCAACCCACCTCGCAGGGTGGTTGTCGGCGGGGAAAATAGGAGGAAGGAACATTAGGTGTGTTCACTACCTTGAGTTACTATTATTAATCTTTAAAAATATTTTTAAAAATCTTAAAAAAAAAAATTCTCGCTTGCTCAGATTATGTATAGTTTTTTTTCTCTCCTTTTCCTTCAAAAATGGCATTTTTGCGCAAGAGACCGATGACCTGGTCCTTAACAGGGAAATACCTTGTTCCAGGCAAACCTAACATTCTGCTCTTTGCCTTCAGATTTTTTTGCCCTCCTCCCTGTGTCTATCTGATGGGCAGCGGATGGAAGAAAAAAAAAGAACAGATGGAACGAGATGGCTGCTCGGAGCAGGAATCTCAGCCGTGCGCCTTTATCGGGATCGGAAATAGCGACCAAGAGATGCAGCAGTTAAACCTGGAAGGAAAGGTGCGTTGAACGCGACGTAGAGTTCGCGGAACCCATTTCCTGATAGGTCACGGCGAGTGTGAGTCATAAATCGATTCCGGACGTGCCTGCTCTCAATTTGGACCTTCTCTGTGCGTTCGTAGTCGCTGAGGGTCTTTTGGCTTTTATCCTGCTTTTATGCAAATATAATAATAATGATAATAATGATAATAATGATAATGATGATGATGATGATGATGATGATGATGATAATAATAATAATAATAATAATAATAATAATAATAATAATAATAATAATAATAATAATAAAGTTGGAATGGACCTTTGAGGTCATCTAGTCCAACCCCCTGTTCAGGCCGGAAACCGTATACCATTTCAGACAAATGGCTGTCCAGTCTCTTCTTAGAAACCTCCAGCATTCACCACTTCTGGAGGCAGGTTGTTCCACTGGTTAATTGTTCTAACTGTCAGGAAGTTTCTCCTTAGTTCTAGGTTGCTTCTCTCCTTGACTAGTTTCCATCCGTTGCTTCTTGTCCTGCCTTCAGGTGCTTTGGAGAACAGCTTGACTCCCTCTTCTTTGGGGCAGCCCCTGAGATATTGGAAGACTGCTATCATGTCACCCCTCGCCCTTCTCTTCATTAAAATGGACATACCCAATTCTAGCAACCGTTCCTCATACAAGATGTGTCTCATAGTTTTGCCTTTTTTAATCTTGTTTTCATACTCCTTTTGTGACTACAACTGTACCGGCATCTCAGTCTTTAAGCAAAGCAGTTGCGAAGTGAAAAATCACACGACCACAACTGCGCTTACGATTTTACTTCGGCTTTTCCGAAGTAGGATCGCAATAGCACTTAGACTTATATACCGCTTCACAGTGCTTTCACAGTCCTCTGTAAGCGGTTTACAGAGTCAGCCTCTTGCTTCCTGGTCCTCATTTTACCGGCCTCGGAAGGATGGAAGGCTGAGTCAAACCTCTGAGCCAGTGACAATCGAACAGTCGGCAGAATTAGCCTGCAATGCTGCGTTCTAACCACTGCACCACAGTTGGGAGAGCCCAAACAGCAGGGAAAATTTCAAAGCTCGACTCAGAAGGAAGCTTTTTTTGCCCTCTGGATGCTCACCTCGTCATGGAGATAATTAGGAAGAAGAGAATTAACGTTTGTCTTTACATTGCAGAGGAAAGAATTAGAGTAGAGCACAAAAGCACACAGTAGGCAACGCACATCCAAGGAATGAAGCTGCGCCAGGCGTTTTCCTGGCAGGATCCCTGCGAACTACTTATGGGCAAACAAAAGTGTTACCGTGCAACTGATTAGGGTCTTGTCGGTGTCAGGCAGTTTATCAGCCTCTGTGTGTGTGTGTGTGTGTGTGTGTTTCTAATCAGCTAATTAAGGTTACAGAGCCGAGCTTGTCAACTTTCAGTTGGCACTTCTCTTTACAAATACTTGATGCTGCTCTAGCTCATTTATTTTCTGCTTGCGGAGTTGGGAGCACACGTGTACTTGCAGTTCTCACCACGCTGTTAACCTTTTCTGAAATGCAATAAACTGGAGCCCTACACCGTTTGAATTTTTGAATTTGTCGTAACTTTGCAATACTGTGCTACTAAAAAATTCCTGATTAGTACATCTAGGCGTGGTCACCCTTAACAGTGCTTCATCGGAAAACGCTACATTACTGTCTCTTTTTATCCACAGAACTATTGCACAGCTAAAACTTTGTACATATCAGACTCTGACAAGCGAAAGCACTTCATGTTATCCGTGAAAATGTTCTATGGCAATAGCGACGATATCGGTGTTTTCCTCAGTAAACGGATCAAAGTCATCTCCAAGCCTTCGAAAAAGAAACAATCACTCAAAAACGCAGACTGTAAGTATTGGCAAGCGAGCTTCCTTGACCGTGGTCGATGTTTCACATAACTGTGGTGTGAGTTTGTGAGTTTTCCATTCATCTCTTAAGAATGTGGCCTTCGGTCCCATTATAAAACAACTCCCAGTTATTACAACAAAGGGAGTATTTGATTCCGGCTCCTAACAATTTCAGTAGTGTGTGTGTGTGTGTGTCTGTGTGTGTGTGAGAGAGAGAGAGAGAGAGAGAGAGAGAGAGAGAGAGAGGCGGGCAACAATTGTATGCGTTCCATTTTTGAGATTATCTGATTAAAGAGGTAACGATATTTTAAAGCAGGTTTGTCCAACCTTAGCAACTTTTTAAGGCCTGTGGGCTTTTCCTCGGCTAGTACAGGGAATTCTGGGTGTTGGAAGTCTAGGTTTTAAAGTTGTCGAGGTTGGACACCCCTGTTTTAACGCATACTTCAAGTGCAGACTCTCAAAAGATAAAACAGCTAAAAGGATACCATTCCAGACTAGTTTATTCTATTTTTATGTATTTATTTATTGACTGTGACTTGGAAAGGAGATTCCCTTTAAAAAAAAACAAACAGACAACCCAAGCCAAAGAAAAGATGCACATTTTCTGCTGGCCGTGTTAAAAAGAGCTGGAGGAAACTTGCATTTTTCAGATTAGCAGAAGTGCTGACTTTTATTGCCGGCGCATCTTTCCTATCTAAGGCTAAGGCTGTTATATTAAAAGCTCTGTTTTTTTTTTTGGTTTTTTTTTTCCTCCTACACAGTATGCATTGCATCAGGGACAAAAGTAGCACTGTTTAATAGACTCCGGTCCCAAACAGTTAGCACCAGATACTTGCACGTAGAAGGAGGGAACTTCCATGCCAGCTCACAACAATGGGGAGCATTTTACATTCATCTCTGTGAGTAAAACTGAGAACCCCCTTGCGTCTTTTGTTTTGAATCTTTCCTGAGTTGGGGGAAAACGGTAGCATTGTGCTACCTCTTGGAATGGATTCAAGTTTGCCTGGCATGCTGATGATACTTCTCTTTCCTCCGCAGTGGACGATGATGAATCCGAAGGAGAGGAATTCACAGTCCGAGACGGCTACATCCATTATGGCCAGACGGTCAAACTCGTTTGTTCGGTTACCGGCATGGCGCTCCCAAGATTGGTACATTTTGCATTTTCAGTATATCCTCTCCCTTCGTTTTTCTGAAGGTGTCAGAGAGAGACTGGCCGAGCCGGAGGGAGGAGTCAAGCAGGGAATTAGTCTGGAATCTTTACGTAGGCAGAAGAGGGCAAGGTCTAAACCCCTCTGAATGCTACTATACCTTATCTCGGGGTCCCTAGCCCCCGGTCTGTGGACCAGTACTGGGCCACGGCATGCCAGCATCCAGTCCACACAAACAAGCAAAGCCCCATCCGTGGGATGCAGGCAGCACACAAAACCACGCACTCTCCGGTCTGCGGAAAAACCTCTCTCCGCAGAATCGGTCCCTGGTGCCCAAAAGGTTGGGGGCCTCTTTGTTAGAGGATTTGGAATAGGGCGTTTGAGGGATAATGCTGTGCTGCCCACTCTGGAACATCATCCCTCCTGAGATTAGTTTGGACCCCACCCTGCTGGTTTTCCATAAAGCCTTGAAAACTTGGTTATGTGACTCTCCATCACCTGTGGATTTTATTTTTCGTTGTTCATTGTATACAACAGGAATCCCCAACCTTTCTGAGTTGGCGCCCCGGGGCAGGAGGTGTGTAGGCGCCTTGACGCCTGCACAAGCGCAAATGGGGCAGTGTGTGCACGAATGGGCCACAATTGCATGCACAACGGAAATAGGGCCATGAGTGCCCGTGGGACACTCGGGCGCCGCTAGTGCCCATCTGATGCTAGCGCGAGTAGGAGTGTGTGCTCGTGGCGATGTGCCCATGTGATGCTAGTGCGAGTGAGGGGAGTGTGCACTTGCAGTGAGGCTAGCGGCTGCAAGATACTAGCAGCATCACTAGCTCTGGCACGATGCTGTGACGCTAGCGTGCACTCCCCCCCTACTCGAACTAGCACCTCACGAGGGGGCTAACCACCGCACGGGCGCTAGCGGGCCTGTTTGCGCATGCATGGGGGAATCGTGCCACAGCCAGTGTTGAATGGGCGCTACCTATTTACGCAGGCGTGCGAGCACTAACGCACCACGGGTGTGCGCAACTCCGTTTGTACGTGCGCTAGCCCCGCCCGGGTGTGGGTGGCTTGTTTGCACCTGTGCGCAGAAATTTTTATTCTGCCTTTCCCTGCGGGCCACCCAACGGGAAAGACTGGGGACCTCAGTCGTACAGGATTTTCTGCCTTGTTCTCAACGGTCTTAACAAGAAATGGTCAGAGGGAGGCAGGCCCATAATTATTTTGCACAGCCAGGTTAAGCGATGGGATTTTAAGAGGGGAACTGTTCTTTGTTGGGCTGCTCTGGATGCATTGAAGAGGGCCCAGTTTGTAGGGGGTGTTCTGTTCCAGCCTACGACCGGCCCTGTTTGTGTGTCAGGGACAACCCCTTTTTCCTTTTTACAGTCAATAGGCTGGAAAAACCCAACCCAAATTTATTTACAGTTCAAACAAAAAAGCAACAGAATATTTCCGTCAATAAACGAATCAAAATATCAAACGAGTCAACAAACAAGAGTTAAACAGAAGTATCAAGAACAGACCAGGATTCCCTTAGAATGTCTCCAAACAGTTGTCTTCAGCAACCAGCCCCACCCACACCTTCCCCTTTTATTATCAGTCCCAAGGCGTGGCTTCTCACTGCCTTCTCCTCCTCTCACTGAGTTGCCTCATTGATTTGCTCTACTCTGCTCTGCTGGATTGCCTTCTGCTTCTAGCGTCTCTGAACAGATTCCACCGTGACTCCTCTGAGTCCGACACCTCCTCACACAGCTGAGCCTTATGAGGAACACGATTGGAGGGGCCAGGCTGAGAGTCCTGCAGTGCATCAGAGCCTCCCTCTGACACCAAAGGCTCTCCAAACCCCTCCTCCTCCTCCTCCTCCTCAGATTCCTCGGACTCAGCTGCTGGGAGCACAGACTGAGAATCACAACAGGGGGCTGGACTCATTGCAAGAATCCTCTGTCTACTTTCTCAGGCACCACAACATCTCTCCCTCATCTTGCGAGACCCTAATAACCATGTAGCATCCAGCTTTCAGGAAACATAAGCATCATTTTTTCTTTTAACTGTTGCTTATTTCATTTGCGAATATCATCGGAATGAGCATAAAAAAATTAGAAGAAACCGTTTCTAAATAAAGAGGCTTTGGAGCTGTGTAAAATGACAAAACAGAATTACATTGGTGTAAATCTCTATATTGGAACATTTTAATTTGAAAGCTGAATTTGCGCCTTCTCTTTTGCTAGTGTCACTCCATGCATCTCCGCATACATCTCATCCTCCTTAGGCATCGATAAATAAATAAATCTCATCCTCCCTGAAGTAAGGAGTCCTGGATGTTGTAGATTTTAGTTCTCCTGTGTTCCTACTTCAGCATTTGATCTTTTTGCAGTGGACAAAACAATCTTGATCTTCCTACCAGGACTGCAAATACCATCCTCTTAAAAGCTTTACGTGCTAATTTCGATGAAATTAATTTGGAAAACTAGCACTCTTTTAACTTTCCCTAACAGTGCATCTAGTTATAAGCTGCAGCAACCACACTTCCTAGAACAGGGGTCTTCAAACTTGGCCCTTTTATGACTTGTGGACTTCAACACCCAGAATTCCTCAGCCAGGCACGCGTGCTTGGCTGAGGAATTCTGGGAGTTGAAGTCCACAAGTCATAAAAGGGGCCAAGTTTGAAGACCCGTGTCCTAGAAGCCCGGTGGCTCAGTGGCTTAATGATCCTGCTCCAGCGGTTTGAGTGCCGGCGCTGCACTCCGTGGCTGGGTAAGTTCCCATCACTTGCCTCAGCTTCTGCCCACCTTGCAGTTTAAAGCATGTTCTATGCAAGTATATAAATAGGTATCAATTCAGTAGGAAAACGAATTGGTGCTCTGTGCAGGCAGTCGGATTCCTGCTGGTTGTGAACTTTCCCAGTTGTGATGTCCATTTGAGAGATGGCTTCGAGGGAAAAGGGGGTGGGGGTGGGGCTTGAATGATACGGCAAGAAGACCTGGTGGTCTGTCTGTGGTGCGGAGCCAGCCTGCCCTTCTGTGGCGTATCTTGGGAAGCGCGCAAGCGTGTACCTATCAGAGTTGGCAAAGAGGGAGCCAAGCTACTATTCTGCAATAGCATTGCAGTTCATGTGTAATGTAACATTGTCTAAATAATAATAATAATAACAACAACAACAACAACAACAACAACAACAAAATAAAAATAATAATAAACAATAAATAATAAAAAACTTTGCAAAATACATCAAGAAATTGCAGCTTCCTGCAATGACTCCAGCAAAGCTACAAAAAACTGCGCTACTCGGAATCTTACATTTTAAGGAGATACCTGGCTGATACCTAGGATGCTGGCAGCAACCTGGGTCAACCATTAGCGCCAGTCAATTTGAGTGTTCAGTTGACTGAGTTTCATGTTTAATGAATAAAAGTTATATATAATAATAATTCAATTGCAAAAGGCGGCCTTACTAGGAACTGCTTCCATCCTGCGACGATATCTGTAATACCTTCAATTCAAACATCCACATCTGCCTATCCCAGGTCCTTGGTAAGGACTCGATAGGTAGACAAAAATGCCAAATCCAGTCTGAACATCTGGCTGACTGTGTGATGATCAATACTAATAAAGATGACGATGATGTGTTTGAATATTAGTAGCTCAGATTTGATAGTTGGGCTGTTGGTTTGGATCTCCGAGCTTGGCGACTTGGCTGCAAACATTTCGTCTCCCTTCGGTGGGGACATCTTCATGTGCCCCCCGAATGGAGACGAAACGTTTGCAGCCAAATCGCCAAGCTCGGAGATCAAACCAACAGCCCATAATAATAAATAACAACCACCCTTCCTCAGCAACAGGTTTGAAATCCATTGCCCAACTTGATAATGCATGAGGCGATAGCCATCCGAAGTGATACATTCATGATATTTGGTGGTTTTAAAAACAAACAAACAACTTTCTAAATATTGAACTGTGTTTATTGACAGATAATACGGAAAGTGGACAAACAAACCGCTTTGCTAGATGCAGATGATCCAGTGTCCCAGCTCCATAAGTGTGCGTTCTACCTTAAAGATACTGAACGAATGTACTTGTGCCTTTCCCAAGAGCGGATTATCCAATTTCAAGTAAGTTGTTTGACGTACTAGTGTAGTGCGTGTTGTTGTCGATCTTTGGAGAGCGGGCATGTCTAAAAACTGGCAACAGGAGGACCACCGCACCTACTCCAGCCTTTTGATAACTCCTGCTCTTGGAATGGCTTGGCCTGGCAATAAGGGTTGATATTTGCAACCCTGTGTAGCACTGCCTGTTTTATTTGCAGTTGTTTCCTGCCGTACATTTTAGCACTGCAGTTGAAAGTGCAAGTTGGGCAAAGGGTAGGCTTGGAAAAGAAGCTGTAGGGTTTTGATAGGGAGAGATGGGACCATCAAGGGAATCTGTTCAGAACAAGGCAAGTCTGAAGAGAATATGGTCTGCGTTTTGGGCCCGATATTCTATTGAAAGCTTCTGTTGTTGCACAAGCTATTATTTACGTGTCTGGCAATTGTTTTTTTTAAAGGCCACTCCATGCCCCAAAGAACCAAATAAAGAGATGATTAACGATGGAGCTTCATGGACAATCATTAGCACAGATAAAGCAGAATATACATTTTATGAGGGCATGGGACCCGTCCATGCTCCCGTGACACCCGTGCCTGTGGTAGAAAGTCTTCAGGTAAGCCAGAATTTTCTTTCTGCTTCGACACAGTATATAACAGAGATTACGGAGAAGGAGCCATTTATTTGCTTGGTTGGTTTGTTGGTTGTCACCGGCATTTTGAAAAGATTGACTGGTGCTTGCATCTTTAGGAACTCGGAAATATACCTAAGGAGAGCCCAAACTATGACATGGTGTTTGCATTTGCTGAACGTAATTTTACTTGGGTGTTGCAGGCATTCCAGTCATAGAAACAAATAGTCTTATTTCTTCTTTCAAAGATATAATGGTGACCTAGGGGTGAAGGATGGACAGGGAAGAGATGCTGGCTAGGGGACCATCAGATAAGAGAGGGCTTAGCCTGCAGCTCTATAATGGGCAGAGAAAGAGACCGAGAAAGGAAATCTCAACTACTCGAGCTGTAAAAGAGAGAGTAGGAGATTTGTACTATCAGACTTACCAGATTCTATTAGTGTAAAAGTTAAAAGGTAAAGGGAGACCCTGCGGATTTTCACTCCGCTAGTCGTTGCCGACCCTTGGGAGTGGTTCAAGGCCATTGAGTCAGCGTGGTCGGAAGACATTTCCGCAGTCATGCCCAGCGCAATGTCGCAAAGCGCCGTTACCTTCCCACCTGAAGTGGTGGCTGTTTTTATCTACTCGCATTTGCGTGCTTTCGAACTGCTAGGTTGGCTCGAGCTGAGGCGAGGACGGGAGCTCACCCCATCGCGTGGTGCTGGGGTCTCGAACCTGGGCTGCCCCTTTTGCAGCCGGCAAGCTCAGCGTCTTAACCACCCTCTGTTAATGTGGCCTTACAAAAAAGCACAGTTAGGCTCGCCTGTCTGGCTCTACCTGGGAAGGCTGATAAAAGCTGATAGCCTTCTTCCATATTCAATTGGTAAGGATGAAAGTTTCCCTTCTGAAGATTCAGCTGTTTCCCCCCCCTCCATTCGTCCCCACCCACAAAGCTCCCTTAATTTAAATAAGGTTCCCGCTGAATCACTGCATTCTTCTGCTTGTCTCCCATGGTAAACATAGCCTATCACCTTTCCTTTTATCTTCACAAGCTCAACGGTGGTGGAGATGTAGCGATGCTGGAACTAACCGGGCAGAACTTCACTCCAAATTTGCGTGTCTGGTTTGGGGATGTGGAAGCTGAAACGATGTACAGGTGTTGTATAAGCTTTGCAACGTTACCGTAACTCTTTTTGACGCCTGGGTGGGACCCTGTAAAGGGAAGACGTTCATCACTCATTCATTCCCCTAAGTGAAATGATAAATTTACATGAATTTGCATACAGGCAGTCCTCGGCCTATGACCGTAATAGAGCCCGGGATTATGGGAGTAAGTCGTGTTGGTCATTAAGCAAGTTTTTGCACTAAATTTTGCAGCCTTTTTTTAAAAAAAATTCAGCGCTCATTCAACAAACGCCATAGCGGTTAAGCAAACCCATTGCTGGAAGTAAACGCCAGTTTTCAACAAGAAACCTAAATCTCTGTCTTGTTACCCAGGGGTGCCCCAACCCCCTGGTCCGTGGACCGGTACCGGGCCACAGCATGCCAGCAACCGGTCCGCACAAACAAGAAAAGCCCCATCTGCGGGATGCAGGCGTAGCACACAAAACCACGCCCCTGTTCTGTACCAGCCTGCTACCGGCCCTGCAGAAAAGGCAGGGACAACCCCTTTTTCAAGAAGGCAAGAGGCTGGAATTACGCCTGCCAAATTTATTACCACAAAAACAAACGGAACAAGACAAACCAAGAAACAGGAGCTTTAAGAAACATGAACTATCCAAGCGGTTGCCTTCAGCAAACCAGCCCTCCCCACACATTCCCATTATATAGAGTTCAGGGCGTGGCTTCTCTCTGCCTCCTTCCGAGAAGCCCCATTGCCTTCCTCTGTTTACTCCTAATTGACTGCCTCCTGCGTCGGGCGTCCTTGAACAGGGCCAGCTGTGGGTCATCTTCATCCATACTGTCAGGCTCACACAGCTGGGTCTCCGTGGTGACCAAGTGGGAGGGGCCTGGCTGAGGGCTCTCATCAGCAAGATCTTCAACCCCCTCAGCAAGGTCTTCAACACCCCCCCTCCTCCTCCTCTGAGTCGTCCGACCCAACTGCCGAACCCACAGGCTGACCCTAAATCACAACAGCCCCCTCCGGTCCGTGGAAAAACCTGTCTCCACGGAACCGGTCCCCAACGGACGCTGCAAATACCTGTAAATGCAGGCCGGTTGCTAAGCACCCAAAATCTGATCATGTGACCACAAGGGGAAGGCGGCCATCCATCAGAACTTCAAATATAGGTTATAAGTAGCCTTGGGGAGCTACTTTGAGTAGCTGCTAAGCGATAGGTTTTAAGTTGAGGACTACTTACATTTGCAAAAAAAAAAGGCTATCTAATTTCCGATTTAGGAAACCATTTCTAGATTTTCCTTTTCATTTTCTCTTAAAGTAACAAAGAGAGCCTAAATAACACCCCCCACACACACACACCCAAGTTAAACAGGCATTTTTTTTTTACCTTCATCCTCTCAGTTAACGTGTCTCTCCCCCCCCCCACTTCACTTGAAATGATTAGGCCCACTGTCCTGGATGCAGTTTCTTCCTTTCCACACGCACACTGCGGCGTTGAAACCTTAACAAGAACCGAACTACTTTGTGATTATTTGAATGAGCTTCCCCATTGTTTTTATTGAGAGCCTTGTGGGGCTTCCAGAAAGGGGCAGAGGCGTGTTGGGCATAGCACTCAGCTGCCCAGCTTTCTCCACACTTATCTAATTAGTTCAGATAACATTGTGTGTGGCGACAGCTACTGAGATTGGTAATCCATACCTTGTAGACCAGGAGTAGGCAAGCTTGGCTCTTTTATGACTCGTGGACTTCAACTCCCAGAATTCCTGAGCCAGCCACGCTGAGGGGAAAGGGAGAGGTTTCCAAGCTGAGCCGTGCTGGCTCAGGAATTCTGGGAGTTGAAGTCCACGAGTCATAAAAAGAGCCCAGGTTGACTACCCCTGGCCTAGACAGTTCAGTTGGGGGACTCTTGATGTCTTAACTTTTGTGGCAGTGAGGCTTTTCATTCCGGCCTACCTCCTTCCAGCAAAATGCAGGGCAACCGTGCAAAATAATTCTTCCTTTTCTGCATCGCTAGAGCTTCTAAATAAAACCGTGTGTTTACAAAGAGGCCCTAATGCCTCCGTAGTTAGAATGCAGTATTTGCAGGCTGACTCTGCCCCACATCCTGGAGTTCGATCCTGACGGGGCTCAAGCTTGACTCAGCCTTCCACCCTTCCGTGGTCGGTCAAATGAGGATCCAGTTTGTTGGGGGCGGGGGGCAATATGTGGACTCCGTAAAACGCCCAGAGAATGCTGCAAATAATATATGTATAAGCGATACATAAGGCTAAGAGCTGTTACTAAGTACTCAAACGCTGCAATTCATGCCAGCGGGGAATTTTTATTATTATTATTTTCTTGCAGTTGAATTTGAAAAGTTACGGCACGCGATGTCAGTGCTGCAAACATTGACATATTGTTGCACTTACAATATAAGAGACAGCCTGTTACTTTAATTGCTTCATTTGGGGGGGGGGAGATGAGAAGATGAGAAAAGCCTGCGTACAGAATGGGAAGTGAAACCTCATATGTAAAACTAATTGGTTAATGTGATTTATGACGAGTAGATAAGGGCGGGGATTGTGTGTGTGTTATGATGGGTTTGGGGGCAGGAGATTTCAGATTCTAGCATCCCTCCATGAGTGCCGATGTTTTGTTTCATTATGAAGACTTTTTAGATAAATAATATGCCTGCAATTTGTTTGATTTGTCTCACTCATTCACGACACGCGGTTTGTTAGTGACTTCTTCCGCTTCTTCCTAGATGCGCCGAGAGCATGTTGTGTGTTGTCCCGGATATCTCGGCATTCCGGGAAGGATGGCGGTGGGTCCGCCAGCCCGTCCAGGTTCCAGTCACGTTAGTTCGCAACGACGGCATCATTTACTCCACCAGCCTTACCTTCACCTACACCCCAGAGCCCGGCCCCCGGCCGCACTGCAGCGCAGCTGGGGCCATCCTCCGAGCCAACTCAAGCCTCTTGGCCTCCAGCGAATCGAACACAAACAGCGAGGGAAGTTACACAAACGTCAGCACAAACCCCACCAGCGTCACGTCGTCAGCAGCCACTGTGGTTTCCTAACCACTGCTCTTTGTGTGGAACTTCTTAACAAAGAAAACTTTTTAAGTGCTTCAAACAATGAAAACCGAACTTTTTGTGGTTTCACGAGGGGGAAAGAAAAAGGAAAAAAGAAAAAAGAAAAAAAAACCCTCCTTGCCGCCGTATGAACTTTTATCACCTACAAGTGCTGACCTTAAATCGAAGCCACAATAAAAAGTGAAATGCGTTGGGGGACAGCAGCCCTTTACGGAAAATCTATTTTTAGTTGTATCTTTAAAAAATGGACACGTAACTAGAGTGGCTGGGATTCAACTCGATCTAGTAAACATGGACAAAACATGGTTTCTATGGACCAAGGAACACTTTAGTAGAGTAAAGGTACATTTTCACCATGCCTTTTGTATCACAACATATAGTATGCTTTTGTTACCAAATAGTTTATATATTATTTTTTTTCCTCCTCTGAGCATTTGCTCTGAAGTATATTCAGGTTCCAAGCCTGACCCTGCTTGTATAATCTAATTACCATATTCTTCCATACATATATATATATGTATATGTATATGTATATGTATATGTATATATATATATATATATATATATATATATATATATATATATATATATATATATATATATATATATATATATATATATATATATATATATATATATATATATATATATATATATATATGCATGTGTGTATATATATATACATATATATATATATATACATATATACATACATATATACATACATATATACATATATACATATATATATACATATATACATATATATACATACATATATACATATATATATATATATATATATATATATATGTATATGTATATATATATATATATATGTGTGTATATATATATATATATATATATATATATATATATATATATATATATATATATATATATATATATATATATATATATATATATATATATATATATTGCGCGGCTGTGGCTGGAACCGTTGCATTTTTTAAAAATTGAAGTCTTGTGACTTTTTATGAACTGAATTCTGATTTTTTTTTTCAGCAAGTAGAACCTTGTAAAGGCCAGCATATTTTTTTTTAAGAGTTATATGAAGTTTGTGCAAAAAGCTTTAAAAAAAATGCCTCTGCCTTGCCTGCAATACATACACGCAACGTGTGTAGACTCTAGAGCTCCTTTTCCCATCGTCATCGTTCTCATTTTGTGTTTCTGGTTTTTTTTTTAATGTATTTATAATGTTGATTCCTGAGGTTTTTAACATTAGAAATGTGGCCTCTTGTGCAGTTATTCAAACTGCCCCCTGTGTTTAATGTACGTGTTTTAAAAAGGATTTGTTCTTCCCTTCCACCATCAATACATGCCTCAGAAAAAAAAATATTTTCAGGATTTTGTCGGGGTGGCTTCACTTTTATTTTTAGCTGCCCCTGTACATAATTTGCTATTAATTGTAAGTTAAGTGTGTGTGTATGTGTGTGTGTGTGTGCGCGCATAATTTGATTATTTTTTTTAAAAAAAGAACCTAGTCTGCTCCCAATAACATTATTTGGCTACATGTTTTCTGTCGTAGGCAGTTGCCAACTTTCGCTTCAAACATGCGTCACAATTGTTGGGTGTTTCTCTTTATTTTACGTTGGGAATTGTGAGAAATTACCCCAGCTGTCCTCCCATGTTACACCATTTTCATGAACTAATGTCCATATACAGTGTGTGTATGTATATGTATATGTGTGTGTGTGTGTATATATATATATATATATATATATATATATATATATATATATATATATATATATATATATATATATATATATATATATATATATATATATATATATATATATATATATATATATATATATATATATATATATATATATATATATATATATATATATATATATGGTCCCCAACCTTGCGGTAATTTCTGATTGCAGAAGCACTGGAGCAGGCTGTTTTTTCCTTTTTTTCCTTCCCAAATTACATATTGCAGCATTCAAATCTGTTAAATAAGCACGAAATTACACCCCCTGTTTCCTCCTACAGTCACTGAGGTGAAAACAGCATAGAGAGGCTTGCTTGCAGATGGGGCTCTGCTTGACTGCCATATTTAAAACCTCTGCATTAATGGGGCAGTCAGTTAATTTCCCATCTCGGTGTAATCGCTTGTTATGATTTTGGAATACCATTACGGAGGGATTCCTTGGTAATCAATTTTTCCCCCGAGACCGAGGCTGTTGTAAAGAAGTGTGGCAAGAATTCCAAAACGTGGATCAAGGATCCCGCAGGTTTTAGGTTTGATTGATCGAAGTCCCCTGAAACTCTGTGTCTTAGAAAATCTAGTGATTTGGGTTTGATGGATAATTAGGTGGTCCAGAATTTCAGCACACGCTGAGCTTAGTCACCAGGCTGTCCTCTGCATGGATATTTTATGTAATAGATTGGCGAATGGTCAAAGGCCATAAGTGGAAGAAAAAAAAGCGTTAATTGGGCCTTGACTTGCATTAGATACATCAGTTTTGGTACCCGATTAGGAATTTGCCGTGTGTTGTTCTTTATCCTTCCTTCCTTCCTTTGGGCAATTGATTTGAAATAAATTATAAAATTTATTGGCAAAGCAAAGAATTAGGATCGTCGGCGTTGAGTCCCAGTGGGATTTTTTTTTCTGTCATCAAGTTGACATCCTTTATTCATTAAAGATCTTTAATTGATCCGTTAAGCCGAAGACTTAAGTACAGTAGCTGATGTTGAACTTCTTAAAAAAGCAGCATTTGTGTGCAAAGGCAAACGACACAAAACAGCTTCCACATCGTCTGCAGTTTTAATTTACTGCTGTTACTTTGGTTCTTCTCCCATTTAAAGGCTGTTTGGTTGATGACTGCAGCTGCTAAGCACAGTTGGTCAATTCAGTGCCGTGGTTGAAAAAAACAGGCTTTTATTTCCAACACAGACTTCCCTGCCTGCCTGCTGTTTTTTTCATTTCCAAATAACATGTTCGTTCTTAATAATTTTTGGTTCTTAATAATAGTAATAATAATAACTGATTTCTACCTTGCCTCATCTCCTTCTTTGCAACGACCAAAGGCAAAGATTTATTGTGGCCTTATCACGTGCTTAACCTCCTCCGATAGCATTTGTTCAGGACCCTCCCTGTTTCCTCCCCCCCCCCCGTTTCATTGTTGTTTTGTTGTGATGTACACAGGAAATCCCTGGGCAGTGCGCCCGCGTTAAGAGTTCCACAGAGTAGGATGCTGCACTTTCTATGGACTAGGCTATAGCCTTTGGCCAACGGTTTTGAGGATCAAAAACGGATAGCGTGCTGGGTTTTCCTTTAGTCTTAGGGAACCGCATTGTCTCGCACAGGAATTGATTAGAACCGCTGTCAGCCTTTCGGCCCTTCACAAGTTCCGGCAAACTTTTTAAACCTCTTCACCCTGGCTCAGCGTTAGCCTCTTTCCAAATTGCTTGCCAGCTGACCTGTTTCGTTTCGGTCAGCCCTGGTTGAGCAGAATATATTTGGCACTTGCATCTCTAAAGGACTCTGGTAGAAGACAGACAAGCTTAATTTCCCCCCCTTACTCATCTACCTGTAACAACCTATGAGAGCATTTGGAGAGGGCGGAAGGAGAATGAGTGTATTTTTCGCAGCAGCATCTTTTAACCTCAGCTCTGACAGATTCATGGGCTGGAGGAATAATGATCTTTTGTGATGTTGTAGATTCGGAAAGAGCCTCCTGGGCCTCACTGCTCTCGAGAAGAACTCATGCGGTCTAGTTTCTACTTTCTGAGTCTTTTATCTCTTATCAGCTGCATTTTCACGTCATTGAAGTATTTGTTCAGTTCCTAGAACGGCGACCTGAAATGGGTTCACCGTTGCATTTGTTTCCCACCATTATTTGTAACAAGAATAAAACTGCCATCCTCTGTTCTCTTTTTCTTATGAGTCAGCCGGCTAACTCTGAACTTCCTGCTTGGAATCCAGCGGTCGATTTTTACGGCACCCATTCAGTCCTGTTTTTCTTGTAGTTACTAGGGAGGGGAAAGTACATTTGTGAATATTAAAACACACGTCAAGCCCATGATGACACCACGTGTCTGAGGAAGAGACTCCACTTTTTCCTACTGGGGCTCAAGAGTCTTACCCCCCCCTTGCACACACACAACTTATAACAAGTCCTGCCTGGGTTGTGTGACCCTTGAATCGAACCACCTACTTGCTTCCATTGTCAACGGAGCGGATAATTGATTTGGACCGTTGGAAAACGTGCTTTTCTTCATAAACCAGCGAGCTTGCTTTGTTCTGTCTGGGAAGGGTTAAGTTGTGAGTGTCGCAGCTACATTTTAAGAAATGGCTGTATTTTCCAGTCAATTGCCTCTACTCGTCAAGGTTTCCAAGACTCCCTCTGTACTTCTTTGCATCCCAGTTTCTTTTGGTTGGTTGGTTGGTTGGTTTTAACCTTTCTTTTTCTGCATAGTTGTAAATGTAGGGTTGAGTGGCAGCTGTGTGTCAGAAATAAGTTTCAGGGTTCCGTTCCCCCCCCCTGTGAAACATGTTTTTTTTTCTTCTGTTCCATTGAAAGTCCAGTAGGAGTAACTGCTTCCACTTTGTGTCTGGGCCCTCCAACATGTTTCCAGTAATAATTGACGCCTGCATCTGGGTGTAAAGGGGAAGGCGAGGAACATCTGTAGCCACCTCTCTTGAGTGCTAACTCGGCAGCATTCACCTGCAGTGTAAAGGGAGGCATTCACAGTGATTTTATTACTATTTTAGACTTCCGTGCGCGCTCTTGGAAACAAACAAACAGACAGACAAAAAGTTTGGTGTTTGCTGGTAACCCTCCCTTCTTCATCCCGGGAATGGTAGCTGTTTTGGCCAAGCAGGCGTGGCGATAAGCTGCTATGGATAGCTACTACCCCGACAAAACTTTCTGTTCAGTTGGCTGCTGTCTGATTTGGTGGGCGTGCAGCTACTCTGTGGAGCTCCAGGCGTGAAAAAAGGACTGTGACATCTTACTGGAGTTTTTCCACGTAGATAGTAGTGGGTGTGTCCGTGTGTATGCTTCTATAGGTACATAGGCTGAAATACAAATGACAGTAGGTCCGGCTGAAACTCAGTAGGATCCTACTTCCAAGCAACCTTAACGTAACAGGGAAGTTAAGAAGCAACTCCTCATTTGCCGTGACGCGCAGGCTCTAGTTATTACCTATTTCTGGTGTTCGTCTGTGTACATGGTCATTCAGTCCTTTAAAAAAAAAAAGTTTGATTTTGCAAACGACGCACCTGTAAAGTTTCGTAGCAATAAGAAGGCTGAAGAAGTCTTCACCATCATTTTTATACAAAAAAACAAACAAACAAAAACACCCAAATCTGCTCTCGGTGATCCTTTTTGTCAATAAATAAATAAATAAATAAATAAAAGTCTGCAACGTGAGCAGTTTGCAGGAACAAAGATGAAATGTAAACAAGATGTGTGTGGTCACATGTACAGTGTGTAATTAGCACATTGGATACTTGATTGTTTTTAAAGGAAAAAAAAGATTCACTGAGATTTGTGAAGAATGAGTTAAATGTTCTGTTACTCAATGATCACAAACTTGTTGAAATGTTGATGCGTTTTTCCGTACAAGGAGCCAGTTGCATTTTCCTGACTGGGAACAAACCAATCCAGGTGCAAAAGCAGAAGAAAGACAAATAAATCCAGGCCAGAAATCAAGAACATTCACAAAGATCTGGACTTTGGCAAACTGGATCCCGAAACTTTCGTCACACATGTAAAGAAAAAAAAAATGCAGACCTTAGACAAAATTGTTTTTATTCCTATATTGTAAATATGAACTAGTTCACTTTTTGATATTATTTATTAAATAAGAAAAAAAGAATTGCTTTTAATTTCATTGAAAACCAGTGCAGTTAGCTTTATATTAAATAGCGTGGGCTGAAGTTTGAATTCAGGTACTTTTTTTAAAAAAAATAAAATAAAATAATGCCATGAGTTCTGGCAGTTCTTAAGAGAATGAATGCGATGGTAATTTAATTTGGGGAAACATACGCTGAGATTTCAGGAGGCTTGATCATCTTAAAGGACTTCTGTGAATGGAAGGATTCTGCATTTCAGTAAACGATGCAGTAATTGGAAAGACATGCAGTTAGTCCTCAACTTATTAACCATTCATTTAAGTTAACGATGGCACTGAACAAAGTGACTTATAACCAGTTTTTCACATGACCGTTGCGGCCTCTCCACGGTCATGTGATCAGAATATGGGCAGTTGGCAACTGGCATGTACTTACGACAGTTGTACTGTCCTGGGGTCATGTGATCAGCAGCTGGCTTCCCACAAGCAACGTCAATGGGGGAAGCCAGGCTGACTCATCAGCCACCTGATTTGCAGCAACGGCAGTGATTCACTTAACTGTGGCAAAAGAGGGCATAAAATGAGGCTCAACTCACATAACTGCCTGGTTCAGCAACGGAAATGTTGGGCTCAGTCGTAAGTGGAGGACTATCTGTAATAAAAGCTCTCAACGTTTATGCAAAAACGTATTGACATCATGGCTTCTACAGAACTGGGAATATTGTAGACCAGGGGTCTTCAAACTTGTGTCCTTTGATGACTTGTGGACTTCAACTCCCAGAATTCCTCAGCCAGGCATGCTGGCTGAGGAATTCTGGGAGTTGAAGTCCACAAGTCATCAAAGGACACAAGTTTGAAGACCCCTGTTGTAGACAGTCCGGTCTTTTCCTCCCATTTTATTGTTCTGCACGGCTTTTTATTTTTTTATTTTTTTAATAACAGTTACTGCTTTGATTTGCTTAATCCTGATTCTCTTACCTGGTTTCTTTTCACTCTTTCCATACTAAATGTGGTTTATTTTTGATAACACATTTTTATTATACTAGGTCTACATTTTTAGTTTCTGGATTCTTCTCTGAAGAAGAATAGGCATGAATTCCCCCGGAAAGGCAAGTTGTCCACGTGTCATTTTTTTCACATCACAGTAGAAGTGAATTAGCGTTGCCTTGGATGTTTTCAAATTTTTTCCATTTTTAATGTATACTCCCAAGATTTCCTTGTGGTCTCCCATTCAGGTATTAATTATAGGGTCTCCTGCTTGAACGGGGTTGGACTAGAAGACCTCCGAGGTCCCTTCCAGCTCTATTCTAAGATTCTAAGCAAAAATAACAGGATCAATCTTGATGTTGAATTTTGTTGTTAGTTGCAAAGTCGTGTCCGACCCATCACGACCCCATGGACCACGTTCCTCCAGGCCTTCCTGTCCTCCACCATCTCCTGGAGTCCATTTAAGGTCACGCCTACTGCTTCAGTGACTCCATCCAGCCACCTCATTCTCTGTCGTCCCCTTCTTCTCTTTCCCTCCATCTTTCCCAGCATTAGGCTCTTCTCCTGTGAGTCCTTCCTTCCTTCTCATTAGGTGGCCAAACATCTACAAACGACATGTGAAAATGTTGTTTTTGTAGCGGGGGTGTTTGTCGCCTCCAAGGTGTGTGAGGAGGCCTGTCATGGGTTTTCTTCCTTTGACACTGTGACTGTTCCATTTTGTTCCTTATTTTTTTTTTTTTGGTCTCTGCCTGTATTTTAATGTGAAACGTGGTGCTATGGTACATTCATCAGCCTTGCCCTTAGCTTTATCGGTAGAGTCAATTCACTGCTAGAAAAAAAACTATTAAAGACAAAAGAGCCTTGGTGGCGCAGTGGGCTAATGCCTCCTTAAGTAACACCAGCTGCCTGCAATTAGTGCAGGTTCGAGTCCCACCAGGCTCAAGGTTGACTCAGCCTTCCATCCTTCCGAGGTACGTAAAATGAGGACCCAGATTGTTGGGGGCAATTAAGCTGACTTTGTAAAAATGCCGCTTGGGGGCGGGGGCCGAAAGCCCTAATAAGCAGGCATATACATAGGATGAAGGCTATTGCTAAGCACATTGGTTTGTGCTTCTTAGATTGTAAGCCGCCCTGAGTCTTTGGAGAAGGGCGGGATATACGTGGGATTAAAAAAATAATAATTAGGATATTAGCTATTGACGAAAAGGGATAACGCGACCCCTTCGTTATTGAGAAGAGGATCCGAGGTGGTGCTTCAAAAACACTTCGTTTGACCGAGTTCTCTGCCATCTTTTATTTATAACGTTCTGCTGAACTTCAGAAAAAAACACAAGACAGTTTGATCAGGTCTCTCTCTCTCTCCATCCCTGACAGTGGGGATGGCAGAGACCTTTGAGAGGCAACTGAAGTTGCTTAAGCACACTTCAAAATTACTAAGATTGGATTCTGATTCTTAGGAGCATGCTGAGAGTCAACTATTGAGCTGAAACTGGCCCTATTTTAGTGTTAGCCAGAAGCATCAGGCGTAAGGCAAAGGCGATTTTCCTAATTTTATAGGACCGATTTGAGAAGAGTGCTCATCCACTGCTTAACCACAAGGTGGCAGTGTGTACTTCCTTAATTCTGGCTTGGCACATTGTGTGAGCTCTCACACTTGTATGTAAACTAGCAGGCTTTTTGCTTAGAGACATTGCCAAAACAACAACAACAACAAAACCCCCAAATACAGGTAGCCCTTGAATTACAAGCACAATGGACCCCCAAATTTCTGTGGCTAAATGAGACAGTTGTTAGGTGAATTTTGCCCCATTTTATGACCTTTCCTTGCCCCGGTTGTTAAAGGGAATCACCGCAGTTAGTAACAAGTGAACCTGACTTCTTATCCCTTGACGTAGCTTGCCAGAAGGTTGCAAAAGGGGATCACTGGGATACAGCAACCGTCATAAATGTGAGTCAATTGCCAGGTGTCTGAATTTTGGTCAAGCGACCGTGGTCGTTAAGTGTGAAAAATGGTC
This sequence comes from Vipera berus, assembly GCF_964194415.1. Classification (NCBI taxonomy): domain Eukaryota; kingdom Metazoa; phylum Chordata; class Lepidosauria; order Squamata; family Viperidae; genus Vipera; species Vipera berus. The sequence goes on from NC_138209.1 coordinate 71,427,629, forward strand.
ATAAGTCACTTTTTTCAGTGCCGTTGTAACTTCAAATGGTCACTGAATGATCTGTTGTAAGTAGAGGCCTACCTGTAATTTTTTTTTTGTTTTTAAAAAAGGTTCTGCTAAGGCAGGGGTCTTCAAACCTGGGCTTTTTATGACTCGTGGACTTCAACTCCCAGAATTCCTCAGCCAGGCACGCTGAGGGAAAAGTGAGAGGTTTCCAAGCTGAGCCATGCTGGCTGAGGAATTCTGGGAGTTGAAGTCCACAAGTCATAAAAGGGCCAGGTTTGAAGACCCCTGACTTATCCCATCAACCAATAAGGATATAAAACCAGATGTTTAATGGGCCTGGGAATAATTTCATTTATTCATTCGGAGAAGATGAGTGGTTTCGGCTCTCCAATTTAGAAACATCACAAGCTTTTACAATTAGTGGTACTTTGCTGAGCCCATTTAAATGGAAAAATGTGCTGTTTTCCATTTAGATGGATGGCAGAATAGTGGGGTTTTGTACAAAAGTGCAGAGTGCAGAAGTCTGAAAGGGATTATTATTATTTTTTTATTCCAATGTCCATTGGAGGCACTCACATTGTGGTGGTGTACATCGAAGGGTGATTACAAAAACACATCTGTTTTTTTGTCGTTAATGAATAAATTATGGATAATGGGAGCTAGTGAAAAGTGACTATCCCTATTAACTGACTTTATTAGCTAAAAGGATATGAAGAACGGCTACAGGACTTGGGTTTGGCTAGTCTAGAGAAAAGAAGGTCTGGGGGTGACATGATAGAAGTATTCCAGTATTTGAGGGGCTGCCACAAAGAGGAGGGGGTGTGTGTCAACTTATTTTCCAAAACACCAGAAGGCAAGAGAAGAAACAATAGATGGGAATTAATCAAGGCGAGAAGCAACCTAGAACTAAGGAGAAACTTCCTAACAGTTAGAACAACTAACCAGTGGAACAACCTGCCTCCAGAAGCGGTGAATGCTCCAACACTGGAAGTTTTTAAGAAGACTGGACAACCAATTGTCCGAAATGGTATAGGGTCTCCTGCTTGATCAGGGGGTTGGACTAGATGACCTCGACGGTCTCTGCCAGCTCTATTCTGATGGAAGGAGGTGGCTGCTAGGAAAACAAAGCCAGTATTCTGTTGTAGACAATAGGTTGATGACTGGTTTATAACAGGGGTCCCCAGCCTCCAGTCTGTGGACCAGTACCGGGCCGCGGCATGCCAGCAACCGGTCTGCACAAACAAGCAAAGCCCCATCCATGCATGGGTGCCCAAAAGGTTGGGGACCTCTGGTTTATAACACATTTTTTCTCTCAGGAGCTAAGAGCCAATGATACTGCAGCCAAACAAAACAATACAAACACATTCAGAGAAATGCAGTCTCGTCTGAAAAAGCTACTAAAAATATTGGTAGCCAAATTTTGTGCAGGACAACTCTAGCGCTCCAATACTGATTTTTTTATTTATTTTACAGTTGAGGTGATCTAGTGGTTTTTGGGTGTTCTTTTTTAATGGCTTCAGCTTCACTCTAAAATCCTTTTTAACTGAATGGTTTCGTTTGGGATCTTAACCCTTCTAAACTTGTTTTCTGCGGCTCTGTTGCCTTGTCTGTCTTGGAGGCCAGAATGGATGATGGTTAAATCTTTCCATAACATTTCCATGCTATGGTGACTTCCAATCTTGCCTTGATTAAACCCAGGTATTTTCATTGCAAGTGTTTAGTCGGGTAGGGGGGCCTTGATCCGGATACTTCCAGATGGAAGGGGTTGATAAGAAAGTAAAGGAATGCCCAGCGAGAGACTGTGACATCTGAATTAGTCTAACATTCAGGGATTACACGATAAAAGTTCGAAGAATTTGTAAGCTCTTGCAATCTAGTTTCCTTTGGAAGAATAGTCTGGAAGGGACAGCGCTAAATTCACCCTGGCTGATTTCAAAAAGCTAAACAAAGTTGGATCTAGTTAGTATTTAGGTGGTGTGGGAAGAATCCAGAGAAAGAAATATTTTGGGAATATTAAAAGGCAGAATATTATATTTCCCCAAAGGATCTTAAAGGCAGAACCTCCCCCCCCCTCGAAGTCTCTCTGCCCCAAACACAAACCAGGTCTGCAGAAATGCAGATGTGATAATCTTGCCAGGAAGACTGGAGTCAGGAAGCTGATGGGATTAGAAAGACAAAGATCCCTAGAATCAACAATCCCTCACACCAAAAATCCAACACTCATCAGCCACATCCCCAGGGAAGCAGGACATAATAGGATTAACCCACCACCATCAGAATATCAGAAAGGCACATTCAGACTCAGGTCAAAGTTCATGCCACAGGAAATACAAAGCCTCAAACAGGAACAGGAAACAACCTCGAGAGCCCCAGAAGGTATAAAAGCCCATCATTCTTGCTCCATGTGGTCACTTTTTCCAGGGCCACATTTCTGTCTGGCTCTGCTCTTCAATAAACTACAACCTTCTTTCTAAAGCAGTCGCCGTGTTGTTTATTTCCAGCTTGGACTAAACCCTGATGAAGATTTTTCTTTCAACAATGGGGTCCCAACGGGATGCCTTTCAGCCAGTTTAGACAATCAGGGTGTCCAACCTTAGAAACTTTTAAGACTTTGTGGACTTCAACTCCCAGAATTCCCAGCTGGCTGAGGAATCCTGGGAGCTGAAGTCCACAAATCTTACATTTGCCAAGACTGGACACCTTTGATCTATGTGAAAGCAAACGGTTTCATATCACGCAAAGAAAACTGCAAGGGTGTGTCTGTGAAATCACTAGGGCTGGGCTTAGCTTTATATTCACCAGACAGCAATATCAAGAAAAGCCATTAACCTTAGTTATATTCTACTATGACTTTTTTTTTTAAAAGAGGGGCCTAAAGTGCAGTGACAGTTGAAGCCGCTGTTACTAACTCCCTTACTCTTCATATTTTACTGCCCAATCTTACTTACTTTTTTTTTTTTTTTTTTTTTTTTTTAAAAAAAAAAAAAACTCTGGTATATTTTTTTAAAAAGATGCATAGTTAGAAAAGTGCCTTGCTGCCTCTCGTTAACACACCTGCGGTTTTTGTTCCCTGATCCTACTTGTACAAAGTTGCTATGGAATCGGTTACAGTTAGGAGCAGCTAACTGCAATGTGAAAAAAACTTACGCAGAGATTGGAAATCTTACGACAGGTTAGATTGATAGGAGATCCATCTTCGTGTGAACATCTCCACTGGTAAGTATATCGGAGGAGAATTATTACGAAATTCTACTTTCCCTTTTTTTTGGTGTAGTATTTGCAAAGAAACTAAAGGGTTTGTCTTTTTATCATATCTTATACATTTCCAAGGGACGCGGTGGCTCAGTGGGTTAGGACGCTGAGCTTGTCGATCGGAAGGTCGGCAGTTTGGCGAGTCGAATCCCGAGTGCCGCGTAACAGAGTGAGCGCCTGTTACTCGTCCCAGCTTCTGCCAACCTAGCAGTTCGAAAGCACGTAAAAATGCAAGTAGAAAAATAGGGACCACTACGGTGGGAAGGTAACAGCGTTCCGTGCGCCTTTGGCGTCTAGTCATGCCGGCCACATGACCACGGAGATGTCCTCGGACAAGCGCTGGCTCTTCGGCTTTGAAACGGAGATGAGCACCGGCCCCTAGAGTCGGAAACGACTAGCACGCATGTGCGGGGGAACCTTTACCTTTACTTTATACATTTCCAGCATTTAAGATTTGAGAGTCAGATAAACCATTGTGGCCTTTGTGAACCTGTACTGTACTGACAACAGACAAGAAAGTAGTTGTTTACTTAAAAGTATTTTATACCCTTCCTGTCTCAGAAAGACCCTCCCCATCCCCCCATGACTGGTCCCAAAACCCAACAGAATTACTGTGTTCTCTGGTTTGATCTCTTGAAAAAATGTTTGCTTTTTTTTTTTAAACGGAGTTGTCTGAACTGCATTTGAAAAGCTTGGGATAATATCCAGCGAAGGTTTTGGCGTCAGTTTTATATTTAAAACTATATATCCATCCATCTATCTATCTATCTATCTATCTATCTATCTATCTATCTATCTATCTATCTATCTATCTATCTATCTATCTATCTATCCATCCATCCATCCATCCATCCATCCATCCATCCATCCATCCATCCATCCATCCATCCATCCATCCATCCATCCATCCATCCATCCATCTATCTATCTATCTATCTATCTATCTATCTATCTATCTATCTATCTATCTATCTATCTATCTATCTATCTATCTATCTATCTATCTATCTATCTATCTATCCATCCATCCATCCATCCATCCATCCATCCATCCATCCATCCATCCATCCATCTATCTATCTATCTATCTATCTATCTATCTATCTATCTATCTATCTATCTATCTATCTATCTATCGTGAAGTAAAATTAAATATTTTGACCACACTGAGGACCTCAAACAAAAAAATTAGCAGTGGGTAATATTTTTGTGTCAAGCTTAGTTGCCGTCTAGGTAGTTTGGGAATAGAGTAGAGCTGGAAGGGACCTTGGAGGTCTTCTAGTCCAGCCCCCCTGCTCAAGTAGGAGAGCCTATAGCATTTCAGACAAGTGGCTGTCCAGTCTCTTCTTAAAAACCTCCAGTGATGAAACACCCACAACTTCTGGAGGCAAGCCGTTCCACTGGTTAATTGTTCTCTCACTGTTAGGAAGTTTCTCCTTAATTCCAGGTTGCTTCTCTCCTTGATTAGTTTCTACCCGTTGTTTCTTGTCCTGCCCTCTGGTGCTTTGGAAAATAGATTGACACCCCCCCCACCCTCTTCTTTGTGGCAGCCCCTCAAATACTGGAATACTGCTGTCATGTCAAGACTACGTCAGAGCATGTGATAATGTTAGAGTCTGGCTTGCTCTCCCATTAAGTAGGGCAGGTGAGTTACACAACTGTGGAGAAGATCTCCTCATTAAAATAGTCAAGGTCCACCAGGCTCAAGGTTGACTCAGCCTTCCATCCTTCCGAGGTAGGTAAAATGAGGACCCAGATTGTTGGGGGCAATAAGCTGACTTTGTAATAATGCCGCTTGGGGGGGCGCGAAATCCCTAATAAGCAGGCATATACATAGAATGAAGGCTATTGCTAAGCACATTGATTTGTGCTTCTTAGATTGTAAGCCGCCCTGAGTCTTCGGAGAAGGGCGGGATATAAATGGGATTAAAATAAAAAAATTGAAAAAAATACTTGTGTTTGGGACGTGGTGGCTCAGTGGGTTACAATGCTGAGCTTGTCGATCAGAAGATCGGCAGTTTGGCGGGTCGAATCCCGAGTGCCGCGTAACAGATTGAGCGCCTGTTACTCATCCCAGCTTCTGCCAACCTAGCAGTTCGAAAGCACATAAAAATGCAAGTAGAAAAATAGGGACCACTACAGTGGGAAGGTAACAGTGTTCCGTGCGCCTTTGGCGTCTAAGTCATGCCGGCCACATGACCATGGAGACGTCCTCGGACAAGCGCTGGCTCTTCGGCTTTGAAACGGAGATGAGCACCGGCCCCTAGAGTCGGAAACGACTAGCACGCATGTGCGGGGGAACCTTTACCCTTACCTTACTTGTACCTCTTTGGACTACAAATTGGGAACAAAAGATAATGAGCTGGAATCCCTTGACTGACTTTGATCACAGAAAGCTAAACTGCATCAAACCGAGGTAGTTTTTTGATAGAGAACCACTAGGAAATTCCAAGGTGAAAGTTAGATGGGAAAGTCAACAAAATATCTCATGAGAAGACAGCAGCATAATGGTATCGAGGAAACTCCATGTCCAGTCCGTCAAGTTTTAAGAAGAGACTGGACAGCCAAGGAAACTCCATGTCCAGTCCGTCAAGTTTTAAGAAGAGACTGGACAGCCATTTGCCTGAAATGGTATAGGGTTTCCTGCCTGAGCAGGGGGTTGGACTAGATGACCTCCAAGGTCCCTTCCAACTTATTATTATTATTATTATTATTATTATTATTATTATTATTATTATTATTATTATTATTATTATTATTATTATTATTATTCCAGCAGGTAAGGAAACATAAAGGAAATGTCACGTTAGGCCCTCATTAACATCTCTGCATGTGAACAGGTGCACTTTGATGTCAGTAATATTTTACAATTTCTGGTTCAGAGGAATGTGAGGAAGATGGTATCTCAAAAATTGGAAATGTTTCATCAGATTAGGCACGCTCTGTAAATTAATTGGCTTCTACTAACTCGGAGAAGTTTGTTTTTTTAAAAAAAAACCTCACCTGTGGATTTTTGAAAAAAATAAGTTAAGAAAGCTTTCTTGAGGATGATCAATCCTCACTCTTCTTTTAAATTGTTTTTATCCAAAGGTGATTTATTTGGGGGTGTTTGGATAATTTGGTGAAAGTAGACCTGGACAGCTAATAAGTAAGACAGATGGTAAATATATAGAAAGATAATGTGCAAAATGTGCTTACGTTCTGAAGAGTTGAGTTAAATGCTCTTATTTTTTTATAACTTTATCTTGAAATTGTATCTTTAAAGCCTTCTGATTTTCTTTAGTACAGATATGTTTTTTTAAAAAAAAATACCAAACTCTTACTGTAAGGTTAACATTTGTCTACATTATTTCTAGAATTCTAGAATTCTAACTGACACATCTCAATCAGCATTTCATTTCATTTTCTCCCCAAAAACCCAAATGGGGTTTCCAGATCGAAATTTAATTAGTCAAAATCTTTTCTTTAATCAAACCAGTCAATGTCACCATCTCTGCCAACTCCAGACATGTTGGATGGATGTTTTCCCATTGTGGCTATTTCCACCTTTGAGCATGTAAAAGTGTTGCTGCCTTTTACAGATGGCAGAAAAAAATTCTCTTAGCTGATTATGAAAAGCATCAAGTTAACCATCATGGGAATATCACAAAAATGCCAGTGGTGGGTATATAACAACACAGTCTTTTCTGTAAGTATTTTCTTGAAGATCTTTTGCTTCATTTCTGAAGTGTCTTGGTTGAGAAGTGAAATGTCTGGATGTTTTTAAGAAGAGATTGGACAACCATTTGTCTGAAATGGTATAGTGTTTCCTGCCTGGGCAGGGGGTTGGACTAGATGCCCTCCAAAGTCCCTTCCTACTCTGTTATTCTATTCTATTCTATTCTTTTATCATTCTTTTATTCTATTCTATTCTATCCCATCCCATCCCATCCCATCCCATCCCATCCCATCCCATCCCATCCCATCCCATCCCATCCTTATTCTATTCTATTCTATTCTATTCTATTCTATTCTATTCTATTCTATTCTATTCTATTCTATTCTATTCTATTCTATTCTATTCTATTCTATTCTATTCTATTCTATTCTATTCTATTCTATTCTATTCTATTCTATTCTATTCCATCCCATCCCATCCCATCCCATCCCATCCCATCCCATCCCATCCCATCCTTATTCTATTCTATTCTATTCTATTCTATTCTATTCTATTCTATTCTATTCTATTCTATTCTATTCTATTCTATTCTATTCTATTCTATTCTATTCTATTCTATTCTATTCTATTCCATTCCATTCCATTCCATTCCATTCCATTCCATTCCATTCTATCCCATCCCATCCCATCCCATCCCATCCCATCCCATCCCATCCCATCCCATCCTTATTCTATTCTATTCTATTCTATTCTATTCTATTCTATTCTATTCTATTCTATTCTATTCTATTCTATTCTATTCTATTCTATTCTATTCTATTCTATTCTATTCTATTCTATTCTATTCTATTCTATTCTATTCTATTTTCAAGGAAAAACAAAGTCCAGTTGCCTTTTGAAAAAGCATCTTTGGGACAACCATGACTTGGATGACTGAGAATCTTCTTACACATTTTCTATAAGTATCTCTGGCAAATTATGGTTCCTCTTTTGCCTTTGTGAGACATTTAAGGGTGACTTTACCAAAGGATTGCTGTAACCTCAGCTGCCAGACATTCAATTTGCTGAGTTTCTTTTCATTTCTCACCTTTTCTGTGCCAATTTCTCATACTAAACCTCCAAATAGTAAAGAGGTTGTCTTTTGCGTCAATAAAAAACAGATCTAAATGCAAATACAGAAAAGATGGTACAGTGAAACTGTTTCATGCACAAGGGCTGGTCAAACTCATTTGAAGGATTTTCTGTACAGTTCAGGAAAAAAAATGCTTAGAAAATCTGTACAATATTTAGTATCTTCCATGGGCGCTTCAATAAACAGCTGCCTGCATTTTCCCGCAACTTCCATACCTTACATTGTTAAAAAAAGATTTGGCTGAGGAATTCTGGGAGCTGAAGTTCACAAGTCATAAAAGGGCCATGTTTGAAGACCTTTGAGAATTGATTATTGCCTAAGTGGGTTTGCAAGAAAGAATACCAAATGTAGAAATTGGCTTCATCATTGCTTGGAAACAGGTGCGTCCACCTAAAAGTTGAAGCAATACATTATTGATAAAACTTGTCTCTGCTTTCAAAGGACTTTTTAGCCGCTATCAAAATTTAAAACAAGTCCAGGTGGAAAGATCTCACACATCTACTGAGAATCAACTGCAATGTAACCACCCCTGTGCCAGATGCCAAGGACAACTAAAAGCAAATATTAAGAATTCTTGGCTTAGAAATGAAAGACTGGAGCGAAAGAGATCAAGGCTTTGTCTGAAGAGAGCAAGTATAACCCACTTTTCTGTTGGAGCCAGGGTGTGTTTCTTTTGGGGGTGGAGGTGGGGGGTTATGTGTGTGTGTGTGTGATTTCAGGTTGCATAAAGAGCCAGCTAAATCTTCAAAGCTTTGTGCCTTTTTAAGGCTAGTTTGTTATGTTTCTTGAAAGAGCTGGAAAGGGGTTCTTTCACAATCTTTGCAAGCTCAGGTAACTGATTAGATTATAGGAGGAAAATGGGCTATTAAATGGCATTGATCTGTGGGAGGAATGACTATAAGTATGCCTGTCTACTTTTTTACTTGCATCATTTTCTTGCATTTATAAAGGCCAGGATAGTTTTCCACATGTACCATCCTTTTTGGAATCCTGGTGACAGCTGTTTATTCAATTTATTAGTTAGTGTTGGAAATGGGGCAGTGTCTAAGTTGGAACAATAAATAACAAAGATGATTGGGGGACTGGAGGCTAAAACATATAGGGAACGGTTGCTGGAATTGGGTATGTCTAGTTTAACGAAGAGAAGGGTGAGGGGTGACATGATAGCAGTCTTTCAATATCTCAGGGGCTGCCCCAAAGAAGAGGGAGTCAAGCTATTCTCCAAAGCACCTGAAGGCAGGACAAGAAGCAATGGATGGAAACTAGTCAAAGATAGAAGCAACTTAGAACTAAGGAGAAATTTCCTGACAGTTAGAACAATTAACCAATGGAACAACCTGCCTCCAGAAGTGGTGAATGCTCAGTGAATGCTCCAACACTGGAAGTTTTTAAGAACAGACTGGACAGCCATTTGTCTGAAATGGTATAGGGTTTCCTGCCTGAGCAGGGGGTTGGACTAGATGACCTCCAAGGTCCCTTCCAATTTCTTCTTCTTCTTCTTCTTCTTCTTCTTCTTCTTCTTCTTCTTCTTCTTCTTCTTCTTCTTCTTCTTCTTCTTCTTCTTCTTCTTCTTCTTCTTCTTCTTCTTCTTCTTCTTCTTCTTCTTCTTCTTCTTCTTCTTCTTCTTCTTCTTCTTTCTTCTGATTACCTGCATTTTAATATTTAAAGATGGGGATTTTTCTACAGACTTATCCGTTCATTAAAAAAACACACCCAAAGTTTAATTTTGTTTATTCCTTGTGAGATTGAGTAATCTTTTTACTACTAGTCCCAGCTATGCAATCATGGCATATACGATTGTAGTACACCAGGGGTCTTCAAACTTGACCCTTTTATGACTTGTGGACTTCAACTCCCAGAATTGAAAACACTAAACACTTATAGCAAAGCTAGCGGGGAGCATGCCACAGGAGGTGTCTTTTGGAAAGATAGGTAGGTAGTTGCCATGGAAATTATCGAGCTACTGTCCCAAGGGACCACAGGAGATAAGATGAAAACCCAGTGGTGGGATTCAAATAGGTGAACAACCGGTTCTCTGTGTGAATGCCACTTCCAGAAGTCCATTCTGGGCCTGGGCAACAAAAAAATTAGCTACTGAACCGCCTGAATCCCATCACTGGATGGAAGGCATCCTGTGAAAGGTGATTTAAGACCTCTATCCCTCCTACTAGCTTAGTTCTAGTTGCTACAATAGTAATGATCTCTTCACTTCCACCACCCCCTCCCCATTTTCAACCATATGTCAGACTGTGAGAGACTAGTGCAGGGGTAGGCAACCTCGGCTCTTTTATGTCTCGTGGACTTCAACTCCCAGAATTCCTGAGCCAGCCATGCTGAGGGGAAAGGGAGAGGTTTCCAAGCTGAGCCATGATGGCTCAGGAATTCTGGGAGTTGAAGTCCATGAGTCATAAAAGAGCCGAGGTTGCCTACCCCTAGTGCAACATCACTCAATGGTTTCCCACTAGATGTTTACAGATACCTGCACACACACCTACTCCCAGTCTAGTTAGTAATTTAGGTATATAAGTACAGCTACTAAGAAGATAGTCTTTTTGGTTCTTTTACCTACCTGTAGAAGTAACGCACCTGGCACTGTTTATATTGTCTTTTTTGGTGATTTATTAAAAAATAACAGCCTGCATGTTTTAAATAAGTTGGGAAAAAAAAGAAACAGGGTCTTTACCGATGAACTGAATTTGTTATACTTTTGAATGAGTGCCTTTTATTTTCCTCTGCTAGAATAAATATTTTCATGTTACTGTTTCCACAGTTGAGTTTTAATATGGCTTTCGCCCCCCCCCCCGCATGCCGTTTAGGCAGCAAATGAGCTAGCCGTGGTGGCGAACCTGTGGCACGCGTGCCACAGGTGGCACGCAGAGCCCTCTCTTGGGCACGTGCGCTGTCGCCCCAGTCCTAGGCCTTCAGGTGGGTTTTATAAAACTTTTTCACTTTAGGCCTCCGCTGCCATGTGCAAAAAAAAAAGGTTCAATCAATCAATCAATTTCAACTTATCACGGGGAAAAAAAAGATCTCGCAAGGTTGGAATTGATTGATTGAACTTTTTAGTCCCACCCAGTCTGCCGTTACCACCGCAGCCATGCCCACCCAATGGGCCATGCCCACCCAATGGGCCACGCCCACCCAGCACCCGACGATATATAAGTGGGTTTTGGGTTGCAGTTTGGGCATTCGGTCTCTAAAAGGTTCATCATCACTGAGATACGGGGTTGTAAATTTAGTAACTGCAGCAATCAATAATCTGATTTATTCCCTCGGGAGTTTAGCATTCCTATAAAAAAATTCCCAGGACTGAGGTGGAATTGCAGTGCGCAAGTGAGGTTTTGGCTGCTGTGAACCAACTAGGAATTGCTCTGCTGGATGAGAATTAAGGCCTAATTAACCCAATTTGGTGATTGACATGTCTAACAACATCCTCTTGCTTAGAACTGTAATCTTTTCACGATCATTTCTAATGAAGGAGGACCTGCCACCGTTCCATATAAGGGGGCTCTGTTATCAACCTTGCTTTTATAGCTTGAAGCCTCTCTTCCTGTCGCTCTAGTCAATTCTAAAATATTTTGATTGCAGTGAAGCTTCAGGAGAGGCTACTTCAGCGTTGACCCACGGGTCGTTGTGTATGATTGCAAATTGTGTCGGAATTTCAAATGCCCCTCTTGAGCCCTGAAGGGCGATTCAGCTGCGGGCACGGCAATTTGAATAGGACAGGAGACTCAAGTTTGATTTATTTTCCCCCCAATATTTTTGGCAAGCTCGGCTTAGGAAAACACCAGACACTGAAAGATTTGATAACACTGCCTTCTGTTCTAAACCTGATGGAAACGGGCCTCTTAGCAAAATCCATGCTTTCTCATTCCCCTGTTGGATTTCGTAATGCATGTGTCTGCATCTGGCCGCATAATTACCATGTTCAGGTGCTGCAGTTATGCTTGTTCTTCTACCATCCAGCGGTAATCCCTTATCTGTTGAATTCCCATTTAATGCTTCTCCGGCAGCTGGCTACTTGATGTTTAATTCCCTACTGTCTGGACTGAATCCCATTATGCCGATTGCCTCTGGTGCAAGATGGACAAGTAGAAACGTAGCACCCCAGCGTTGTGTTTTCTGCCTTGAACTTGTTTTGAAGGCAAAAGGAAACCATTTCATATGGGGAATCGCTCCCCTGGAAATATAGAAAGAAAAATGTGTTCCTGCTAAGATTTTGATGTGTAAATTTTTTTGGCTTGCTAACAAAGAATAAAGGGAGACCGATATATTAGCAAGCAAAAAAAAAATATTACACAAATATGAGCTGCCACTGCTGTGGCTACTGCCTGCAGATGGCCTTGGGCTAGGCTGAAACAGGAAATAAGATTTGTCCCGTGTCTGGGACTAAGCAAGTGTATTCTGAATGCTTAACAAACATTTAACATATATATACATATACATATATACATATATACATATATGCATATATACATATATACATACACACACACACACACATATATATATAAAGAATACTCCATGGCTGGAAGCTAATCTGGGAAATTGGAAAAAAAAATCCTTGAAGACACTAGCAAATTATTTCTGTCCTCTTGCCGAGAAACCACAGTACATAGATATGTTCATGATGTCACAGGCGGTTGAGTGCTACTCCGAGGAAATCCAAGCTTTTATTACTCTACCCATTTGCTCAGCACTGTATGTGACTCTTATTGTACACCAACCTTTTAGGTCTCCACAACCTGAAAAACCAATAAAGAAGAATATTTGTAACTCAGGGTTAAAATGAGGGGGGTCCTTGGTGCTCTCTGAGCTTGGTTGTTTGCTTGCAGATGTTTCATTATCCAAAACACCAATGATGTTACTCAGTGCTTTTTTTTTTGTAAGAAAAAAAGGTGCCGGAACTCACATCTTGTTAATCTTTTATTAAAAAATAAATATATATTTAGTTCTTAGCAGGACCAGTAGTTGAGAAGTAATTAATATTTTTTTTTTCATTTTTAAATTTGGGGTCTACTTTTACACTAAAAATTTAAAAAAAATTAATTCAATGATTATTATTTTTTTTAAAAAAGAAATTATTTACCTTTCGCACATAGTCGATCACTGTACACACACCTACACATGTCAGTTTTGTAAAGAAACATAACGGTCGCCGCCTGCAGTAAGCACTCGGCGCGTGACCACACAACCAGTCACAAGCCGAGCAGCGCCATCACAACTAGCGCGGACAAAGTACGCACGCATTGGACTCGACACAGCCCGCATGCACCTTTTTAATAATCTTGCCGCAGACCTGCTATGCTCAACAGGGCAATTCAGGTCCAGGTGGACCAAACCTCACATTTTCAAAAATTACTTTTAAAACTTGGAAAATGATATCCGTAAAAAAAAAAATTGGTGCCGGAACTCCGTTCCGGTGTGTTCTATGACAAAAAAAGCACTGATGTTCCTTATTTTGGGTCATGAAATGTCTGCAAGAAAACAAGCAAGCTCAGAGAGCACCAAGGACCTTGGTAGTAGAACTGTCTCTTCTCCTTCTTCCTGGGCAAAACGTTTGTGAGTCCCAACCTGGGCGATGGGCTACGAGCTGAGCTGAACAAGGAGGGGAGGAAACCCCCAGCTTTTAAATCTTGATCTTCTTGAGCATCTCAGAGTGTGGCCTAAAAATATTGAAGCATTTCTTCCAGGAACTAGGGATTGGGACTGAGAAATTACAACGTTTCCAAGAGATCGATATGAATGCCAAGCCCGAGCCCAATTAAATTCAGTTTTCAGAAGGCAATTCCCCCTGCTGTGCAATTTCATGTTTTCATTCTTCACTGCTTTTTCTGTCTTTTTCTCTCTCTTCATCTTAAAAACATCCATGCTCTTTGCCTATAGAGGGAAAACGAACAGAAGTTTCTCTTTGGGTGAAAGATATATTCCCTGGGGGCGTGCGTGTGTAGGGGGGCTGTGGAGCTTCACAAAGTTATCATATTGGAGTAATTTTGTTCTTTTTTTCAAAAGCCGGCTGCCTCTTGTATTTCTGGAGATCCTGTAGCAAATGCAAAGCTAGGACTTTATACTCCTTTCACAGAGATATTTACAACAATGTTCCCGGAGGTAATTTACGGTGTTGTTAGAAAAATGCCCAATTAGAACTCTATAAATCAAAGGATTTCAAGGAAGCTAGAAAGGCAGTTGGAGAAACTTCCAATCAAGTTTCAAATTCTCCCTCAAAATCCGAAAGGGTTGTTCTCTTCTGCTTACTCAGCCTTCCAAGGTAATTGGGGAGAAAAAGATATAGGAAGCTGAATGCCATCTTGTGCTCCTAGACCACAGATAGGATATAAATCAAAGAGTTAAATAATATACCTCTGCCTTTATAAAGCAGCTTATTGGAGGTGCAAGTGAGAGGAAAAAACAATGTTTCCCCCCCCCTATTGTATTGAATGTAGCATTGTCTAATGATGTTCAGGGGTCTTCAAACTCGGCCCTTTTGACTCATGGACCTCAACTCCCAGAATTCCTCAGCCAGGCACGCCGGCTGAGGAATTCTGGGAATTGAAGTCCACAAGTCATACAAGGACCAGGTTTGAAGGCCCCTGCACTAGAATATAAACCGAGAGCAATCCCCATCCTTAGTAGCACTGATGATGTTACCTAGTTTGTGTATTGAGACGTCTCAAGAAAAGAAACAAGCTCAGAGAACACCAAGGCTGCCTCATAGATGCACAGTAAGTTGCAGTCAAGAGTTTGCCATGATACCTTGCTGCCTTTCAGCATTGAAGATTCATTTATTAAAGAATGCAAGGGAAAAAAAAACCCAAAGCAGCTGATTAGCGTTGAGCCCAGTCTTGTTCCACTAATTACTCTGCAGAGTGCTCCCTAAAAGATTATCACGAAAACCTCTCACAAATAAGACCACATGAGCTCCGTGCATCAAATCAAACCGAAGGGAAGATGGAAATTAGGACCGCCAGGATGCTGCGCTGAATAATTTACAAAACCTGTGTTTATATAATTTGATTAGTGCGTATCTGCATATTAAAACGTGTTTTCTCCTTTTGAAAGCACAGCAGCCAATGCCCATTGCAGACTGAAATTTCATATCAGGGCAGTATGAAAAGGGAAGATGGACAGTTATAATCGTCCAGCGTGGTATGTTGAATGATAACTAATTAAGGTATATTAACCCCAAAGAGATCAAATATGCTTTTTTTCCCTAGGCACATAGAACGTGTATGAAAGGGGAGAATCTCGAACATCAGCTCACCCCATTTTTAATATTTTTCCACATCTCTTAAGTAGGATGTATCCAAAGGGAAGCATATGGATATAGAAGTGCTTCATAAAATTTGAATTCTGCAGCTCTAGTTCTGTTTTGATATGTCAACTGTTGGAAAACTAGACGCAAGTAGGCCTTCCATTGTAGCCACCTTTTTTTTAAAAAAAAAATCCCATTTATATCCCGCCCTTCTCCGAAGACTCAGGGCGGCTTACAAGCTTAGCAGTAGCCTTCATTCTATGTATATGCCTGCTTATTAGGGCTTTCAGCCCCCCCCCCAAGAGGCATTATTACAAAGTCATCTTATTCCCCCCAACAATCTGGGTCCTCATTTTACCTACCTCGGAAGGATGGAAGGCTGAGTCAACCTTGAGCCTGGTGGGACTCGAACCTGCACTAATTGCAGGCAGCTGGTGTTACTTAAGGAGGCATTAGCCCACTGCTCCACCAAGGCTCTTTGGTCTGACTTTTGATCTGACTTTCACTCTGCTTGGAAGTTAAGGGAGCTTCAGGCCTGATTAATACTTGACTGGGAAATTACCAGATAATCTCAAAGGTGCTTTTTCAAGAGGCAATGGGACTTGCTTTGTTTTTTCCTTGAAAACGTTTCATTTCCCAGCCAAAGCTTGAGGAAATAGAAAAAGAGATCCAAAGAAAGCAACGGGAAAGCCAAACACTATTGACAGGAGAATCACAAAGATGTCTCTGTTACATCCCCAAGAGTTGAATTCACCCTGAAGAAGACTTTACCTTGAATGATCTCAAGGATAGGGAGAGGTGGGAGTTGCAATTTTTAAGAAGGTGTGATCCTACCTTTTTACACTTTTTCCCCCCATAGTAACGAAACAACAACAACAACAACAAGGATTTCAGCTTTTATACTGAAAACAGGAGGTAATGCCGCAAGGTGAAATATTTTTTAATAAATGTATTTGTAGCATATCATACCATATGAAAGGTACATGTTAAAAATATACAGTTACACCTGGGATGTCCAATAGCAAGGAGACACAGGACACATACAGGACACACATTTAATGTAAATCACTCAATGCCCTTTTTATCTTGCTCGAAAAAAGGAAGAAGGTGATCTAAGTGGCCCGACACAGCAGTGGAGAGTGAGTATAAATGAAAATAATCGTGTAAGATAGGGGGTCTTCAAACTTGGCCCTTTTATGACTTGTGGACTTCAATTCCCGGAATTCCTCAGCCAGGCATGCTGGCTGAAAAATTCTGAGAGTTGAAGTCCACAAGTCATAAAAGGGCCAAGTTTGAAGACCCCTGATGTAAGAGGACAGGAAAACAGACCTTGATCTGCTTTACATGCCTACTGAAATATGTCAATCACCTATAGCGGTAGTTATCCTGAAGCTTCCCATGATATCTACAGCTTTCCAGATCTTCCTTTCAACTTTTCACAGTGAATGAACCTTTATTGTCAAAGTACAACCATGTATACATTGAGATTAGTTGAGCCTCCCTTCGTGCTCCCACCCCCCAACTCACAGTGACAACAAACCCTCCATCTTATTACACCATGTGAACTGATTGCACCACACACCGGCCTCGCAAGTCAATTCTGCATAAAGTTTACAAAAATTATTTCCCGTTCAAAAGCCTATCAGCCCACGGATAAAAGCTGTTCTTCAGCCTGTTGGTGCAGCTGGCTATACTCCTGTATCTCCTACCCGATGGTAGGAGAGTAAAGAGATACTGTCCAGGGTGTGAGTCGTCCCTGAGAATTTTCCTCACTCTTCCAAGGCAGCGAGCCGATGTCATCCAATAGTGTCAGGGGACAGCCCACAATGTCTTGTGCTGCACTCACCACCCTCTGTAATACTTCCCTATCCGTGGTTGTCAGACCAGCATACCAAACCACAATACCATACGACAGTCTCTGTTGTGTAACCCTCATTTGAGTTCCTTCACCTAATCAAAGCTATGTTTTCTTTGGTCTAGTTAAGGAAGCCATCTAATATCTTAACCTCTCAGTGGCCCGTCTTCTCTTCCTTCCTTCCAACGTTTTAGATTCTCCCAGATCTACCTTAGGGATATGGCTTATCCGAACCAATTTGCTGAAAGGCTAACAGCGGCTGTAACGCAAAGCTCCATTTCAATTAATGCTTTCATATCTTGTGGTAGGGGATTCAATGGCTTCATTAACTTGTTCAGAGAAGCCCTTCTTTTTGTCTGGGTGAATGTCATTTTTTCTTGATGTTATTGGAAGTTCCATCTGTTTGGAATTCATCTCCCCCCCCCCCCCGGTGTTAATATTTCTGCCGGGATGGGAAAACTGGAATCCAATTGAGCTTAGAAAAGTAAGCAGGATCAGACCAGCTTCATTCATGGACGAGAGACCAGTTGCAGCTGGGAAGGCAAAATAGGTTTCACAAGACTTTCTGCATCACTGTAAATAGACATCCCATAAAAATTGCCAAAAGTTTAACTCAGCTCATGTGAATACTTTGCTAACAAAGCTATTATTTAGGTATAGATTTTCCCCCTCCCCCTCCACTCAGGAAACCAAAATGACCATCATTTATTTTTAAGTACTTTTTTTTTTAAAAAAATCCACCTTTGATTCTCATTGATATTTTGTAGCGATAAACTGAAGCACCTGTCCTTAATTCAAGAAGAAATATATATTTTTCGCTGGGTTTCGGTTTGGTGGAATGAATTCTCAAATCATCAAAAGCCCCCAGGGAATAATTTTCTCCAGCTTAAGTTAGATGTTCTCAAATGTCCACCAACTGTCATTCTTTTTTTTTTCTCCTTTTCCTAATTCGTCTTCCTTTCCTTCATCAACCGCCTACATTGTGCCTTGACTTGGGCAATCTTTTATGACCTGAATTTGCTCAGTTCCCATCAGATCTCCTAAACAGCTAGCTGGGTCCTTAAATTTCTCATGTCCTTCTTTGGCATCTGTAATTATTCCCATCATATTTCTTTCCTGTTTGTTTAGTTTGCCTTTAATGTGCCCTGTCAGGAATTTTTGCCAGATAAATTATGGAATAAATAAAATAATAATAATTATTATCATAATTATCACAGACACAACAAATCTCAAGGAGTTGGGTGCCAAATAGAATATCATATGGGCCATAAAACCAATAAATGTCTATACCAGGGGTAGGCAACCTTGGCTCTTTTATGACTCGCATACTTCAACTCCCAGAATTCCTGAGCCAGCCTCGCTGAGGGGAAAGGGAGAGGTTTCCAAGCTGAGCCAGGCTGGCTCAGGAATTCTGGGAGTTGAAGTCCACGAGTCATAAAAGAGCCAAGGGTTGCCTACCCCTGGCCTAGGTCTAGGCCACTTTATGACTCATGGACCTCAACTCCCAGAATTCCTGAGCCAGCTGAGGGGAAAGGGAGAGGTTTCCAAGCTGAGCCATGCTGGCTCAGGAATTCTGGGAGATGAAGTCCACGAGTCATAAAAGAGCCGAGGTTGCCAACCCCTAGTCTATGGGGATCCAGTCCCAAAGATGCTTTTCCAAAAGGCGACGGGACTTTCTTAGTTTTTTCCTTGAAAATGTTTTGCTTCAGTCAGGATTTGAAGAAATCTCTTGGATGGGAAGCAAAACATTTTCAAGGAAAAAAATCAAGAAAGTCCAGCCTTTTGGAAAAGCACTTTGGGGGACAGTAAAAATAGTAGTGGATCTCACAAAAAAATTGGGAGAAGATCCCAGTTCTGGAATCTAAAACTACTGGTATCATCCAAGCTCAGTGTTCTCTCTCCAGCCTCCATGTATGCCTAAAGGCTGTGAAAGTTGCAACCTATTACATATTGGAAGAAAGGAATATCAACAGCTCTCAGTCAGGCTAGCTCAGAGGTCACCAACCTTTCTAGGTTGGCGGACCAAAGGAAAATGGAGGGTTCAGCATTTTACATGCGTGTGCGGTCGTGTGTACACATGGGGCCGTGAGCACACGCGTGCCGCAAATGGGGTTGGGCTAGCGCCCACCTGATACTCACTAGCCCTGCCCCATTCTTGCGTGGCACAGTGCCTCATTTTTGTGCAGTGCGGCAGCGGCCGTTTTTGGGCCTCGTAGCATGGTGGTGGCGTATTTGTGTGCCATGCGGCACAGCGGCACCCATTTTTGCACATTGTGGTGTGATGGCATCCTCTTTTTGCACCCCGAGATGCGGTGGCAGCACCCCGTTTTTGCACCCCAAGCCACATCATCGTCCTATTTTCATACCCTGAGGCACGCCGGCGTCCTGTTTTTACATCCCGTAGCACAGGCTTCTGTTTTCATGCCCTGCTGCGCTAGCGCAAGTGAGGGGGTGCGTATGCACTGGCCAGCCTGTCCTGCGGCCCGTTGGCCAACAGGCCACGGCCCACTACTGGGCCGCGGCCCGCAGGTTGGGGACCCCTGGGCTAGCTAACAAAGCTTTCCTCTCCATAGGCAGTATGTACAGTATCAACACTGGTTCTTGGTGCATGAATCCCAAAGGCAAGGGTATTATTTCTGTGTATTGATGGTGGTTTCTATTGATCTGACCTAGGCGGTATCTCCTGCAGTTGCTGGGTAGACACAAGAGTGAAAACATTGCAGTCAAATCAGTTCTTTGTTCCACCCCTGCTCTGAATCGAAGCTCCATTAAATTGTCGTAGAAAAATGGCGTTACGGGCGAGTCAGTTGGGGACTTAAATTGTTTATTCCCCAAACATTAAACTCTTTACTTTCCCAAATAGCTGTTACATTCCATTTATCTTCATGCCGTTAATTTGAAGGCAGTGAAGCCCAGCAGCACAATTAATTAGGAGAGTAGAAAAGTACGGATGAATTTTACTCTCCCTCTTATGGGTATTTTGTCACAGATGATGGCAATATGATACCGGATTTATTGAACTGGCCTTAGAAGAATCCTACGGGGGAGACCTTTGATCAATGAGTATGCTGTTCATCTCCCAGTCCTATCGCTGCCTTTGTAGAAGTAATAACAGAATAACAGAGTTGGAAGGGACCTTAGAGCTCTTCTAGTCCAACCCCCTCCCCCCGCTCGAGCAGGAAATCCTAAAGTACCAAACCATTTGAGATGGGCTCAATGCACAAAGGGGACGGTGGGAGTGGCAATGTTTACAATGTCCTTCTCTTTTTCTCCAAATCACGGAGGGACAGCCATGTTCATGTGGGTGTAAGAATACCTGGAAAGAGAGGCCCTGGTTGTCTTCCCTTCCTCGTCCTCTCCCATGTCGGCTCGGGTGGCTGGGAGGCGTCGCCTGGCGCAGCAGGCGAAGGTTGCGAGAAAACCCAGCCGGAAACGCTTGTTCATGAAGCAATAGACGATCGGATTCACGCAGGCGGAGGTGTAGGAGAGCAAATGGATGAAGGAGATGGGAGCTCCTGAGAGGAGAAGCTGAGCTGAGGTGGAGTCAAACGCCCTCCAGGTGTTGACGCTGAAGATGGGCGTCCAACAGAGGAAGAATAAGATCACAATCACAATCAGCATTCGGATCACCAGCTTCTTGGCCATCAGGTTGGCCGAGGAAGTGCTGCTCCTTGGTCTGTCAATCTTCTGGTTGTTGCTGCAGGAGCTGATGGAGGAAAGTTGACGAAGGGGTATCTGCTGCTGCTGCTGCTGCTTCTTGTTCTTCTTTAAGTAGCAACCATCCCCATCTTCGTACCTGCTGCTCCCGCTCGTTTTCCTTTCTGCATATGGAAAGCAGGAGCAACGACATCAACGCTCGTTGGCATTCAACACAATTTGGCCTCTGGGCTTCCAGCCCCTAATCCTCCCTCTGGAGTTTCCCCTTTTCCCTTTGCAGTCGGGGGCTGGGTTTTCCCTAAAACGTCATTCTCTGGGGATAAACTTAATTTTTAATTTTATTTTGATTGAACCGTACCCTGCCTTTATTATTTGTACAAATTTCTCAAGGTGGCGATCGGATCAAACACGACTTCCTCCTCCTGTTTTTCCCACAACAACAACAACCCTGTGAGGAGGGTTGGGCTTGGAGAGAGGGACTGACCCGGAGTCTCCCAGCTGGCTTTCGTGCCTAAGGGAGGACTAGAACTCCCAGTCTCCTGGTGATTGACCCAAAGTCACCTGGCTGGCTTTCGTGCTTAAGGCAGGACTAGAACTCCCAGTCTCCTGGTGATTGACCCAAAGTCACCCGGCTGGCTTTCGTGCTTAAGGCAGGACTAGAACTCCCAGTCTCCTGGTGATTGACCCAAAGTCACCCGGCTGGCTTTTGTGCTTAAGGCAGGACTAGAACTCCCAGTCTCCTGGTGATTGACCCAAAGTCACCCAGCTGGCTTTTGTGCTTAAGGCAGGACTAAAACTTCCAGTCTCCAGGTGATTGACCCCAAATCACCCATCTGGCTTTTGTGCTTAATGCAGGACTAGAACTCCCAGTCTCCAGCTATCTCTATCTCCATCTCCATCTCCATCTCCATCTCCATCTCCATCTCCATATCCATCTCCATATCCATATCCATATCCATATCCATATCCATATCCATATCCATATCCATATAACTCTCTATCTCTCTATCTCCATCTCCATCTCCATCTCCATCTCCATCTCCATCTCCATCTCCATCTCTATCTATCTCTATCTCTATCTCTATCTCTATCTCTATCTCTATCTCTATCTCTATCTCTATCTCATTTTTTGTGCCTGTACATGTCAAGCTATTAAGATGGAAAGCAAATGGACTGGTTCAGTCTTCAGAATTACCTCGAGAAGGTTTTCGGTTGCTCACATCAAATTTTATCCCCCTATAGAGCTCCAAGGAGATTAATCCATACGCTATCATCATTACGATCCCCGGGATAAGGAAAAGGATGAGCAGTTGGAAAATATACCTGGGAAAGCCAAAAGCAAGATTTAGATCACCCCCCCAAAAAAATTAATAATCACATTTTCCTACCTGCCTCTCAGCCAACCCAATTCCCAGCGTGCCTCTACTAACACCACTATACTGTGTTTTAAAAATGAGAGTATCAGTTCCTAGGGACGTGGTGGCTCAGTGGGTTAGGATGCTGAGCTTGTCGATCAGAAGGTCAGCAGTTTGGCGGGTTGAATCCCAAGTGCCGCGTAACAGAGTGAGTGCCTCTTACTCGTCCCAGCTTCTGCCAACCTAGCAGTTCGAAAGCACATAAAAATGCAAGTAGAAAAATAGGGACCACTACGGTGGGAAGGTAACAGCGTTCCGTGCGCCTTTGGCGTCTAGTCATGCCGGCCACATGACCACGGAGACGTCCTCGGACAAGCGCTGGCTCTTCGGCTTTGAAACGGAGATGAGCACCGGCCCCTAGAGTTGGAAACGACTAGCACGCATGTGTGGGGGAACCTTTACCTTTACCTTTATCAGTTCCTATTTATAATGGGAAAGATGGCAACTTGGCTATTGCTCGTTAGATCTCAAAAATGGTGCTCTAATTGAATCTGAAATCTGAGGTAGGATGGGGAATCATTACTCAACCTTCATAAGTTGCCTACTCCACAGTTGGTCCTCAGTCAAGTGCAGGTTCACTATTTTCGACTCTATGGAATTGAAGTCAGGTGATAATTTGAAAGAAAGAGAAAGTAATA
Source organism: Vipera berus (assembly GCF_964194415.1). NCBI lineage: Eukaryota > Metazoa > Chordata > Lepidosauria > Squamata > Viperidae > Vipera > Vipera berus. The sequence continues at coordinate 71,450,485 of NC_138209.1, forward strand.
GTCACAGGGGAATAGACAAACCCAATTCCTTGCAGCTGTATATAAATAAACAGCTAAAAAATGAAGAGTGTCGTTCAAAATTTCCAACTTGATGGTAAGGGAAGAGTGAGCACTGCAGGAAAGTCCTTGAAACGAACGGATTTTGTTGCCTGCTAAAACTATTCTAGTTGGACACCGAAAGCATCCAGCAATTTTATGTATGGATGTTTCTCTTTGAGATGAAGTGGGGGTGTCTTGATGGACTTAATTTTAGGGAGAAATAAATAAATATGCAGACAAATGAATACTACAACGCATGTATTTTTTAAAATGGTTATAAATTAACAACGATAAATACAGGATTTCTTTTCTTTTTTTGGGTTTGAAACGTTTTTGATGTTTACCCAAGTAGCTTCTTCGGACTGAGCAAGTTGACTAGAGGGTCCCCCTATATGCCCACCACTATTGAGGGAAGGATTTCCCATTTTAAATGGATTCCTTCACTCCTCTCTCAGACCATCTGTCTACCCTATCCAAAGTGTGAACTTTGTGAACCCCGAAAGAATGCCCGATTTCTTTTAAGCGAATGGAGAGGGAGGGCCTCAAAAAAACAACCTGTTTTTTGTACTGCTCTTGCACCAATCCCTAGGAAGATAAAGACTACTTTACAGGTTCACCAGGAAGACCACACTTAAAGACCACCTAGTAGAAAGGATTTAGGAGCATAAGTCTTAACTCTCTGCCTACTCACCTAACAAGCGTGTTCGGATTAGGTGAGAAATGCAACCACCCTGGAGACATCTATGGGGTTCCTCTAACCAACTTGTTCAGAATGAAGAAGCTACATGGAGAAGCAGTAAAACATCTTGAACCAAAAAGGATAAAGAAAGACGTCCAGTTGCCACGATGCAACTTCCAAACAATTCCACCTGGATGACTGAAAATCTTTATCGACAGGTGATAAATACACTTACGGTATAGTCCGAATCTATATTGGATAATAACATTTATCCAGGAGACATCAGTAAATACCAAGGAGCTACCAACTCAGAGAAGCAATCGTTGAACGACAGCCTAGTCAACAGCAATAGCACCTAGACTTATAAACCTCTTTTCAGTGCTTTACAGCCCACTCTAAGCGGTTTACAAATGTCAACATATTGCCCCCAACAATCTGGGTCCTCATTTTACTGACCTCGGAAGGATGGAAGGCTGAGTCAACCTTGAGCCGGTCAGGATCAAACTCCCGACGGTGGGCAGAGTTTGCCTCCAATACTGCATTCCAACCACTGCGCCACCATGGCTTTGATAGTAATAGCAATAGCACTTAGACTTATACGCCACTTCACAGTGCTTTACAACCCTCTCTGAGCGATTTACAGAGTCAGCCGCTTGCCCCCCCCAAATCTGGCTCCTCATTTTACCCACGTCGGAAGGATGGACGGCTGAGTCAACCGTGAGCCAGTGAGGAATTCCAAGGAGAAAACCACATCCCCCTAAGCACCAATAGAGCGAGCTATTGTATACAAAAAGGGAGCAAACTCCACCTTGCCAGGTGAGAAAATGTCTTCAAGAAAACAGCTTAAGCCCAGAGAGCCTCAAGGACTCTCTAAATACAATTTTACATTTACATTTCAATGATTGAAATGATTACTTGTCCAACTATCTCTGGTGGGGCTACCGACAATGCCTATTTTTTTTTATTTAAAAGTTTTACAGTACATTTTTTAAAAAGACAAAACCCCTCCCAGCCCCCTCCCCTCTCCCCAACCCACCCCAACAGCCTCCCTCCCCTCCCCCTCCCCCCTCCCCAACTTCCCAGAGCTCAATAAAGGTAAAGGTAAAGGTTCCCCCGCACATGCGTGCTAGTCGTTTCCGACTCTAGGGGCCGGTGCTCATCTCCGTTTCAAAGCCGAAGAGCCAGCGCTTGTCCGAGGACGTCTCCGTGGTCATGTGGCCGGCATGACTAGACGCCAAAGGCGCACGGAACGCTGTTACCTTCCCACCGTAGTGGTCCCTATTTTTCTACTTGCATTTTTACGTGCTTTCGAACTGCTAGGTTGGCAGAAGCTGGGACGAGTAACAGGCGCTCACTCTGCTACGCGGCACTCGGGATTCGACCCGCCAAACTGCCGACCTTCCGATCGACAAGCTCAGCGTCCTAACCCACTGAGCCACCGCGTCCCTTCTCAGAGCTCAATACAGGGTATAAAAATACAATCAATCATAGTCTACCTTATGCAAACAACAATAAAATATTAAATCTATCGCACTTTAACTCTTATAAAATAAGTACAAGCAGTTTAAATATCACATCAATACTTATTCAAATGCTAGATGAAACTTTTTAGTCCCATATTTATTCTGGATATAATCAATCCATCTTGTCCACTCCACAATATATCTCTGTTGCGACTGATCTTTCAAGTACGCTGAGATCTTTGCCATTTCCGCCAGATTGGAGACTTTTAAAGTCCATTCTTCTATAGTCGGCAGTTCTTCCTTCTTCCAATATTGCGCTACTAAAAGTCTCGCTGCCGTAATTAAGTTCAACATCAGCTTAGTGTCCACAACAGTAGTATGCCTATTTTTTAGGACACCAGTGATGGTGCTGAGTATGATGAGCACAACATTCACAGAGGCCGAATCGGTCTATTTTGCGGTGGCCAATTGCAACAATAAAGTTCAGCTGCTGTCCTTGGTCTCAAAAGTCTGCTTTGAAAGAGCTGACTTCTTTAGCCACAAAGCCTAGAACGTGGCACTCCAAAAAAAGACAGGAAAAATATAATTTCATCACGGTTTGGCTTGACGTCTGACGTAAGGTTTCCAATGACTGAAGTGTCTCACTCAGAGAGCATGAACAAAATTTACTTTGCTTTACTTTGTGCATTTTAAGAGAAAGTTACAAGGATGAGGAGGCGTGTATGCTTGTATGGAGTGGTATATGTGAATTTTATGTTCGCTGTGTGGGAAGTCAGCCCCGGCCAGAGAAGGAAATATTAAAAGGGCAGAATATTATATTTCCTCAAAGGATCTTAAAGAGGCAGAAAAGCATGCCCAGTTTTTCTTAATAGCTCCAAGTTTCCCTCCATGGGCAGAAACCAGCTCTGTAGAAATGCAGATGTGATAATCCATTCAGGAAGGTTGTAGCCCTCCAGCTAGAAGCTTAGGAAGACAAAGACACCTAAAATCTACATACCCCACCCAATCTCTAGGACAGGACTTAATAGGATTAACCCACAGATGCCAAAGGGGGACACTCAGACTCAGGTCAAAGTACATGACACAGGAAATTCAAAGCCTCAAACAGGAATAGGAAACAACTCCAAACAAAAGCCCCAGAGGATATAAAAACCCACTCCCTACATGTGCTCTCTTCTTTTTCTTCCAGAGCCATCTTTTCTCTCTGGCTCTCCTCTTCAATAAACTGCAACCTTCTTTCTAAAGCAGTCGCCATGTTGTTTATTCCCGGCTTGAACTGAACCATGATGAAGATTTTTCCTTCTACACATGCCAACTTCACCTTTTCCTAGATTGTGAGGCCCTGCATTCGGTCACTCATGCACTGGTCATCTCTTGTCTTAACACAATGCACTCTACATGGAGCTGCCCTTGAAGACTATTTGGAAGCTACAATTGGTTCAGAATGCGACGGACAGTTTTGCAGGCTCCTGAGGTATAACACTACTGTTAGGGGAACTGTCCTGGTTGCCGATTTGCTTCTGGGTTCAATTCAAGAGGTTGGTCATCACCTCTAAAGCCCTTTATGGCATGGCTCCAGGATATCTGAAGAACCGTCTCGCCCCAATAGAACTGGCCCACCCCACACAGTCCAGAAAAAGAGGTCTACATCTGGACCCCATCAGCCAAGGAATTTTGACTGGCAGGTTCTAGGAGAAAAACCTTTGCCGCTGTGACCCCCGTCCTTTGGAACATCCTGCCACCTCAGAAGAGGTAGCCACCCACATCCTTGTGGTTTTTCCAAAGGGGCCTTAAGACCTGGCTTGGCGTGGGGCCCCAATGGAGACACTTCAGGGTGGTACAGAGAGAGAAAGCACCACCCCTGCTCTGCACAAGCCCTTGGTTCTTAATCTATTTAATGTTTGTAATTTAAGTATTCTGATATTTATAATTGTTTTTATACTTCTTTTTTTAATTGCATTGTAAGCCACCCAGAACTGCTCTGCACAGCGAGAAGGGTGGCATGTAAATTTAATAAACAAATCATCGCTCAGCACCTGTTATTTTAAAAGCAGGACACCAGCCCCACAAAAACAGGATTTAGTCCATGTACATTTATTCCAGAACAAATGTCTCTTTCTTCTTTGTTTTTCTAAAGCAGAGCAGCAGAACAGCAGAGCAATTTTTGAGAAGTTTATTATTACAGGGCTATTTCTGATCTGAAATATGAAATTACTGTAGAGTGTACGAAGGCATAATTTAAACATAATTGTTTTGCTTTCCAGGGCTGTCATGATTAACAATCAGGATATCATCTGAAGGAGGTATATTACAGAAAACATCTCCCACTTGAGCTTCAGTTACAATTACAGCTGATTAATCTGGGATCTTTGGCTAGCCCGCCAGTTCCAAATACTAAATAATACGGTCTCAAACAAATAAACCCACTTTTGACTAATATTCATGCCACAGGTTTGATTTAAAATCATACCAAACCCAAAGCAGGGTAGATGATAACTTGAGATGTTATTATAGGAACTGCTGAAGGAATATGGATCTATTTGTTTTATTAATTTATTTGTTGAAGATTTCAGGGAATAGGCCTGTAAACTTTGCTGTAAATCTGGAAAGATACCGGTGACGGCAAAACAGCTGTGCTAATTATCTGAAAAGAAGGCTAGTGCACTCAATAATTTGTCTAAGTGGCTGTCTAGTTTGACAAGGAATATGATAATGAATGTGTGTGTGTGTGTGTGTGTGAGAGAGAGAGAGAGAGAGAGAGAGAATATACCTCACACATGTATCCATCCATTCAATTCTCCTTTTCTTAAAAGAAATTGCTTAAATTCACGATGATTTAAGTCCTTTACAGCATCTCAAGAAACTCTCCTTCCCTGAGACTTATATAAAAGGGACCTTGGAGGTCTTCTAGTCCAACCCCCTATCCAGGACAGGAATCCTCATACCACCCCAGACAAATGGTTATCCAATCTTTTCTTGGAAACGTCCAGTGGTGAAGCACACATAATTCTGAGAGGCAAGTCTTTCCATTGATTAATTGTTCTCACTGACAGTTCCAGGTTGCATCTTCCTGTTTTGAGCTTCTACCCATTGCATCTTGTCCTGCCCTCAGGTGCTTTGGAGAATACGTCAAAATCGAACATTGCTGGGCCACACACACAGAGTAGCGTGGCGGCCTTCAGTCCGTCCTCGGCAACCTGGTTCGCTCGAAGGTAGTTCTCAACCTGGGACAGGTACGAGGGCCACTCTTCTGGCTGCTTGATGTTGAATTCTCTCAGCTTCCCGACCTTGGGCATTCTGCTGGTCTTCATGACTGGTTCTCAGCGTCTTCAAATCCTGCTCCTCCGTTGCCCAGGGAACTGGTCCTCTGAGCACATGGTCGCTAGCGTGGCTGAGCTAGCCGACCATAGGGGAGGGGAATTGCTTTCCTGCCAGGTGTGCGCTGCCTCTCCCCTAGTGACTTTCAGCTTTGAAGGAGAAGCAGGATCCCACCTTCGTCACCAGTGTTGTGTACTGGGTTCGTTGCGCAGGAATGAAGACGAAGCGAGTGAGTTCAGCAAAGATCACGGTTTATTGCTTGCAGGCTCTGAACTAAGGAACAGGACTGCAGATGCAGCAATTTATACCCTGGCCTCTAGGTGGCGGCCAATAGGTTTGAAGCAACCCATTGCCGCCCTAGAGGCAACCAATAGCGGCGCTGGAGACGGGTTGTCTGAGGAGCTGGGAGCCGTTAGCCAGCTTCCCTGCTCAAACAGCCTTCCAGCAATGACCACGTGGTGTTCCCTTAACAAAGCAAGCCCAATACATTACAATTATCATGTAATTTCTATTTATTAGGCTAAGCACACCTACCGGTAGTTCCCTTAGCCGTTCATTGTAAGATTTAGCCTCCAGACCTTTATCATCTTTTTTGCTCTTCTCTGTACTTTTCTAAGATCTCTGCATCTTTTTTTTTGTACCATGATGCACCAAAACGGGACATGGTATTTCAATTGTGCTTTCCCTGCTTGTCTGAGTTGGCGGTCCTTAGGCAGTGGTGGCATTCAAATACCTGAGCAACCAGTTCTCTTATTGGATGCAGGCCTGGGCCTCTGAGGCCTGGAACGGACTTCCGGAAGTGGCATCCACGCACTTCCGGTGGGCCGTTCTAGGCCTGGGAGGCCTCCTCCAAGCCCCCGAGGCCTGGAATGGACTTCCGGAAGTGGCATCCACGCACTTCCGGTGGGCCGTTCTAGGCTGGGGAGGCTTCCTCCAGGCCTCTGAGGCCTAGAATGGATTTCCAGAAGCAGTGTGCATTCAGCTGGTTCTCCGAACTCAGCAAAATTTAGCTTCCGGTTCTGCCGAACTGGTGCGAACCAACTGAATCCCACCACTGTCCTTAGGCCCTTGTAACAGAACCCCGACTGCTGTGTCTTCTCCCTACTCCCAAACACTCCTGGGGGATCCCTTTCAATAGCTTCCCCCATCCTCTTTTGCAGACAGAACTCCTCTCTGCACTTTTATACAGGAGGAAAAGATTGGGGGGAAAAACCTGAAAAAGAACTAAGTTTTAAAAGTTCTCTGTCTTTTTTTTGTTTTGTTTAAATTCCACGTGAGAGAAAAGAAAACATACTTCTGACTAACTGCTCAGAATTTTTATTTCCTGAACAATGTGGGTGTCCAGCTTGACTAATTTAGGTTTGATTGATCAATGCTGTAGTATCTGAAATTTTGGGGGAATTGAATGCCTCCCCATTTCTTAGGAGGCAACCACATCTGGATAATGACTTGATCTTGGGGAAGATAGTTGGGTTGACATATGAGGGAAAATGTATCCGTTGTCCACAGTAGGTAGAGAACATGATATAAATGCAGAAACTGCTAGAACTATAGAAGAATGAAAAAGTCTCAATTGATTACTACGTAAGTGCAACGTGCTGTAATTATACAGTTAACACTGTAATCAAGACATCAATCATTAGTGCAATTAGCTGCAATGCTATTATACTTAGTTTGGTTCCACTGAAATCACAAATCATTGCACTTTCCATAATTTGATAGATAAAGACAAATGCCTTCAAAAAAATAAAAATAAGAAAAAAATAAGGACCTATGGTCCACTCTTACCAGGACTGTTCGATCACTGTGCTTGGCCAATTAAGACGACACTTGGATGTGGTGCTGTTAGGAAGCGCTGAAGGCACCAGGGTGCTGTAAATCGGGTAGGGCGTCATGATGGCAAAAGACAGACACCATGTGGCCGCAATTACCTTCAAGGCATGGGTTTTGGTCTGCCAGACCCGAGACTGCAGGGGTTTGCATATGGCACTATATCTCTCAAGAGAGATTGCCACTAGGCTAAAAGTTGATACGCTCACCGAGACACCTAGTTGAGTAGGAAAGCAGAAAGAGAAGAAGAAAATTACTGGCCTCATTTTGACAATCTTAAAACCAAGACAGAAGAAGGCAAAGCAGCAGCTAATGTGTCTAGTAACAGCCAGTGTTAGTTCTAACTCTGGTTTTACACCACGGATAGGAAGGAGCTTGTGGTGGAGCTCCAGATTCTGCTGCGCTACCCTTCTCGACCTCCTGCTGGTTCTGTGACTGTTGTTCAGCAACATCTGGACCGTGGTAAGATTTGTACTTTGTAACAGACTTTAGACCCACCACTGATGTCAGGTCAGTATCGTTGCCATGTTCCTTGAAGATAGAGTCTTTGCAACCTCTGTCCTGAAATGTGTTTTAGAAGGAAATATAGGGTAGTCGTAATTTTCTGATCCTCGCAATGTACCACGGCGAGTTTTTCTCTTTGTGAGAAATAGGAAATATACATCTTAGCAAAGAGCCTTCAACATAGATATGAACAGATCACCGAGGTCAATTTGCTCTCCGCATTTTAAATATATGCAGAATTTTCAATTATAAAAGGTAATCATACAGTCCTATTTGAGTCCTGGAGAGAATGGAAGTGGTGGAAACCCATTTTTTCTTCCAAAATCTGTTTCCCCTCACAATTGCTGAATGTAGTCTATACCAGGGGTAGGCAACTTTGGCTCTTTTATGACTCGTGGACTTCAACTCCCAGAATTCCTGAACCAACATGGCTCAGCTTGGAAACCTATACCTGTAAAAAAAGCCAAATTATATCCCCCATCAATCTTTCCATTTTGGGGAAGTTTGACAGTATATTCAGTAAGTTTGGTACTTTTAAAGTAGCACAAAAAAGTGAAGAAACCCGTTAGAGACACCAAAGATTTTCTGTTATTCAGAAGCAAACTTTCTTCATGGAAAATTTGGATGCTAAATGGATCACCTGAAAATTAATTTCATGGACTGTGATCAACAGCAACTGAACCATTAATCTATTTTAAAAGCTGAAGCTTTATTCATTCTTCAATTTTTAACAACTTCACAGCCCTTTTCCTACAAAAACATTTCTCTCCAAGGAAAAGCAATAATGTTTATTCATATAACATGGTGGCTAAAGCATTACATTTTTATTACCAAGTTTGGGCACAACTAGTTATAGAGGTGAAGGAGATCAGAGGTGAATAGATGTTAGCTTACAATTCTGGAAGTTTTTAGGACACAAAGAGAATAGGTAATTGTAATTGCCAATGAAAAGTCCTTCCCAAAATAATTAATTTCAGCTGATCCATTGTGTGAGATTCGGTAGTTTCATAAACAGTTGAAAATGAAATTAGGAAATCGTATCTAAAATTAGGCATTCTTCCAAGGAAAGCTGGCTTCTTATACATTGTAGGAAAAGCAACCTCTTTGGTGGAGGAATTTGAGAGAAGAGGCAGAGACTGGGTGTGGAGTCAAGAGAGGAATTAGCCTGGAGTCATTACATTTCCATAAGCAATCCGAGTCTATTTACTCTTATCTAGCTCTAATTTTATGCTGATCTGTTAGTTGACTAGGTTCTTGTGTACAGTATAGGCTTGAGCAATAAATCATCTTAACTGGAACTTAACATGTGGTCCTGATTCTTCACACCTGACAAGGAAAAACTGAAACAGAGGTGGGAAACGTGGTGTATTGGGTTATTTTTTTTATTTTATTTTTTATTTTTATTTATTTTAATTCCATTTATATCCCGCCCTTCTCCGAAGACTCAGGGCGGCTTACAAGCTTAGCAGTAGCCTTCATTCTATGTATATGCCTGCTTGTTAGGGCTTTCACACACACCCCAAGCGGCATTATTACAAAGTCAGCTTGATTGCCCCCCAACAATCTGGGTCCTCATTTTACCTACCTCAGAAGGATGGAAGGCTGAGTCAACCTTGAGCCTGGTGGGACTCGAACCTGCACTAATGGCAGGCAGCTGGTGTTACTTAAGGAGGCATTAGCCCACTGCTCCACCAAGGCTCTTTTATCAATTCCATCAGTGTTTTAAAAATTGGCACTGCATGGGACACAGTTCAGAAGTAGTGAAGGATAGGTTGGATTCAATGTCCAATTTACAACAGAATGCAATTCTTCCCCCCGCCCTCTGATCTAGTAATTTTTTTTTTAAACCACTCAGTGAAAATAAGATTGAAACAAAATTTCAATAAGGCAATATAATTTCCTTCGGATCCAAGCTCTGCTTCGAAGCAATGCTTCTATGCAGATTTGGGTGAATTTTCACCAGGTCTTTCAGAGTAAGGCAGTTCAGTTATTTGGCAGATAATACCAAATTACATTTCCAGAATTTGTGGAAAGTAATTCAAAAGTCAAAGAAAGCTTTGATGTCTTTTTTTTTGGAAGTAAAAGGTTAATGCAAACACTATTCCAGCAAATCTCTTCCCTGAAACAAATAAGCAAAGAACAGGAAAAAAAACTATCTGTGGAGGTGATTGATATATATTCTTACATAATTACATTCTTACATTCTTACAATTCTTTCAGTAATTACAGTTCTTACATTCCCTACATAACAGAAAAGATTCTTACAGAAACACAGCTTAAGAAAAAGGCTCCAAGTTAAACAGGAAACTAAGATTAAACTAAACTTAACCAGACTGTATATTTTACTATTGCCTCAATCAAATTCATTTATCACTCTTAGACGTTTTAACTTGTTTCATATTTCATGATGTGGAATTATATTTTTTTTCAAGTAATATCGTCTCAGAGGAATGAACAGAATAATGCATGCTTTTCTTAAGCGCCCCAAATCAGTCAGAAAGATGTCAGTTGGATAATATTGGCCAGATTAATTTAGGGCTGCAGTTATGGATCGTAGACAATGATAGTTAGATTTACCCTTGTTAAAAGGTGGTATAGACAGATTAAAAATCTGAGGAAAAATAGAAGACCTGCTCCTTCGATCAAGGTTTTGAATTCAGCATCATAATTCGTTTTCCGTGTAATGTTTTGGTCTAATACTTTGAATATATGATTATGGGAAGATAATGTGCTGCAAGGACCACTAAGCCATTGGGAGATTATGACTGATTATGATTATGACTGATTATGTCCCCCTCTGACTGATGGGTTAGAGCAGGGGTGTCAAACTGCTGGCCTGTGGGCCGGATGCGTCATGCCAAAACCGTGCCCAACCCCTTGCCGGCAATGGAAAAAAAGTCGTGATATGTCATGACACGTCGCATGATGTTGCAAGTTTGACACCCCTGGGTTAGAGAGAGCTATGATTTCAAGCTTATTAAGACTCATCTGTCTGTTTTCAGGAACTATCTATCATTTGATGATGACTAGCTTATTGAACAAAGAAATCAGTTCATTTCCTCGAGATCTGTCAGGTGCAAAAGATGAGGTCCACATGTGAAGGTCCAATTAAACTGATTTATTGCTACTCATGACTATGCAGAGGAATCTTCTCAACTAAGGGTTGGCACCTGGTAGGAGTTAGATAAGAGTCAACAGCACTCAAAGGGGTTAGGACTTTGTGTCAACATAGGGATTCTAGGCTGATCCTTTTTTTCACTCTGCCCCTAGGTTCTGACACTTTTTTCCCTACAACATCGAAAGAATTGATCTCTAAGCTTAACCAAGCTGATTTTTTGAGACCTTTAAACATGTTAGTTTTGTCCCAAACAACAGAGGAAATTTGATTTCCCCACCTTTCTCTTTGGAAAGTCTCTCCCCAACTAATTTATGGGGCTGAGATCTTTGGACTGATAGAGGCAATGATAAATTCCATAAGATATGGAACTAAACTAAATCTTTAGTGGATTACTGAAGTGCTAGGGATGTAGGATTGTTATATGACAAGGATGGTTAACTTTTTGGAAGAAAAGAGTTCCATGGACCGGATCATACTCTAAAAAGTAGTAACAGCCATGACAGAAGCTAAATTTGCTTTAATGAAAATTAACTAAATGCAGTTAAATAGGATTACTGCCCATGTATTTTATAATTTTTCTTTTTACACAATATTGGTTACACAATGTTCAAAAGCCCATTGATTGTACCTGCCTAAGCTGAATTGGAACAAGGAAAGGATAAACCAAGAAAAATAGGCTAATAGATAGATAGAGAAATAGAGAGATAGAGAGAGATAGAGAGATACAGTTATAGAGATACATAGATACATAGATACATAGATGTATAGATATAGATAGATAGATAGATAGATAGATAGATAGATAGATAGATAGATAGATAGACAGACAGACAGACAGACAGACAGACAGACAGATGATAGATTTAGAAAGATGTCTGTGTGAGAGAAAGAGAGAGAGAGGGAGAGAGAGAACTGCAGACAACAAATGTGTTACTAAAGTTTCTGATCATCTGCTTCATTAAAGATGACATTCCTGATTTACATTGTAGAAAATAACACTCTTTCATAAGAATGTTCTAGAAAAGTTCACCAATCACCTTCCACAATCCAACGAACGTTTCCTCCTTTTTTAATAAGAAAAAAAGTGCATCATGAAATGCATAATTGGATAGGTCATTTGTCCAGAATCCCATGGGGTCTTCTGCTTGTGCAGGGGGTTGAAGGACCTCTGAGGTCCCTTCCAACTCTGTTCTTCTGTTATTCATCATGCAAATTTATTTATTTATTTATTTTAATTCCATTTATATCCCGCCTGCAGTGTATGCCTCCCAGCATACACAAAGGACAGCACAGCAGGAGGCTGATGGTGCAGATCAGCAGAGGGGTTGGACAGCTCCGGGCGATAACTGCTCACTCAGGATAAGCCTAATGAGTTAAGCTGTTGACAGCCCCAGGCATGGTCAGCCTGGTGGGAGGCCAGGATCTACACCCATTGTCACCTGCACTGGCAGGAAGCCCAGGTTTGAACTGATTGGATGCCATCCACCTGGGCAGGTACAAATAGACGCCAGGCTTCCCTGTTTCCCCAGTTCGTTCTGTTCAGAATAAACTCATCTTTACCCCAGCTCTGTGTCCGTCTCTATGTGAAGCACGCGACTTTACACCGCCCTTCTCCGAAGACTCAGGGCGGCTTACAAGCTTAGCAGTAGCCTTCATTCTATGTATATGCCTGCTTATTAGGGCTTTCACACACACACACACCCAAGCGGCATTATTACAAAGTCAGCTTAATTGCCCCCAACAATTTGGGTCCTCAAATGACCCAAATTGTGTGGGGTTGACATGACAATAAGCGTGACATTACTTTCCCTGCCTGCCGATGCCTGTAACAGGTTGCCCAGTTGCCCATGGTCACTTTCTGAGGCATTTTTGCAAAATTCTGTATCTAGCAGATCATTAGCATGCCCTTTAAAGAAGGAAACTTGCAAAGATGATTCATTAGGATTGTTCCAGATTTATAACCAGCAATTGTCTCTGAAAGGACTCTGTGACAGACTGATATATTTCAGAACCTTTTTTAAAAAAACAAACCTCAAAACTTCCTTTGAGACAACGTCTCTGTACAATACCACCATTTTTGTCTATGCAGGGATCTCCTAACATGAGTTATCTAGCAAATTAATCAGCAGAAGGAGAGTAATGTTTATTCAAAAGTTTCACAAAATTAGGCAGCCATAACCAAATAAAATATTACACAATCCAGATGTCCAGTTTCCAATGACAGATGCCTAAAACATATTGACATTAGCCATTTTTCTTATAGGCGAACGTGGGAGAAAGGTTTATAAAAATTCGTCCTAATTTATGTTTTGATTAACAAGAGAAATTTGGTTTATGATATTTATTGTCATAAGAGATACCATTTTTCTTTCCAACATCATTAATTAAAGAAAACCAGTACTGTTTAGCAAACATAGATGTAGGAAAAAGTATAATTTTTCATGGGGATGTACCACATTTTGAAGACATAAAATTTAAATAACAGCCAAAGCGTTGAGACAGAGAACAGGTCATTTGTGACTATAACCCTTACAAATTGTGTGTCTTCTTCTCCTATATTACAAATTCCAAAAAGTTTTGTTGCTGTTGTAAATGTCATATTGATATATTTCCTCAAAATGCCTTTATGATGGCAATCTCCAGGGGAAAAAATTCTTTTGTTCCTTTGAGGGTTTTATATCTGCAATTACCTCTAAGTTGTTGACTGTCGTTTTTATTCCCTACTGATTCATTTATTTGTGTCATCAAAAGAGTTTCCTTTTCCTCCCCTGAAAATGGACTTTGCCTTTGGGGTTTTTATTACAGTTTTTCAGGAACGTGGGGTGATCTTCCTGTACGGTGCAGGTGCAACACATATTTTTACTGTAACTTCAGCTACAGCATTTTTCCAGATGGTTATTTCACCTATATATATTTTTTCTTACATTGAGGAAACATATACTTTTTATAGCAGGGGTCTTCAAACTTGGCCCTTTTATGACTTGTGGACTTCGACTCCCAATTTTGGGAGTCGAAGTCCACAAGTCATAAAAGGGCCAAGTTTGAAGACCCCTGCTTTATAGTAAGGTCAGGCAGCAACTCTTTAGACATCCTAAACGTTTTATGTTGATGCACAATAAGAAGGAGGAACAAAATACCGGTATGTAATTCTTCTGTCTTTATACTAGGAATGCCCCAGTCAGCTTTATATTGTAGACTACAGGCAGTGCTGGACTTACAATTGTTGATTTAGTGACCATTTGAAATTATAGTATGGCACTGAACAAAGTGAATTATGACCGGGTTTTTTTTTTTTACACTTACAACTGTTTCCGCATCCCCTTAGTTATGGGGTCAAAATTCAGATGCTTGGCAACTGACTCATACTTATGACGGTTGCAGTGTCCTGGGGTCATGAATCACTGAAACGTCTGACAAGCAAAGTCAGTGGGGGAACAAGGTTCACTTAACAAAACCACATTGCTAACTGCAGTGATTCACTCGACCAGCATGGCGAGAAAGCTTGTTAAATGCGGCAAATGAAATCTCACTTAGCAACTGTCTCCCTTAGCAAGAGAAGTTTTGGGCTAAATTATGGCCGTCGAGTCGAGGACTATCTGTCTAACATTAGCTCACGAGAATATTTTTTTTCATTCTGTTTCCTGATGTTGAACAGCGTGTAGATGTTAACAGGGGTGATCTTTCTTATTTTGAGTTCCACGGGTCTGCAACGGGATAAATGTTTATATATATATATATATATATATATATATATATATATATATATATATATATATATATATATATATATATATATATATATATATATATATATATATATATATATATATATATATATATATATATATATATATATATATATATATATATATATATATATATATATCAGGCATGTTAAAATTAACAAACAAATGAACACTGGGATAGAATTAAAAACTAAAACAGTTTTTATTGCTGAAAAATCAAGCTTTCGTTGGCCAACTGCCAACGTCATCAGGATGGAGATTTGTTTGTTAATATATATATATATATATATATATATATATATATATATATATATATATATATATATATATATATATATATATATATATATATATATATATATATATATATACACACACATGCGTGCTAGTCGTTTCCGACTCTAGGGGCCGGTGCTCATCTCCGTTTGAAAGCCGAAGAGCCAGCGCTTGTCCGAGGACGTCTCCGTGGTCATGTGGCCGGCATGACTAGACGCCAAAGGCGCACGGAACGCTGTTACCTTCCCACCGTAGTGGTCCCTATTTTTCTACTTGCATTTTTTACGTGCTTTCGAACTGCTAGGTTGGCAGAAGCTGGGACGAGTAACAGGCGCTCACTCTGTTATGCGGCACTCGGGATTCGACCCGCCAAACTGCCGACCTTCTGATCGACAAGCTCAGCGTCCTAAATATATATATATATGAAAATCGGTGTTCCTTCCTTGTTTAAGATGAATTCATTTTCTCACTTCCAATTGGGAGAGGTTAAAAAAAATTAAACAGGAACCTTAAAAAGTGGGCTATAACTACCTAGACATACTGTTAAATATCTGTTAAGTACAGGTAGTCCTCGACACACAGCACTTCATTTAGTGACCGTTCAAAGCGGCCCTGGAAACGTGACCTGTGAGCGTTTTTCAGACTTACGGCCTTCGCAGCATCCCTGTGGTCACGCCATCAAAATTCAAAGGCTTGGCGACTGATTCATACTTATGACCCAAGGTCAGGTGATCCCCTTTTGCAACCTTTTGGCAAGCAAAGTCAATGGGGTTACTAACTTATCAGCTACGGTGATTCACTTAACAACGGTGGCAAGAAAAGTTGTAAAATGGGAGCAAAGCTCACTTAACCAATGTTTCACTTAACAGAAATGGACTCCATTGTGGTTGTCAGGGGAAGACTACCAGGATCTGCAGGAGCCTTAAAATATAAAAAACTGTTGCTATTTATATTACTCTGTTGTCTTTAATCTTATGTCCCAATCACACAATAACAATAACAATAACAATAGTTGGAAGGGACCTTGGAGGTCATCTAGTCCAACCCCCTGCTCAGGCAGGAAACCCTATACCATTTCGGACAAATGGCTCTCCAGTCTCCAGTGTTGGAGCATTCACCACTTCTGGAGGCAGGTTGTTCCACTGGTTAATTGTTCTAACTGTCAGGAAGTTTCTCCTTAGTTCTAGATTGCTTCTCTCCTTGATGAGTTTTCATCCGTTCCTTCTTATCCTGCCTTCGGGCGCTTTGGAGAATAGCTTGACTCCCTCTTCTTTGGGGCATGAAGTTAAAATATCTTCAAGTCTATATTACAACCGTTGCAATCCTATAAACATAAATCCAGTGGGGGGAAAAATGCAATTGAATTGCATAGGTTTGTTCATGGAAGAAATAAAATACACGTTCAGTCTGGGGAAGTCCTCCGTGGCTTAAAGAAGATTTCTTGCTTGTCATCCTTCAAACTTCCATTCTTCTGCATAGATTCTTCCAAGCGAAGCGTTTGCTAAAGCCCTTTGCCGTGCTGGCACCACAGCGTGGCCCAACCAGATACTCTTGGGTTACGATGCAAAATATTTTGCTGATTCCCCAAAAAGGTTGGGTGAATAGGTGAGAATTTAACAGCTTTAATATTGAGGGTTACAGTTTAGCATAAAACATACCTTCGGCCCTTTTTTAAGGGATAACTGAATTCTCAGTGGCCTTAAGATGTTCATAAGAAAGGAGTGGGTTGATTGAGCGTGAAGATGTGACCTTTTCCGCATCTGTTGCTGCTGTTGCACAGTTTACTGGCCAAAGATCCTGCATCTTTTCAAAGGCATTGATTTTTAACAAACATTGGAAAGCAGAAAGAGACCGTGTTCAGATGTAGTCTACTTCCAACCTATTGCACTAATAGGAAAATGGCATCTTGTTTTTCCTTCACTTTCAGGGTCCATGTAGTCTCTGCTTGACCATTATTAAAAAACTAGGTTAGTGAGATACATTGAATTTTAAAGGAAGCCTTACAAAGCTTCTTGCCTTGGTGTGAAAGTTGGGCTAGCATCTGGCCAGTTAAACCGAGATACCCTAGAATTTCTAGAATCTAGGCTAGAATCTAGCTAGGAAACAGATATTTCAGGATTTGTAACTATCATTTAAAAAAAACAACCCTCACTCCATTTGTTTTCCCAACATTCCCAGCACTTTTTGAGAAGCTTGCCTATGAATGTTTCTCCTCTCGTCAGCTGATGTAGATTCATAATCAAGCCTATATTATAAAGATTATAAGCGTATTATACAATCTCCCCATACGTAAATTACTATATATACCATGGACAGCCAGAGTAAGTAACAGAGAGGTGTTAAATCGTATAAAACCAGACACATCACTGGAAGCTAGAATCTTAACACTCTGTCTCATTTACTTTACTGTGTTGCCAAAAAAGCCAACACAGTGCTAGGCTGCATTAACAGAGGGATAGAATCAAAATCACGTGAAGTGTTAATGCCACTTTACAATGCCTTGGTAAGACCACACTTGGAATGCTGCATCCAGTTTTGGTCACCACGATGTAAAAAAGATGCTGAGACTCTAGAAAGAGTAGAGAGAAGAGCAACAAAGTTGATCGGGGGCCTGGAGGCTAAGACGTATAAGGGACGGTTGCTGGAATTGGGTATGTCTAGTTTAATGAAGAGAAGGACGAGGAGTGACATGATAGCAGTGTTCCAGTATCTCAGGGGCTGCCCCAAAGAAGAGGGAGTCAAGCTATTCTCCAAAGCATCTGAAGGCAGGACAAGAAGAAGCAATGGATAGAAACTAATCAAGGAGAGAAGCAACCTAGAACTAAGGAGAAACTTCCTGACAGTGAGGACAATTAATTAGTGGAACGACTTGCCTCCAGAAGCTTTGAATGCTCCAACACTGGAAGTTTTAAGAAGAGACTGGACAGCCATTTGTTTGAAATGGTATAGGTTCTCCTGCTTGTCCAGGGGGTTAGACTAGAAGACCTCAAAGGACTCTTCCAACATTATTATTATTATTATTATTATTATTATTATTATTATTATTATTATTATTATTATTATTATTATTATTATTATTATTATTATTATTATTATTATTAGGACCCAGATTGTTGGGAGCAATTAAACTGACTTTGTAATAATGCCGCTTGGGGTGTGTGTGAAAGCCCTAATAAGCAGGCATATACATAGAATGAAGGCTACTGCTAAGCTTGTAAGCTGCCCTGAGTCTTCGGAGAAGGGCGGGATATAAATGGAATTAAAATAAATAAAATAAAATAATAATAATTATTATTATTATTATTATTATTATTATTATTATTATTATTATTATTATTAATATTATTATTATTATTAGTAGTAGTAGTAGTAGTAGTAGTAGTAGTAGTTAGTAGTAGTTTGGCCATGTTATGCGTGAGAATTCATTGGAGAAGGTGATGATGCTAGGGATGGTTAGTGAAGCAAGAAGAAGGGGCAAGCGAAGAACACACTGCCTTGATACCGGCAAAATGATACAAAGATGAGTCTCCAACAACTGAAGGAAGCTCTGCTTGACAGGGTTGCACAGAGATCACCACGAGTTGGACATGATTAAATGGTTAAAAACAAACGAATAAAATCTCTGGACACAAAAACCTGATCTTTGGAAACCTCTGACTCTGAAAGACCTCCTATTGCTTGAAAAAGCCAAAATCTGGAACAGGTAAAGCTTGGCTTAGAGCCGGACGTTGCTTTGCCCTAGTAGAACAATTTAAGTTTTGTCCAGGAAAGGAACAGTTTGAAGAAATATCTGCTGAATTTGGGGCTGTCATTGATAGGGTAAAACACCATTTATTGCTCATTCTGTCTAAACAATTCTTCTTCCTGCAAATTCCTTTGCTTTTCTCACTGGCAGGTATCACAATATGTAGCCAATTCCTCCTACCTATTTTCCCCCCCCTTTTTAAATAAATAAATAAATAAAAATATCTGGGTAGTGCTTTACAGAATGTCTACCTGCTATTTCATCAATATATTTGGTGCCCTTTTGCTGAGAAGCATAAAATGCCATTCAATGTGATTGTGAGGTTGGGAGGGAATCGCACAAGGAGCATTCGAAATCTCTTTACCTTGCAAAGGCAGGAAAAATAATGTGCAACTCACATTAATAATGGATGGTGGCGTGGGGGTGGCCCAAATTCCTGGCCCTTTTGAAGCAGTTCTCATAGAATAGGCAAATTTACTCAGTGTCCAGACACACGAATGGTTCCTCTATACTGTATTAAAAGAAATGGATTACCCCCTCTAAGCTACGTGCAAACAAGCCTCCAAGTTAACTCAATTTCATCTCTAGGAACAGTGCCCAGTGTGGAAGCAGCTGAAGAATTCCCAGATTCTGCATTCCTGATTCATTGTCCAGTTGGTCCCAATCTAGAAATATTTTCTGGAAAGAGAGATAGACCTTATTTTGTTCTCCATCAGAACGTAACTTAATTTAACCACACACGGAATACTGCACTTTCCAGTTTTGCTCACCACATGCAAAACAAATGTTGAGACTTTGGAAAAAGTGCAGAGAAGAACAACTAAGACGATTATTTATTATTTATTTTTTTATTTTAATTCCATTTATATCCCGCCCTTCTCCGAAGACTCAGGGCGGCTTACAAGCTTAGCCTAGTGACTAAAACATATGAGGAACGGTTGCAGGATTTGGATATGGCTAGTCTAGAAAAAAGAAAGACTAAGGGGGGACATAATAGCAATATTCCAGTATTTGAAGGGCTGCCACATAGAAGAGGGCGTCACTTTACTTTCTAAAGCACCAGAAGGCAAGACAAGAAACAATGGATGAAAACTAATCAAGGAGAGAAGCAACCTGGAATTAAGGAGAAACATCCTAACAGTGAGGACAATTAACCAGTGGAACAGCTTGCCTTCAGAAATCGTGGGTGCTCCATCACTGGAGGTTTTTAAGAAGTGACTGGACAGCCACTTGTCTGAGATGGTATAGGATCTCCTGCTTGAGTATGGGGTTGGACTAGAAGACCTCCAAGGTCCCTTCCAGCACTATTCTGAATTGATATTTTATTGACTAACTGATTCTGAACCTCAGGTGTCATTAAATGTCCATATCAAAAAGCTACGGGAGGTCTTGAACTTTCTGAACGTGTTATTTCTCCTAAAAATCACCTAAGCTTTCAATGACCTTCATTATATTTGTTATTGCAGTTTTCATATATATTCATTATGGATGTGTGATCCGGAAGGGAAGACTTCCTTAGGTTCATCCTGAAAATGGCCACCAATTAATCTGAGGGACCAAAGTCTTAACGTAATGAGAATAAGGAAAATAAACTAAAAACTTGCCTTAGCTAGTTTTTTTTTAACCTTGCTCTGATGCATAATCTTCTTCCTGTTCAATGTGGAGATGATGATCCAATAAGGTGATGATTGGGAACTGGAAGCATACGATGAATGGTTGAGGGAACTAGGTATGTCTATCTAGCCCAGGGGTAGGCAACCTTGGCTCTTTTATGACTCGTGGACTTCAACTCCCAGAATTCCTGAGCCAGCACGGCTCAGCTTGGAAACCTCTCCCTTTCCTCTCAGCATGGCTGGCTCAGGAATTCTGGGAGTTGAAGTCCGCGAGTCATAAAAGAGCCAAGGTTGCATATCCCTGGTCTAGCCTAATGAAGAGAAGGACTAGGGGCGACATGAGGGCAGAGTGGCAATATTTGAGGGGCTGTCCCAGAGAGAAAACAAGGTCAACCTTTTCTCCAAAACTCCCAAAGGCAGGACAAGAAGCAATCGATGGAAGCTTATCAAAGAGTGACCCAACCTAGAATTAAGGAGAATTTCTTGACAGTGAAAGCAATGAACCAATGGAAACGGCTTCTTTCTGAGAGTTCTGGGTGCTTCATGGCTGGAGTTTTCAAAAAGATATAGGACAGTTGGCTGGGGAATTCTGGGAGTTGAAGTGCACAGGCCTTAAAGTTGCCAAGACTGGACAACTGTGACTTAGATAGTTTTGTGTGGGTGGGGTGGGTGGGGTGGAAATCAGAAAGCTAACTCTAATGAGTATCCAATGTTTGTGCGCAGATCTTGTAGCCTTAAGGAAGAGCAGATTTTTCTTCTGAAGAGAATTGCCTCGGTGCAGCGGTATTGGAAAACTCACAAGAAACGTGTCAGTTGGAAATGTTTATAGTTTTTTACCCAGTTGACACCTCTACCTAAGGCTATGTACAAGGCTTAGAATAAGAAAAAAAAAACATCAAGTGAGCGCACACAGGGGCAACCTGATTTTACAGATGAACGCTTGCAAACATGATCCACTGCGTTAAAGGAGATTTACGCCTGAGGGACATACGTATGGACAGCTTGGCTGACCCTCTTGCAGAGCGCGCCATTGCAACTATAATAATACAGGCAGTCCTTGACCTATGACCGTAACTGACCCCAGATTTTCTGTAGCTAAGTGAGGCATGTGTTCAATGGGGCTTTTGCCCCATTTTACGACCTTTCTTGCCACCGTTGTTAAGTGAATCACTGTAGCCGTTAAGTCAGCGACACGGTGACTAAAGTGATCCCGGCCTCTCCGTTGACTTGGCTTGTCAGAAGGGGATCACATGACTCCGGGACACTGCAACCGTCGTAACTATGAGTCAGTTGGCAAGCATCTGAGTTTTGATCACGTGACCCTGGGGAGGCTGTAACGGTTGTAAGTGGGACAAACGGTCATAAGTCAATTTTCTCAGTGCCGTTGTAACCTCAAACGGTTACTAAACGAACCGTCGTATATTGAGGACTACCTGTCGAGTTCTTCCAGTGTCTGGGTGTTCCAAAGGGCAAAATCCCCCTGTAGAGAGCGGGATAAGGTATTCAAAGCCACCCAGCTAAATTCCTGCCTCTTGAACAGCTTGACTCTTTTTCTAAATAGGAGAAATTGTGCCAATAGCAACAGCCAAGGCACAACCCAAGATTAGAAGTGCTGAAATTCTCCTCCCCCCTTTTTATTTCAAGCATCTAAATCAGCATCATCCAGATCAGGGGTCCCCAACCCCCGGTCCATGGATCAGCACCGGGCCACGGCATGCCACAAACCGGTCCATGCAAACAAGCGAAGCTCCACCTATAGGATGCAGGCAGCACGTGAAGCCACGGTCCCCCTGGTCCATGGAAAATCCTCTCTCCATGGAACTGGTCCCTGATGCCCAAAAGATTAGGGGCGGCTGACCTAGGTGCGGTCTGCATGTGTGGATTTCAACATGCAGATTCTCCGCAGTGGCCATGCTGGCTACCAGTTGGAGTGTACATATCTGGAAGTTTCTTTGTTGACACCGATTTTGATGATTGCACAAAACAATCCTTGGGGGTTGACCTAGAACAGGGGTAGGCAACCTTGGCTCTTTTATGACTCATGGACTTCAACTCCCAGAATTCCTGAGCCAGCATGGCTCAGCATGGAAACCTCTCCCTTTCCCCTCAGCATGGCTGGCTCAGGAATTCTGGGAGTTGAAGTCCATGAGTCATAAAAGAGCCAAGATTGCCTACCCCTGACCTAGAAGCTCACATTTCCAACCATTGACCAGGTTGGGAAGTTCTGATTTCCATCATTTTCCAGGCAATGATCTAATTTTCCACTCCTATTCCTGGGAAGCTGGGAGTTCTTTGGAAAACACTCAGGAGATCATTGAAGACACTGAGGTGGTCTTCTCTGCCATTTGTACTTATATGAATATATAGGAAGCACAGAAAGGGGTCTTTGGGTTGGACAAGGCTAGGAGACACATAGCTCGAAATTCCGCATCAACTACAAATTTCTCTTTCAAGTAGCTGTTTCTCCTACTCATTCTGCAGGTAACTCGGAGGCAGCTGTGCACTTTGGATTTGTTAGAAAGGCAACAGAATTAGACAAAGGACTGACTGGTCCTTCTTGGGCACGTGTATACTGGTAGTCCTTGACTTACGTCCATTCGTTTAATGACTGAAATTACAACAGCATTGAAAAAAAAAGCAATTTATGGCTATTTTCTACATTTATGACCACTGCAGCATCCACGTGATTACGTGATCAAAATTCAAGTGCTGGGCCAGATATATGACCGTTGCAGTGTCACCCCTTTGGCAACTTTCTCGCAAGCAAAGTTAATAGGGAAGCCAGATTCACTTAACCACCGCGTTACCCACTTAGTAACCGCAGCAATTCGCTTAACGAGGGTGGCAAGAAAGGTCGCAAAATGGGGCAACGCTCACTTAACAACTGTCTTGCTTGAGCCGTGGAAAATTGGGGCTCTGTGGCTGTCGTAAGTGGAGGACTACCTGTCCTAGTCTCTTACCAGATGTCATGCGTGTTTAGCCAACAAATCAAGACTGGATCACTCTGGAATCGACAAGGACTCCTGGCGAAACAAGGGCAATTTTTCAGACTCACCCATGAAGTAGCTGGTAATTTTGCAGAGGGAGCTGCCGAAAATGAAATCCTGTAGGAGGTTGGGGATCAGGGTGAAAGGCATGCAGAAGAAACACAACATGAGGTCGCTGATGGCCAGCGACAGCAGGAAGAAGTTGGTGACTGTCCTTATCCTTTTGTTTCTGATCAGCACCGTGATCACCAGGGCGTTCCCCAGGATGCTGAGCAAAAAAATCAAGGAATAGAGGAAGATCCGTACCGTCTGGTCCAATTCTGCAAGGTAAAGTGAGCAATGATCAGAATCAGAAGAAGTGTGGAGGGAAAAAAATATCACAGGTGATGTGCTAAGGTGGGGAGAGATGATGTGCATGGGCGATGATATGCATGGAGAATAAGGACCCAGGATTTCTCGTTTTTTACCCTAAAAAAAAGGGTAAGCTTTTCTCACCGAGACTTGAAAGCTAGAAAGGAGCCAGTGGGGCATGCAATGCCTCCACCATGAGCTGCTTACTCTTAGCCCTCCATAAGCGCGGGACTCCTGCAATGACTTGAAGGAAAAGGTCTTCATTTTCGCCCCCCACCCATCCTCTGCCAGAGGTCTTCTCCACTCCAAACCCACCAGCTGTGTCCTCCTCCACTACAGCACGTCTGGAAATCATCGTCAGCAACTATGGGGTACCAAGCGGTGGCTTCAGAATGGAATGAGGTCAGAGGGACCGAGGACATTTCGAGGGGAGAAATCATACGCAGAGGATCAAAGGAGCCACGTGCTCCAACTTGATTTCTCTCCCGTTAGATCCTCAGCAATGTGAGCTAGTTAGCTCAGAACAGGAAAGCCTGATAAATAGAGGAAAGGACTAATCCCGTCCCTTGCTTCGTGCTTCTCTCCTACAGCGTCGTTCCTTTCTTCTTTCCTTCCTGCCTGCCTGCCTGCCTGATTGGAAATTTTATATTTGCTCTCCGTTTTGTGTTTCTAATCAAAGGGTTGAAAAACTGTGGCGTTCTAAGTGAGTGGAACGGGAGGATAACTTAACATTGGTAAAGTTAACAAAAGAAGGGGCAGTAATCTTATACAGGGGGCCATCACAAAGCAGAGGGGGTCAACCTGTTTTCTAAAGCACCTGAAGGCACCTGAAGCGAACATCCAGATTCAGTATTACTTTTGTTCCATATAGCATCAAACTTTTGACCTCTCAGGTTTCCTCTTTCCCCTATGTATTCAAAATGGACAGTGATATATATATATGTGTGTGTGTTTTCTGAGGTTTTCGCAGGTGTTTGTATGTAGATCTTTGGTCATTTGGGTTTTTTCCCACGTAGAATTGAAGGTGTAAGAGCAACGTTTCGACGAAATCTCATCCGTCATCCTCAGGCTGGTGACTTCAGCTTCGTTCTTCTGGGAGAAGCCACTAACACACACTTCTCCCAGAAGAACGAAGCTGAAGTCACCAGCCTGAGGATGACGGATGAGATTTCGTCGAAACGTTGCCCTGATACCTCCAATTCTACGTGGGAAAAACCCCAAATGACCAAAGATCGATCGATCGATCTATCTATCATCTATCTATCTATCTATCTATCTATCTATCTATCTATCTATCTATCTATCTATCTATCTATCTATCTATCTATCTATCTATCATCTATCTATCTATCTATCTATCTATCTATCTATCTATCTATCTATCTATCTATCTATCAATCTACTCAAATACTTTGGCCACCTAATGAGAAGGAAGGACTCACTGGAGAAGAGCCTCATGCTGGGAAAGGTGGAGGGCAAGAGAAGAAGGGGACGACAGAGAATGAGGTGGCTGGATGGAGTCACTGAAGCAGTAGGCGTGAGCCTAAATGGACTCCAGAAGATGGTACAGGACAGGAAAGCCTGGAGGAACATTGTCCATGGGGTCGCAATGGGTCGGACAGAACTTCGCAGCTAACAGCAACAATAATATGTATGTATGGGTGTAGGTATGTATGTGTGTGTGTGTGTGTATGCATGCATATAGCAGGTGTATATGTGTATGGGTAGATATATACTTTCTTTTGAGAGTAGGCAACAGAAATTCATTTTTAATGTGGGCCAGGGTGCTCACAGTAAAAAAAATGACAACAAAGGTTATCATATCTTATCTACGAAGGAATGGATGGAAAATCAAGGAGAGAAGCAACCTAGAACTAAGGAGAAATTTCCTGACAGAACAAACAATCGGTGGAACGGCTTGCCTTCAGAAGTTCTGGGTGCTCCAACACTGGAGGTTTTTAAAGAAGAGATTGGACAACCTTTTGTCTGAAATGGCATAGGGTCTCCTGCTTGAGCAGGGGGTTGGACTAGATGACCTCCAAGGTCCCTTCCGACTCTCTGTTATTCTGCTCGACCGATTCCAGTGCAACCTCCGGAGCAATTCTGGTTCTTTTCATTACCCTCTAAAATATAGTTAATCAGCCTACGTGCTCTTTTGATTTCTTCCCATTTTCTTTGTAACATGCGCTATGTTTTTTAAGGGGGTTCTAAAACGTTACTCCTGCTTGCTGCACCATGATGCAGCTAAACTTTAAAGTTTTACCATTTTTCTAGTGCTGTGATTCTACTAGACAGCAGGAGACTGATAGATAATTGCCTGTTTTAACAGTTAGCGGTTAATTCCTCCCATAGAGTAGCACTTGGAGTATTCAGCTGAATATTTAAACTTAATTTTAACTTAACCACTTTAGCTTTAATCTCTTACGTCTTTTCGATCCTGCCCTGCAACTTTTAACATTTCTGCCACTACGGTAGCTTAACCCAAACATTAAGAGTCTTGTTACTGCTTTTCCTCTTTCCTTGATCCACAAATGTCACTTTTCAGACAGCCTGACTTTAAAAGCCTTCACAAATTGTTTAGTTTAGATTACTGGTAGCTCCTAGTAGATTGCTCCTGATGTTGAAAATAGCACCCACCTTTAAAAGTCCGAGGAGGTTGGTTCAAGCAGACAATGGTGTAATTTTCCAAGTCAAGTTCGCAGAAGAGGGCAGAGATATTGGACTTGAGGTCAATCAGACTGTCGTTAAAGAGATCCATCCTTTATTTTTTTCTCCCCCCGAAGTGGGTTTCTACGGCAGGCTGCATAATTTGCCCGCTAAGCATCCATCCTTGGGTAAAGGGAAGCGAGCCTTGGCAAACAGACGGTCAGTTATCCAAGACAGCTGTCCTACGGCCGGCCGTATGGAATGATAAGTCCAAAGTAGTCTGAGGCGCATGAGGAGCATGAGAAAGCCGTGAGAAAGCTGGATACTGCAGGAAGAGACGCATGTGTGCACCGCACAAATCTTTTTCTCCCCCCCCCCCGTCTGCTAGACCCACCCCTTCCCTATAATTGACTGCGGCCACTGTGGGGATCACAACCGTCCTGGAGAATGATTACAGAATTAACCCCTTCTGCCATCGCTCTTGGTAACCTTGCTTTTTCTCAAGCCTCTTCCATCTCCGAGGCAATCGGCCAGCTGCAGTTTGAACTGCCACAAGTCAGATTTCCAGAACCCCTTTCAAGACAGGGGTTTTTTTTTTGTCCAAAGTGCTCCCCGGAGTTCAGCTGGACTTTAAGAGATGCAGAACACGACAGCTTGAGGCAATTGTGTTTTGTTTTGTTTTTTAAAAAATAAGAGTGTACCTTTTTTATCTGCTGTCCGTTTCTCTTACACAGGCAGAAACGCCTGCCTTTTTTTTTAAGGCTTCTCCACTGTGTAAATGTTTGTTCTTTAAAAACATGTCTAAATTCTCTGTTATCCGAAGGCAGTGTGCGATGGACACGGAAATACAATAGAAGCGATTTCTGTAACGGGCACAGCTCTTTGTGCAAACTGCAGGTGGGCAGAGACAAGGTCAGCCTTGTCAGAGAAATTCCTGACACTGGAAAGAGTGTAATACGAGGGCCAGCTCTGGCTTTTCGAAGAAAGCACCCAGAGGTGAGGCCCACTGCACAAAAAAACCCCCAAAAAACTAAAAAAAACCCATAACCCTCTCTCTGTAGGGTTATACATAGTCCAAGCTGTTAAGAAGAACAGTTCCAGAAATGATAACAAATTTTGAAGCATTAATTTTGGGACCCTCTGGATTTTGACAGAGAATTAATTACAGCAGTTTTAATGCAAGGATCCTACTAATCCAACCGAAAACATTGGATCTGCGATCTGAGTAGAGGTTGGCGAGGTGAGGGAGGTTTTCATTAGGAGCAAGGGGACGGGATGGATGTTGAATCTTTTTTCCCCCCTTCCTGTCATTTCCTTCTAAAATTCCTTGTGTCTTCTTGGTGGTGGTGGGTGGGGAAACCCTTTCCTCACTATCAGTCCACCCTCTCTTCTGCACTTTGAACATACACACAGAAGATCTCCTCCTCCTCCTCCTCCTCCTCCTCCTCCTCCTCCTCCTCCTCCTCCTCCTCCTCTCCAATTTATTCCTTGGAAAGGCTCTTCACACTTCATACAGACCAGAAGACCTTCCCATTCAGGCTGAAAGGCTAGGCAAGGGGAGAAATTAGGTTTTTTGTAGATGTCTCTTTCTCTAGAACGTTCTCTGCACATGCAAAATTGAGCCATGTTGCTATCTACTCACTCATTGATGGCATTCATTTCTTGAGTAGGCTTCTTCTTGGAAGCCCTTGAAGATATGATCTTAAGTTTCCATGGGATTCTGGAATATTGGAATTCTAGCTGCTCCCTTTATCTGATTAAGGGTCAGCCTTTCCTTCAGGAATTCAAGGAGGTGGTTAGATAGTGTTCCATCCATTTCCACACCACAACCATGTGTGGGAAGTCAGCCCCTCCACAGAGAAGGAAATATTAAAAGGGCAGAAAAATATATTTCCTCAAAGGATCTTAAAGAGGCAGAAAAGCACGTCCAGTTTTTTTTAATAGCCCCAAGTCTCCCTCCCCCAAGCAGAAACCAGCTCTGTAGAAATGCAGATATGATAATCCATTCAGGAAGGTTATAGCCCTCCAGCTAGAAGCTTAGGAAGACAAAGACACCTAAAATCTACATACCTCACCCAAACTCTAAGACAGGACATAATAGGATTAACCCACAGATGCCAAAGGGATACAGGTCAAAATACATGACACAGGAAACACAAAGCCTCAAACAGGAACAGGAAACAACTCCAAACAAAAGCCCCAGAGGATATAAAAACCCATCCCCTACATGTGCTCTCTTTTTTTTTTCTTCCAGAGCCATCTTTTCTGTCTGGCTCTCCTCTTCAATAAACTGCAACCTTCTTTCTAAAGCAGTCGCCACGTTGTTTATTCCCGGCTTGGACTGAACCATGACGTAGACTTCTCCTTCAACATAGGGCTTTGAGGTAGGTTGGAGTGAGAAAGAGTGACTGGACCAAAGTCTTCCCACAAACGTCTCCAGCTGAGTGGGACCTGGAACCTGGCTGTCCTTGTCTAACACTTAGAGTCATTAAATATTCTCAGAGTAGTAGTGTTGTTGTTGTTAGTTGCGAAGTCGTGTCCGACCCATCGCGACCCTATGGACAATGTTCCTCCAGGCCTTCCTGTCCTCTACCATCTTCTGGAGTCCATCTAAGCTCACGCCTACTGCTTCAGTGACTCCATCCAACCACCTCATTCTCTGTCGTCCCCTTCTTCTATTGCCCTCAATCTTTCCCAGCATTAGGCTCTTCTCCAGTGAGTCCTTCCTTCTCATTAGGTGGCCAAAGTATTTGAGTTTTAGCTTCAGGATCTGGCCTTCTAAAGAGCAGTCAGGGTTGATCTCCTCTAGGACTGACCGGTTTGATCGCCTTGCAGTCCAAGGGACTCGCAGGAGTCTTCTCCAGCACCATAGCTCAAAGGCTTCAATTTTTTGGCGCTCAGCCTTTCTTATGGTCCAGCTTTCACTGCCATACATTGCAACTGGGAAGACCATAGCCTTGACTATACGCACTTTTGTTGACAGGGTGATGTCTCTGCTTTTTAGTGTGCTGTCTAGATTTGCCATGGCTTTCCTCCCCAGGAGCAAGCGTCTTTTAATTTCTTGGCTACAGTCCCCATCTGCAGTGATCTTGGAGCCCAGGAAAACAAAATCTGTCACTACCTCCCTTTCTTCCCCATCTATTTGCCAGGAATTGAGAGGGCCAGAGGCCATGATCTTGGTTTTCTTAATGTTAAGTTTCAACCCAGGTTTTGCACTCTCCTTCTTCATCCGCAACAAGAGGCTCTTTAGTTCTTCTTCACTTTCTGCCATTAGAGTGGTATCATCTGCGTATCTTAGGTTGTTGATATTTCTTCCAGCAATCTTAATTCCAACTTTTGATTCATCTAGCCCTGCCTTTCTCATGATGTGCTCTGCATATAAGTTAAATAGGCAGGGTGACAGTATACAGCCTTGCCGGACTCCTTTCCCAATTTTGAACCAATCAGTGGTTCCGTGTCCAGTTCTCACTGTTGCTTCTTGACCCGCATATAGGTTTCTCAAGAGACAAATAAGATGGTCTGGTACTCCCATCTCTTTAAGAACTTGCCACAGTTTGTTATGATCCACACAATCAAAGGCTTTAGCATAGTCAATGAAGCAGAAGTAGATGTTTTTCTGGAACTCCCTAGCTTTCTCCATGATCCAGCGTATGTTAGCAATTTGATCTCTAGTTCCTCTGCCTCTTCGAAATCCTGCCTGTACTTCTGGTAGTTCTCGATCCACATACTGCTGAAGTCTAGCTTGTAGGATTTTAAGCATGACTTTACTAGCATGAGAAATGAGTGCAATGGTGCGATAGTTTGAACATTCTTTGGCACTGCCTTTCTTTGGAATTGGAATGTAAACTGATCTTTTCCAATCCTGTGGCCACTGTTGAGTTTTCCAAATTTGCTGGCAAATTGAGTGTAGCACTTTTACTGCACTGTCTTTTAAGATTTTGAATAGCTCAGCTGGAATACTGTCACCTCCACTAGCTTTGTTGTTGCTCAGCTTTTCTAAGGCCCACTTCACTTCACATTCTAGGATGTCTGGCTCGAGGTCAGTGACCACCTCATTGTGATTATCTGGGACGTTAAGCTCATTCTTGTATAGTTCTTCTGTGTAATTTTGCCACCTCTTCTTAATCTCTTCTGCCTCTGTTAGGTCCCTACCATTTTGGTCCTTTATCATGCCCATTTTTGCATGGAATGTTCCCTTCATCTCTCCAATTTTCTTGAAAAGATCTCTGGTCCTCCCTATTCTATTGTTTTCTTCTATTTCTTTGCACTGTTCATTTAAGAAGGCATTCTTATCTCTTCTAGCTATTCTCTGGAATTCTGCATTCAATTGGGCATATCTATGTTTTTCTCCCTTGCCTTTCGCTTTCCTCCTTTCCTCAGCTATTTGCAAAGCTTCCTCAGACAGCCATTTTGCTTTCTTGCATTTCTTTTTCTTTGGGATGGTTTTGGTTGCTACCTGTTGTACAATGTCGCGAACCTCTGTCCATAGTTCTTCAGGCACTCTGTCTATCAGATCTAATTCCTTAAATCTATTTGTCACCTCTACTGTATATTCAACAGGGATATGATTTAATTCGTACCTGAGTGGCCTAGTGCTTTTCCCTACTTTCTTCAGTTTAAGCCTAAACTTTGCAAGGAGAAGCTCATGGTCTGAGCCACAGTCAGCTCCTGGTCTTGTTTTTACCGACTGTATAGAGCTTCTCCATCTTTGGCTGCAGAGCATATAGTCAATCTGATTTCTGTCAGAGTAGTAGTAGTAGTTCTTTATTATAGTCTCAGGTCAGAATTCAGCAAGTTAACCAAATAATTGAACAATTTCTGTTTCAGGTAATATAAAATGGAAACATAGATCACTGAGGTAATGAAAGTGGCTTGAATTTTATGAGCAATGCCACGAAGGTTTACCACCTCCAGGAAACAAATCCTACTGTCTTGGCAAAAATCGCCACACATAAAATAAGTGAGAATGTATTATACATGAACAATGACTCCTTTACCTTGTTATGTTTTACAACAATCTAAACTTACAAGAGTTTGCGTTGAATGCAGATCTGTCCCATGGTTGCAGATCTGTCCCATGGTTACAGGTTACAGGCAAAGGAAAATCTTTTCCTTCAAGTCAATCTTGATTCCCGGAAATTTCATAGACAGCTTCTTCTAAACTGTCTGGCATTGATTTGGCCCTGTTGCTTTCTGAATTTTTTCCTACAGCCTTGGGATTTTTTTAGTTGTCTCACTGCATTTTAAGCAAATCTGACTCTGTTTACCTTTGGACTCCCAATAGGAACAAGCTGCCACATTTGATTTAGTCTTCTTGGAGAACCAGTGATAGGTTTTCCCCATCATTCAGGTTTGCCAACCGGCTACGGTCTTCTCCCAACTCCCCTTTCTCACTGCTGGGCAAGAGAAAGAAGAAGGAAAGCAAACAAGCCAGTTTGCAACCAGCAACCCACCTTCTCTTGAGTTTCACCCCTTTGCATAGATGTAACTCCATTAAGCGAGGTATCAAGAGGCCATGTTGATGGAGCCTGGAAGTTGGGATGGTGAAGAGAATATAAAGGGGCAGCAGCGGTTGAGGGGTTCTATGGTGAGTGATGATCTGAGAAGAACTTCTTGAGAA
Organism: Vipera berus; assembly: GCF_964194415.1. NCBI lineage: Eukaryota > Metazoa > Chordata > Lepidosauria > Squamata > Viperidae > Vipera > Vipera berus. The sequence goes on from NC_138209.1 coordinate 71,482,420, forward strand.
GGTTCAGATAGTCCTCAACTTACAACCACAATGGAGCCCAAAATTTCTGTCGTTAAGTGAGACATTTGTTAAGTGAGTTTTGCTCCTTTAGGACCTTTCCTGCCACAGTTGTTAAGTGGATCGCTGAGTTGATGTCAGTGTTTCGTTAATATCAAGTCAATGTCGTCAATGTCTTGTTAATGTCAAGTCAGTGTTGATGTCAATGTCTTGTTGATGTCAAGTCTATGTTGATGTCAATGTCTCATTAATGTCAAGTCAATGTTGATGTCAATGTTTATTTTATTTTTATTTATTTTATTGGATTTATATACCGCCCTTTCCCGAAGGACTCAGTTTATGTCAATGTAATATCAATGTTGATGTCAATGTCATGTCAATGTCAATGTAGCATCAATATCAATGTAGTATCAATGTCAGTGTCAAAGTCACATCAATGTCACATTAATGTTGAGTCAATATTGATGTCAATGTTATGCTAATGTCAATGTAGTGTCAATGTAATATCAGTGTCAATGTCATGTCAATGTTGATATCAATATCATGTCAGTGTCATCTTAATGTCCATGTCGATGTCTTATCAATGTCAATGTCTTGCCAATGTCAAAGCACTCCTCTTTCCATTCCTTCCTTCTTCCACTAACAGCAATCCAGGGAAACAGGGACTGCCCCCCAAGTCACACTAGGATTTTCCATAGCAGAAGGTGGACTGTCATGAATTTGGGATTCCTTGCTCCTCGTTCAGTATTGCAACCATCACAGTATGTATGTATGTATGTATGTATGTATGTATGTATGTATGCATGTATGTGTGTGTGTGTGTACACACACACACACACACACACACACACACATATACACAGGGCTTTTTTTGTCATAGAACGCTCAGAACGGAGGTCCGGCACCTTTTTTGGATGGAACCTTGTAGGGTAGGCAAGGTGGGTTGTATGACATGTGTGAGTTCCGGCACCTTTTGAATTTACAGTGTTCACAGTAGTGACGTCTGCCAGCAAAAGATGCTCCTAGACTGGAGCGAAAATGCAGAACAGACTGCTTTATATTTGGTAGACCGGGTGATCTACCCAACACACACACACACACACACACACACACAAACACAAAAACACATGTGTGTATAAAGTAAATAAAGTATAAAGTAAATAAAATAAATGAATATATATATATATATATATATATATATATATATATATATATATATATATATATATATATATATATATATATATATATATATATATATATATATATATAATTTATTTACTTACTTACTTACTTACTTACTTACTTACTTACTTACTTACTTACTTACTTACTTATTGTTTCCTAAAAAGATTCTTGTTGGGGAATCGTGGCAATACTTATCAGCCCCACCAGGAAGACCACAGCATGAAATCAACTCCTCAGGAAGGCTGAAATGACTTTAATTGATTAATAACAAGCAACCCCCCACCCCACCTCACCCCCAGAATTGATAACAGAATTTTGCAAGTCAGTTTGTGCTGTATCACCGCCTACTTTTTCTTACAGTTCGGTGAAGTGTCTTCCTGAGCCAGTTTTGAATGTTACTTTGTTTTGCACTTTAAAAAAACAAGATGCTTTTGTCGGGTCCCTGGTGCCCCCTGAGCTGGGTTGTTTTCTTTACAGACGTTTCATTACCAAACTAGGTAACATCATCAGCGCTAGAAGGGCGTGGGGCTTGTTGCTTGCTTATGTGCAAGTGGCTTGTCCCTGTCGGTGGGAGTGTTCTTGGTAGCTCAATGAGTGCATAGAAGAGCAGCAAACACGATTAGGGGACTGGAAGCTAAAACATACCATGAGCAGGAATTGGGTTTTTCTCGTCTAACAAAGAGAAGGACCCGGGGGTGTTGTGATAGCAGTTTTCCAATATTTGAGGGGCTGTCACAGAAAAAAATGGGGCCAACTTATTCTCCAAAGCACCTGAAGGCTAGACAAGGAATAATGGATGGAAACTGATCAGCAGAGACTTAACCTAGAAATAAATAGAAATTTTCTGGGAGAGAGAAAAATGAATTAGTAGAACAGCTTGCCTCTAGAAGTTGTGGATACTTATCACTGGAGATTTTCAAAGAGTCTGGACAACCAGTTGACTGGAATGGTATAGCATCTTCTGCTTGAGCAGGGGATTGGACTAGAAGACCTCCAAAAGTCTTTTCCACCCTGGTTATTCTACATTCTAAATCTGGCTATTTTCCCCCATTTTCCCCCATTTTCTGGACATCTTGCTAGTTCCAAGCTTGCATGTTTCTATGATTTTGTTGTTGTTAGTTGCAAAGTCATGTCCGACCCATCTCGACCCCATGGACAACGTTCCTCCAGGCCTTCCTGTCCTCTACCATCTTCTGGAGTCCATTTAAGATGACGCCTACTGCTTCAGTGACTCCATCCAGCCACCTCATTCTCTGTCGTCCCTTTCTTCTCTTGCCCTCCACCTTTCCCAGCATTAGGCTCTTCTCCAGTGAGTCCTTCCTTCTCATTAGGTGGCCAAAGTATTTGAGTTGCCCTCAACGTGATGTCCCGTTGCCTGGAGGCGGTTCGGGTCTGGATGGGGAGGAACAGACTTCAACTCAACCCCGACAAGACCGAGTGGCTTTGCATACCTTCATCCCGGGTTTATTCGGACATTCCACCTCTCGCTATGGGGGGTGAACTATTACCCCCCGTAGATAGGGCTCGCAACTTGGGAGTCCTCCTAGATTCACGGCTCACCCTGGAAGACCACATAGGATCTGTGACTAGGGGGGCTTTCGCCCAGGTTCGCCTGGTGCACCAGTTGCGGCCCTATCTAAGCCGGGATGATCTATGCACGGTCACTCATGCGCTCGTGACCTCTCGACTAGACTACTGCAACGCTCTCTACATGGGGCTGCCCTTGAGGACCACCCGGAAGCTCCAACTGGTACAGAATGCAGCCGCGAGAGTTGTGTTGGGAGTCTCCCGATACTCCCACGTTACACCTCTGCTCCGTGAGCTGCATTGGTTACCAGTTGCCTTCCGGGTGAGATTCAAGGTACTAGTAATGGTATTCAAAGCCCTACATGGCAGGGGTCCGGAGTACCTGAGGGAACACCTGCTGCCGGCATCGACTTCCCTCCGCCCTGTGCGTTCCCACAGAGAGGGCCTCCTCAGGGTGCCACCGGTCAGAGAATGTCGATTGGTGGCCCCCAGGGGGAGATCCTTCTCTGTGGGCGCCCCGGAGCTATGGAACCAGCTACCGGTTGAGCTCCGGACGGCGCCCGACCTTCGCTCCTTTCGCCGCGAGCTAAAAACATACTTTTTTGAACAAGCTGGCCTGGCCTGATGAGGGGTTTGGGGGGGGGGGTTGCTACTGTTTTTTATTAGGTTTTAATGATGTATTTTAGTATGTGGGCATTTATTTAATCTTGTTTTAACTTTTGTAATTTGTATTTTTATTCTTGCCCTGTTCACCGCCCTGAGTCCTTCGGGAGAAGGGCGGTATAGAAATAGTATTAAATTAAATTAAATTAAATTTTAGCTTCAGGATCTGGCCTTCTAAAGAGCAGTCAGGGTTGATCTCCTCTAGGACTGACCAGTTTGATTGTCTTGCAGCGTTTTTAATAGGCTTACCTGAATTCTGTGGCGGGTACAAGTCAGGATTTCCAGAGGAATGTCTCACACGCAATGTGCCATTTTTAATTTGTTGTTGTTAGCTGCGAAGTCGTGTCCAACCCATCGCGACCCCATGGACAACGTTCCTCCAGGCCTTCCTGTCCTCTGCCATCTTCTGAAGTCCATCTAAGCTCAGGCCTACTGCTTCAGCGACTCCATCCAGCCACCTCATTCTCTGTCATCCCCTTCTTCTCTTGCCCTCAACCTTTCCCAGCATTAGGCTCTTCTCCAGTGAGTCCTTCCTTCTCATTAGGTGGCCAAAGTATTTGAGTTTCAACTTCAGGATCTGGCCTTCTAGTTTCTATGATTAGGAATAAAACAAAAATGAAATTAGACTAAATTATTTCCACATAACCTCATCAAAGAGGCTTATCTGCCAGCTGTCCAGAAGAAAAGTTTCCAGTCTCGCTAAGAACGAATGTTGTAGATTAGGCTATCAGATTTCTCCATAACGCTTTGTCTGTATTATCCTTAAGAAAATGCATTTTGGAGGGGAATGGCGCAAAGTAATCTGGACAATGTCCTCTGTTTATAGAGCATTATATCCTGCAGAGAGTAAGCAGGACTGGAAGGATACACATCTTATATTCCTTCTCATTTATCAGATTTCATTTATATTAGGGCAGTTTTTAAAAGTTACATTTGAAAATCACATATATATATATATATATATATATATTTAAAAAAGTGATGCACACATTGCTCAAGGACAAGAGTTAGGAATCGAGGAGATATTTCACATCTTCTCACATGAGATCCTGTACAAAATGGTTATTACAACCAGCAATAGCACTTAAGAGTTATATACCTCCTCACAGTCCTTTACAGCCCTCTCTAAGCTGTTTACAGCGTTAGCAAATTGCCTCCAACGATCTGGGCTCTCATTTGACTGACCTCGGAAGGATGGTGAGACTCAAACTAATTGCAGGATTAGCAATTCTGCATTCTAATCACTGCGCCACCACAGCTCCTATTAGATGTATAGATTTTGTTCTTCACCTGTTCATCGAAGATGTCTTGGCTTTAGTGAATCCGGCATAAATACTGATAGAAGGTTTCCAGTAATATTAAGAAAATACATAGAAAGCCTACGGCAAGATTAGAAAGTCAAGCAAAAAGTCAAATAACCATGAAGGAAGGCAATGCAGTTCTAGGCTGCATTAACCGAAGGACAAAATCAAGATCACATGAAGTTCAGTACCGCTAAAAACTGCCATGGTTAGGCCATACTTGGAAAACTTGCACGCGGTTTTGGTCACCACGGTTTAAAAAAGATGTTGAGATTCTAGAAAGAATGCACAGCAGAGCAACAAAGATGTTTAGGGGGCTGGAGGCTAAAACATACGAAGAACGTTTGCAGGAATTGGGTATGCCTACTCTAGTGAAAAGAAGGACTAAAGGTGACATGATAGCAGTGTTCCAATATCTCAGAGGTTGCCACAGACAAGAGGGAGTCAAGCTATTCTCCAAAGCAACTGAAGGCTGGAGAAGAAGCAATGGATGGAAACTAATCAAGGAGAGATGCAAACTAATCAAGGAGAGAATCAAGGAGAGAATCAACTAATCAAGGATGGAACGAAGGAGAAATCTCCTAACGGTGAGAACAATCGATCAGTGGAATGGCTTGGCTCCAGAAGTAATGGGGGCTGAATCACTGGAGGTTTTTAAGAAGAGGTTGGACAGCCATTTAAGTTTAAGTTTAAGTTTATTATATTTGTATACCGCCCTTCTCCCGAAGGACTCAGGGCGGTGAACAGGGCACATATAAAATACAAAGTACAAAAGTTAAAAGAGAATTAAATATAAGCCCGAGCTAAAACAATAAATAATAGTGTAAAAAACCGCAATAAAAACCCCAACACATCCTAAATGATACAGGGTCTCCTGCTTGAGCAGAGTGTTGGATTAGACAACTTTCAAAATCCCTTCCAACACTGTTGTTCTGCATTCCGAACACGCTCTGTCTTGCTGCTCTGATTGGGGCAAGGATGCAAGCTGAAACCTCTCCAGAGACTTAGAAAGCTGATACTTCTTGCACGACTGAAAAGGAAGATTTTATAAACCCATTGACAGCCTCTCAGCAGGCAGCAAAGACGGTACCGAATCGAGAGGCAATGCTGCTTGAAATCTTTCATAAATGTTTCTACAACTTTCTCTGCTGTCAAAAGCTTCCCAGCTTCTCGCTAACCATTTGATGGAGCCAGTGGGGTGTTTCCATTCTCGCCCTTCCTTTCTCTGAGACACCTACCTGCCTTTCACCCAGCCCTGATAGGGTTAAGAGAAGGGCCAGTTTGTAAGCAGGAATTTACAGAAGATCTATTCAGTGTCATCCCTGATTCATTTATGGGATGCACTGCTGCCTCTGGGAAAGATAACATGTTGTTTCAATATTCCAATAGCATCCATATCTGTCAGACGTTTGCAAGAGAGTCAAATGAAGCAGAGGAACTGTGCTTGAAAACAGGAATGGATGCAATTATGGTCCATACTGAAATTTATTCTTGAGAAGATGGAGACACTATTGATCGATGGTTTCTCTTATCCACATATTGTCACTCTCCCCTGCACCACATGGAAAATGGCTATGGTGCAAATGTTGGTAGTGCTGTGCAGGTTCTGAGGTTTTGCTTGATAAAATATACAGGAAACCAGACGTTGCCTTCAAGTTTTACATCTTTATTCAGCTAGTCCTTCTCTTTGTTAGACTAGACCAGGGGTCTTCAAACGTGGCCCTTTTATGACTTGTGGACTTCAACTCCCAGAATTCCTCAGCCAGCATGGCTGGCTGAGGAATTCTGGGAGTTGAAGTCCACAAGTCATAAAAGGGCCACGTTTGAAGACCCCTGGACTAGACATACCCAGTTCTCAAAAACTGAACAGAACAAGTTGGTTAGTTTCTTAGATCATTTTGGCCCCAGCCATTAAATGTTTTAAAACACAAGTGTGCAAGGACCAAACCTGCACATGCATACTCAAACAAGGTGTCATGGTTCTGACAGATGAAACTCTTCAAAGAACTTCGAGGCATTGTTTACCTTAAAGAATTTTTATTTGAGTAGCATAGCATCGGCACTAACATAATTGAAGCCAAAATCTGAGTTCCCCTCCCCTGAGCACATAGCATCAAAGCACAATTCCCTCCCCCAATTAGCAGTCATAAATCACATTCCCCAATTAGTTTGAAATGCAGGCTTCCCCTCCAGCTCTCCAGCCCGGCCAATATTTTATCATCTCTTATTTCAATAACCTTGGTTCTCACACTAGGTTCAGTATTGTTATGTCTAGCTAAACTCTCATGCAAATTCCTCTCCCCCAGCATCATCTAACTCTAAGTCTAAAAGCAAAAGCAAAAGAAGAAAATGGTTACATCTCCATCTGTTGTCAATGAAAAAACATCCGGTGTTAGCAGCGTTGACACAAAGACTATGACCTATCAGATATTTATGGAAGCCCAATCATTCTTCCATAGCTACACTGTGGAAATTGAAAAAGCTACTTAAGATGTTATGGTGCCACAATGCTCTGTATAGCATTAAAACATTTCTTCCCAAGAAGGTAACTCCTTCATGGAAGACAGCTCTGTTTAGTTCAAACTCGTGCTTCAAGTGTTTCTATTTTTTGAGTTTACCTTTTCAGCTGCTTCTCCTTTCCCCCTGACATGTCAACTTGAGTGTTAAGAGTTATGACAGGGAATGTGTGGTAAATCTGGGTTACAGGAATAAATATTTGTCTTGATTATGGTGTTTGACCTTTCAGATATCTGTAGAAGCCCAATCATTCCTCCACAGCTACACTGTGGAAATCGACAAGGCTAAATTGTGATGTTATGGTGCCATAAAACAAACGCTAAAGTATGCATTCTATAGGCAGAATGACAGTAGATTGGTCTGCAAGGAAAGGAACATAAAAAAGCTGACTTATGAAAAGTCCTGGAGCTGTAAACAGCAGGTTAATGGCTATTAAAATTCTGAAATCATAACTTGTTAACTCATATCCTTGGCACCTTGCTCTTGAAATGGGCTGGGAATGTTTAAACAAAACTCTTCACAATTGTTTAGCATTCAGTAAGCCGTGGAATAGAATAATGTATTGGTCTTAATGTTTTAGAAGAAATGGAGGTTCTCACACTGGTTTGACAATGAAAATTTTGTGGTGGGATTCAGCCGGTTCGCACCAGTTCGGCAGAACCGGTAATTAATTTTTTGCTGCCCAGGCCCAGAACGGACTTCTGGAAGTGGCATCCACACAGAGAAACGGTTGTTCACCTATTTGGATCCCACCACTGTCAACATCCCTTAGCCATGAAGACCCTTCAGTTAATCATGAAGACCTTTCAATGAGCTACACCACTCTGAAAAGTGAACATAGACCGTAGAACATAGAATAGTGGGGATGGAAGGGGCCTTGAAGGTCTTCTAGTCCAACCTGCTCAAGCAGGAGATCCTATACCATTCCAGACAAATGGCTGTCCAGTCTCCTTTTGAAAGCCTCCAGTGATAGAACACCAACAACTTCTGGAGGCAAGTTGTTCCGCTGATTATTCTCACTGTCAGAAAATTTCTCCTCAGATCTAGGTTGGAATTCTCTTCAATGATGTTCTGGCCGTTACTTCACGTCCTGCCTTCAGGTGCTTTGGAAAATAAGTCAACCTCTTCTCAGTGAAAACCCCTAAAGCACTGGAAGACTGCGATCACATCCTAGTCCTTCTCTTTGTTAAATTAAACCTACCTGGTTCCCTCAATCATTCATCATATGGTTTAGCCTCCAGACCCCTGAATTTTAAGAAATATTTAATTTTAAATTAATTTTAAGAACTTTAATAGCTTTCTTCGCTCCCTTTTTTCAACGTGGCCTGTTTTGCCACTTTATCTTGTAAATTCATTTGTGAGGGTTTGTAGGGGGGGCGGGCGGGTTTGGCTAAAAAACAGTGAAAAAAATTCAGTAAAAGAAATAAACACAACCTTGGAGAAGTGTTAGGGAGCAGTTGGCATTCTCCAGCTAGTGACAGTTTGGACCAGGATTAGGGGACTGGATTAGGGGATTGGAGGCTAAAACATATAAGGAACGGTTGCTGGAATTGGGTATGTCCAGTTTAATGAAGAGAAGGATTAGGGATGACATGATAGCAGTGTTCCAATATCTCAGGGGCTGCCCCAAAGAAGAGGGAGTCAAGCTATTCTCCAAAGCACCTGAAAGCAGGACAAGAAGCAACGGATGGAAACTAATCTAGGAGAGAAGCAACCTGGAACTAAGGAGAAACTTCCTGACAGTTAGAACAATTAACCAGTGGAACAACCTGCCTCCAGAAGATGTGAATGCTCCAACACTGGAAGTTTTTAAGAAGAGACTGGACAGCCATTTGTCCGAAATAGTAGGGTTTCCTGCCTGAGTAGGGGGTTGGACTAGCTGACCTCCAAGGTCTCTTCCAACATCATCATCATCATCATCATCATCATCATCATCATCATCATCATCATCATCATCATTATTATTATTATTATTATTATTATTATTATTATTATTATCCCTAACCCTAACCCTAACCCTTCCAACATTATTATTATTAACTCTAACCCTAACCCTAACCCTTCCAACTTTATTATTGTTACTGTTGTTGTTGTTGTTGTTATTTTTATTATTTTTATTTATTATTATTATTTATTATTATTATTATTATTATTATTATCATCATCATCATCATCATCATCATTTATATACTGCTCCCTAGTGATTTATAGCCCCTTTTAAGCTGTTTACAGTGTCAGCATATTGCCCCCCAACCATCTAGTCTAGGTCCTCATTTTACTGACCTCGGAAGGAGGGAAGGCTAAGTCAACCTTGAGGCAGTCAGGATCGAACTCCTGGCAGATGGCAGAGTCAGCCTGCAATACTACATTCTAACCCCTGCACCATCCAGGCTCACGTTTGCAATCATGCGTGTCCATAGAGAGCCAGAGGAAGCAAAGGAAGAGACTCCGTGTACCTCAGGACATGACTGCAAACACACACACACACAAGTGCAGGAAGCTCATGACACAAGCAGGATCATTTAGCCCACCATTATGGCTTCTGTCAGAGATTTGTGATAACAACATGCCATGCTACCTTTTTTAAAAATAAATAAATAAATACAGTAGTTTTCTAAACAAAAGGCTCTCTGGCTTAATCTACAAATTTTGTAAACAAATTCAAATGGATTTTTAAATGTAAACGCTAAAGCAAACAAATGGCCTATGCCTTCTATTTTAGTTTTTGGTGGAAATAATCCGAAAATCCTTATATGTGGTGACTGCAAGGGTGTTTCCATCTTCTTTCTTTGTTGAAGATTTTTTGGAACGTTCTTAAATAAGAAATTGATATCAAAGTTTTAGAACTTTATAGCTTGGTTTTTGTTTGTTTTTTTAAGTTTCTGGTTCTGCACTGGCTTGAGGCTGTTGCATTTGTACTAATGCTTAGAGACAGATGGGACTGAAGTGGTTTATAATGGTCATAAACAAAACATTAAATAAAAAAGATAAATGCTCAAAACATAAATATTGGCTTCAAGTCAATGGAACTGTAAAATTATGGGACACTTTATTTGTGTAACATTGTTTAATGTCTGAACTGGAGAAATTAATAGAAGGCTTGAAGCCATGTACACTATATTAATAAATGGGCCTTACTTAGCAAAAACGTTATCTTACCCAAACTGATAAATGCAAGGATTCAATGTCAGTTTGGCAAAGTAATTTTTTTAAAAAAATATTTCATATATATATATTCACATATGGGTTTACGCAAGATGAGTTTTGCTGTGTTACATTTGGGCTAGCTCAACTGGTGTGAGGTAATTTACATTCCTATGGGTTTCCTATGAAAATTATTGTTGGTCACCTGTATCTTGCATTTCTTTTTATTGGTTTCAGAGTTGTTATTAAGTTGTTGGATATGTTTATTTTGTGGATAAAACCAATGAAGATAATAATGGCCCTGTCTCTGATCCATGCCCAGTTGTGTAACCAGATATATCTGACTGTGAGAAAAGTTAAGGCGCTGTTTCCCAAGACTTTAATTCCTGTTATTCTAAAGATTCCTTCAGTAACCTTCCATCTGTGACATTGTGTGTGGTCTTGTAGGTCTCCTTCGAAAAGTAAGCATTCTTTAATTAGCTTAGGTCGCAAAGCTTCGGAATAAAAGCAAAAGTTTCAGGACATTAGGTTGGTATCATGAAGCTGATATTTTGTGAGGAAAGCACCTGCAAAAGACATAGAACAGGGATCTTCAGACTTGGCCCTTTTATGACTTGTGGACTTCAACTGCCAGAATTCCTCAGCCAGCGTGCCTGGCTGAGGAATTCTGGGAGTTGAAGTCCACAAGTCATAAAAGGGCCAAGTTTGAAGACCCCTGACACAGAACATAGAATAACAGGGTGAGAAGGGACTTTGGAGGACTTCTCGAACAGGAGACCTTTTACTATTCCAGACATATGTGTTGTTTATTCGGTTCTTGCAGGCATTGAGTGAGACGGAGGGTTCAAACAGCAACAGGCTTTATTGAAGGTCAGAACATAACAGAAGCGATCTAGTAGCTGCTGCACAGCTATTTATACAGTTGGCCTCTAGGCAGCGACCAATAGATTTAAACCAGCAGTTTCCTGCCCAAAAAACCTACTTAATCGGCTGGAGACAGCCAGTCTAGTTTGGCCCAGCAACAGTTACAACACATACAAGTGAATTCAGCCATTAGCAAACAGTTTAACATTAGTAAGCAATTATAGCATGTAAGGCCAGTATATTACAATATGGCTGTCCAATCTCTTCTTGGGAACCTCCAGTGATGGAACACCCTCAACTTCTGCAGCAAGTTGTTCCACTGGTTGTTTTCACTGACAGGAAATTTATCCTTAAATCTAGGTTCTGTCACATGGAGGGGAATTCAGGAGATCCAGGCAAATAGATAACCTTTATTGTCATTTTTTTTACCGTGGGCACACTGGCACACATTAAAAATGTTGCCTGCTCTCAAAGGTGTACACATATATAATGCACATACTGTATAAACATGCTATATAAAGGTAAAGGTTCCCCCGCACATGCATGCTAATCATTTCCAACTCTAGGGGCCGGTGCTCATCTCCGTTTCAAAGCCAAAGAGCCCAGCGCTTGTCCGAAGACGTCTCTGTGGTCATGTGGCCAGCATGACTAGACGCCAAAGGCGCACGGAACGCTGTTACCTTCCCACCGTAGTGGTCCCTATTTTTCTACTTGCATTTTTACGTGATTTCAAAGTGCTAGGTTGGCAGAAGCTGGGACGAGTAACATGCTATATACAACATATGTATACCTACACCCTTACCTACAAATACATATAAACAGTGGTGGGATTCAGCCAGTTCGCACCACTTCGGCAGCCCCGGTAGCTAATTTTTTGTTGACTTTGGTGAACCGGCTGAAGCCCTAGCCCTTTTTCGCAAGGCCCAGAATGGCCCAGCAGAAGTGCATGGATGCCACTTCCAGAAGTCTGTTCTCACCATCAGAGGCCTGGGAAAGGCCTCCCAAGGCCAGAATGGCCCACTGGAAGAGTGTGGACACCGCTTCCGGAAGTCCGTTCTGGGCCTCGGAGGCCCAGGCCCAGAATGGACTTCCAGAAGCGGCGTCCACACAGAGAACCGGTTGTTCAGATATTTGAATCCCACCACCATATTAATCACTGTCCATCTTGAATACACAGTGGAAAGAGGAAGCTCGAGAGTTCACAAGGTTGATACTGTATGGAACAGAATTGTGACTGAATCTGGATGTTTTGCTTCGGATACCACGGAGGCCCATCCTCCCAGAAGGTAACAAGGAAAACAGGTCGTGAAGAGGATGTGTGGTATCCCAGACAATCTTGTGGACCCTGATCAAGCAATGCTTCTGTGCTATGTCCTGGATGGGAGGGAGGGAAGTGCCAATGATCTTTTCTGCCGTCCTCATCACTCTCTGCACCGCCTTTCTGTCCAAAGCAGTGGTGCTTCCAAACCAGACTCTGATGCCGTATGACAGGATACTCTCAATCGTCCCTCTGTAGAAAGTGCTCAGGACAGGGGAAGGAAGATGTTCAAATGTGTATAAAGATTTATTGCAAGCTTAAGCTCTCTACACGAATCTGAGCTACTAGAGGTCAAGGAAATAAGCAGGAATTAAAAAGGAAATATTTTAAAAATCTTTTAAAAACTTCAATCTCTTGTGGGTGCGAAGTGACTGATGATGCATTTGACCCCTCCCTCAGGCTCAGCCTGGTCATCTCCTACAGGTGCTTCTTAATTCCTAATTCTAGGAAAAATTAAGCTTCCATGAGTATCAAATCAAATCTGTATTAGTCATCGACTGTTATATATATATATATATATATATATATATATATATATATATATATATATATATATATATATATATATATATATATATATATATATATATATGTGCGTGTACTTCTTACACGGTCAGAGAATGTTGATTGGTGGCCCCCAGGGGGAGATCCTTCTCTGTGGGCGCCCCGGAGCTATGGAATCAGCTACCGGTGGAACTCCAGACGGCGCCCGATCTTCGCTCCTTTCGCCGCGAGCTAAAAACATACTTTTTTGAACAAGCTGGCCTGGCCTGATGAGGGGACTGGGGGGGTTGTTATTGTCATTTTATTGGGGTTTTAAGATGTATTTTTAGTATGGGCATGTATTTAATTATTTTTTTAACTTTTGTAATCCTGTATTTTTATTCTTGCCCTGTTCACCGCCCTGAGTCCTTCGGGAGAAGGGCGGTATAGAAATATTATTAAATTAAATTAAATTAAATTACTGACCCAGCTTTCTAAGGCTAATTTGGTTCAAAAATTGTATTTATATTTGAAGTATCTAAAACAAGAACTGAAAAACACAGGCAGTAGAGGAGCATGTACATAAAATATCTGAAATCCATTTTCTTTAAAAAAAATAATAAAAATAAAAATACAACATACTTTTGTGATAGCACTTTTGATTTGTTAAGTTCTTCCAGTAGCTTGAATGGACTCTTTTTTTCTGCATATAAACTGCAGCACCAATGTGATTCACTGATTTAGTTTATGACATTGAAATAGATTTGCATAGTGCCAAAGGGCTCAGTGGAGCTGCCTTGTGTAACAAGAGAAATTAAAAGATAATGCAGGAAAGGCACTATATCATTAGAAGAAAATGACTTAATTTTTAGTTTTGGTTTTCTATAGCCTAACAGTAATCAATGTTGCTTTTTTAAAAATGTAAATACGAGCATGTGTCTATGGAGATTCTCAGTCATCCAGGTCATGGTTGTCCCAAAAGGTGTTTTTTCAAAAGGCAACCAAATTTTCTTTGTTTAACCTCGAAGAGATTTTGCTTCTCACCCGAGAAGCTTCTTCAGTTCTTTGCTGAAGAAGCTTCTTGGAAGAGAAGCGAAATGACTTCAAGCAAGGCTTTTTTTCTCATAGAACGCTCAGAACGGAGTTCCGGCACCTTTTTTGGATGGAACCTTATAGGCTAGGCAAGGCAAGTTGTATGACATGTGTGAGTTCCGGCACCTTTTTCTTTTACAAAAAAAGCACTGACTTCAAGGAAAAACAAAGTCCAGTTGCCTTTTGAAAAAGCCCCTTTGGATAAACACAAGCATTGCTAAGCACATTGATTTGTGTTTCCTAGATTGTAAGCCGCCCTGAGTCTTCGGAGAAGGGCGGGATATAAATGGGATAAAAATAAATAAATAAAAAATTTAACTGAAATACCAGCAGCGAACAAAAACTATGGTTATTTTATCAGATTAAAAAAATGCATGGCTACTTTCTATTTTTTCCCCCCCTCTCCCTGCCCCTGTGTTTCTAACAAGGCCAAAAGAGGGACAGTGAACTTAATATGATGTAACCAAACAGGTATTAATGATATCGTGTAAAATACCTAAGGAAAATAAATACGTTGCATTATCAGACAAAGCCACAGCAGCTCAGGGCAAAATTGAAGATGTCCGCTTCCAACCACTCTGACTGTTACACAACTTCTCAGCATCTTGCCCGTGATTTACAAAAGCAAGATCCATCGATCTAGCTATTCTTTAGAGTGCAGTTGGTATATAATTCTTGAGAAAAGTGTGGCTAGATGAAAAGTTCTGAGCCCTTGGCTATTTTGACATCACTCAGCTTGCTTATATCTTGACATCTACTGTTCTTTTGGTAAGGACCAAAAGGAATGTGACACGGAGTCTATGCTGATTTCCCAAAGGAATCTATTTTCTATTTTCTTCACTGAAAACCAATGTAGGTTGGTTGCATTAAAGAGAACGGCTACAAGTCTTGGGTTTGGCTAATCTAAAGAAAAGAAGAAACAGGGGTGACATGATAGCAGTGTTCCATCTTTTGAGGGGCTGCCACAAAGAAGAGGGGGTCAAATTATTCTCCAAAGCACCAGTGGGCAAAACAAGAAACAATGGTTGGAAACTAATCAAAGAGAGAAGCAACTTGGAACTAAGGAGAAACTTTTTGACAGTGAGGACAATTAACCAGTGGAACAGCTTGCCTCTGGAAATCGTGGGCACTCCATCACTAGAGGTTTTTAAGAAGAGACTAGACATTCACCTGTCTGAAATGGTATAGGTTCTCCTGCTTGAGCAAGGGGCTGGACTAGAAGACCTCCAAAGTCCCTTCCAGTTCTATTCTATTCTATTCTATTCTATTCTATTCTATTCTATTCTATTCTATTCTATTCTATTCTATTCTATTCTATTCTATTCTATTCTATTCTATTCTATTCTATTCTATTCTATTCTTATTCCACTCCACATTCTATTCTATTCTATTCTATTCTATTCTATTCTATTCTATTCTATTCTATTCTATTCTATTCTATTCTATTCTATTCTATTCTATTCTATTCTATTCTATTCTATATTCCAATATCTATTCTATTCTATTCTATTCTATTCTATTCTATTCTATTCTATTCTATTCTATTCTATTCTATTCTATTCTATTCTATTCTATTCTATTCTATTCTATTCTATTCTATTATTTTCCAATATCTATTCTATTCTATTCTATTCTATTCTATTCTATTCTATTCTATTCTATTCTATTCTATTCTATTCTATTCTATTCTATTCTATTCTATTCTATTCTATTCTATTCTATTCTTATTCCACTCCACATTCTATTCTATTCTATTCTATTCTATTCTATTCTATTCTATTCTATTCTATTCTATTCTATTCTATTCTATTCTATTCTATTCTATTCTATTCTATTCTATTCTATTCTATATTCCAATATCTATTCTATTCTATTCTATTCTATTCTATTCTATTCTATTCTATTCTATTCTATTCTATTCTATTCTATTCTATTCTATTCTATTCTATTCTATTATTTTCCAATATCTATTCTATTCTATTCTATTCTATTCTATTCTATTCTATTCTATTCTATTCTATTCTATTCTATTCTATTCTATTCTATTCTATTCTATTCTATTCTATTCTATTGAGAAAAGCACTGGTAGTGTGAACGGATTGGAATGCTTCTCAACTTATTTTTATTTTTATTATTTTAATTCCATTTATATCCCGCCCTTCTCCAAAGACTCAGGGCGGCTTACAAGCTTAGCAGTAGCCTTCATTCTATGTATATGCCTGCTTATTAGGGCTTTCACAACACACCCCAAGCGGCATTATTACAAAGTCAGCTTAATTGCCCCCAACAATCTGGGTCCTCATTTTACCTACCTCGGAAGGATGGAAGGCTGAGTCAACCTTGAGCCTGGTGGGATGCGAACCTGCACTAATTGCAGGCAGCTGGTGTTACTTAAGGAGGCGTTAGCCCACTGCTCCACCAAGGCTCTTGGTGGAGCAGTAGGCTAATGCCTCCCTCCAACATTTTTTTTCCTGTTTATAGAACTGAATAATAATAAAAAAATTGTGCTATTAAAATTGAAATCTGACTGATTTCACCTGGAAAACTCAGGAATTCTTCCCGTGTTTAATACTGTCTCCCATCTGGATGATCTTGATCAGCATGAAAGCAAAAAAAAACACGTTTGAATTTGCTTAGTACTGAGTTGGAGAATCTGTAGGTTTGTCTGGGATGTAAACTATAGCTTGGACAATGAGTATGGTATCTTCAATTTATATTGATACAATATATACTGCTCAAAAAAATAAAGGGAAGAGAAAATAAGACATCCTACTATTAAATACAGTACATTGTGTTCTTTAAGTGTTCCCTTTATTTTTTTGAGCAGTATATATATATTACTGAAAGTATCACATGTATTTTCAAAGCTGGGGAAACTAGGAAGAAAGAGAAGAAATGTGGATCAGCAGAAATATGGATGGATTCCCTACTATTGGAAGACTTGAAAGACTCAGTTACGGAAGAACATCATGAAAAAAAAATCCATCTATGTCCTAAGAGTCAAGATTGCATCGATGGGACACAATCAAACAATATGCAAGAAGAGATGTTGTTTTGGTTTCCTCAAAAGAAATGCATCTTTCCTGCATTCATCACGAATGGTTAAGTTAATTTTGTTGGGGAATAGCACCATCAAACAGCAGTTGTGTGTTATGTGAGGCTTAATGTTAAGTTTCACCCAGCATAACACGTAAACTCAGACGGACTAAAGTCACCCAGTGCTTTAGCTTAGGTTTTCCTTCCTAAGCCTCATTGTATTGCCCAAGCCCAAATGTGGGGCTGTTTTCCTGCCCTGCCTAAGTAACATTCCCCTACCCAAAAATTAAAAATGATGATCAGAGTACCTCAAATTTAAATTGATCCGAAGCTGTCCCTGCTTTTGGCTACTGCACTGCGAGAATTAATTCAAACTTAATCATTTACTTTCTGATTTTTGGCCCGTGGCAGGAATACTGCTCAGTCACATGAAGCTGAGAGGAGGGAAGACAGGAAAAAATGATTGCTTCAAAAATGGCGTCACCATTTGCAGAGAAGAAAGAAGGGAGCTGGGAGGTAGAATACACAAACCTGACAAAATCTTGTGTTTATCGCTAATAGTTCTTTGTCGCTTCAGGTTTATTTGAAGAACATTTCAGCTCCTCTAATCAAAGGGAGGAGCATCAGATGTTTCGGAAACTCACTCGTACTCATCCACCTTGTACCAAAATAGCTGTAGAACAGATTCTTTGACCAATAAGAATAATAAAGCTACTTTGGTCTAGTGGTGAGAGCATCAGGCTAGAAATCGGGAGACTGTGAGTTTTAGTCCTACCTTAGACATGAAGGCCAGTAAGATGGCTTTAGGCCAATTACCAAAAGACTGAGTTTTAGTCCCGCCTTAGGCATGAAAGCCAACTGGGTAACTTTGAGCCATGCACACTCTCTCGGCCCCAGTGGCGTAGCGTGGGGGGTGCAGGGGGGGCCGGCCGCACCGGGCGCAACATCTGGGGGGGCGCCCATTAAGCTCGCCGGAGGGGGACGATTCTGCTTCACCGAGGGTCGGAGGAGCGAGCGAGTGGGCGGAGCATAGAAAGCAACCGCATTTGCTGCGCCCAGCCAGAGCGGGATCCCGTCCTCTCGCGGCTGCGGATCGCCTCCTTTCTCGGGTGGGGGTGGGGAGGCTTGGCAGCGTCTCGCCTCCCTCTCTTTCTCCCGCCGCGGCTCTCCTCCGCTTGGCTCTCAACCTGCAAGCCCGCCCCCCCCGACCCAGCTCCCGCCCCTATCTCCTTTCCCAGAGGTAAAGGTAAAGATGAGATCCCCCCATCTCTCTTAGATTCAGAAGACCCGGTTGCTGAAGTCGTGAACTCGCCGGGTCGCGCCCGTCTTCACGGGGCCTGAATGAAGGCGTCGGTGTTAAATCTAAATAACCAATCCATCACCCTCCATTTAAGCAAGAGGAACGGATAGGCGGTTCTCAAAATCACTCAGCGGCTGCCCCTGATCTTGAACTTCCTCTTAACCAAGACAAACGGGAGCTCCCAGGCTGAGAATTCGGAGGAGCTTCCCCTCGGCCGTGGAAGTTCACTTTTGAGACAGCCGCTATCTTTGGGCAATTGGTTTCACTGGGTTTCTATTGTGGGGTAAGGAGGGGGAGGGGGGCAATGTACCTTGTCCGGAAGGTATTGAGGAGAGGAGGAAGGTGACTGGAGAGGGACGGAAGTCCAGGTAGCGCCAAGTTCCTGAAATCTCTGCCAGAAAAGGAAGGAAGAGAACGGCGCTTGTCCTAGTCCTAGTTGGGAAGAGGAATCTGCCTGAAATTGACTAGTCAACGGGACTTCAGAGTTTTCCCTTTGGGGGGTAGGTCTGAGAAATTGACAAGACCCACTCTCGAATCCGTGTTGAATTTAATAAGGTCACTTTATAGTCCAATCCCCTCCTGCTGAGAAGTAGCCGAAGCAAGTTCCGTGAGATTCATTCCCAGGTAAGCAGAGACTTCCCAGTACGTTCGACTACAGCATCCCTCATCCTTGATTGACCCTGGACGAATTGGTGATGACTGGGACTTGAAATCCAGGACATCGAGCGAGCCCGGGTTGGGAGGGGAAAGGGGGAGGAAGGGGGTAGCCTGGACTGTGGGTCTGCAGGAGGCAACAATCTGGAATATGGACAATTTGGAATAACCTTGGGAAGCTGAGGCATTGTAAGTTGGAAGTCATTGTTTGTTGCCTAACATGTTGGGTCACCCCACACCACATGCTAAGCCATTGACCCTGGACGAATTGGTGATGACTGGGACTTGAAATCCAGGACATCGAGCGAGCCCGGGTTGGGAGGGGAAAGGGGGAGGAAGGGGGTAGCCTGGACTGTGGGTCTGCAGGAGGCAACAATCTGGAATATGGACAATTTGGAATAACCTTGGGAAGCTGAGGCATTGTAAGTTGGAAGTCATTGTTTGTTGCCTAACATGTTGGGTCACCCCACACCACATGCTAAGCCATAAACTGTGGTTGGTATCCAGGGTTTAGGACAAGATGGAGAAAACTAGCCAATTGTGGGATCATAAATCTTGATGAAGCCCATCATCGCTCCATGTGATGTATGCACTCAATCTACAAACGTAGTCCAAGCCTATTCACATCTGTTGTAAGGTCATTCTCTCGTGGGGTTTATCTTGACATCCACTAAGAGTGGAACAAACATGCCCCATTAACCATTTTCAACGCCATGTCCTCTCTTTGTCTCATCCTAAATCACAGCTGAGGCACCTTAAAGTTGCCTTGTTTCAGTTTTAAACTAGCATTTTCCCTCTTCTCCAGAGACCCTTTTTTGCCTTGAACCTAACTCAAGGGTAGGCAACCTTGGCTCTTTT
Organism: Vipera berus; assembly: GCF_964194415.1. Taxonomy (NCBI): domain Eukaryota; kingdom Metazoa; phylum Chordata; class Lepidosauria; order Squamata; family Viperidae; genus Vipera; species Vipera berus. The sequence continues at coordinate 71,502,362 of NC_138209.1, forward strand.
ATGACTCATGGTCTTCAACTCCCAGAATTCCTGAGCTAGTGGAAGAGACTCGAGTGCTAAAATCCACGGGTTAGGGGGCGCAAATTACTTGCCTTGCCCCGGGTGCTGACAACCCACGCTACGCCACTGCTCGGCCCAACCCACCTCACAAGGTCGTTGTGGGGTAAATAGGAGGAAGAAGGAGAGTTAGGTACGTCTGCCACCTTGAGTTATAAATGAATGAATGAATCTTTATTGTCAAAGTACAACTATGTATACATTGAGATTAGCTGAGCCTCCCTTTGTGCTCCCACCCCCCAACACACAGTGAAAACAAACCCTCCATCTTACTACACCATGTGAACCAACTACACCACACACCGGCCTCCCAAGTCAATTCTGCATAAAATTCACACAAGTTATTTCTCATTCAAAAGCCTAACAGCCCATGGATAAAAGGTGTTTTTCAGCCTGTTGGTGCGGTTGACTATACTCCTATATATTATAGTTATTTATAAAAGGAAAAAAACAATGGAAGAAAAATAAAAGAATTCTTGACTTGACGCTACCGGCACTAACCCCCTTTTTGCTTCTCACACAAGAGGGAAAAATAAGCAATAATAATCATCAGTTGTTCTCTTTGTGCAAAATAATAAGAAAGAAAATAAATGTACAATTCATGTGCAATACTTTCATCCCAAAAACCTAACCAGAATCCTATGATAAAATAAGTGAATTGGGGACCATGCAACCACCTTTTGGGATAAATGCATCCTATAAATTTAGTGACAAATCATCAGATCATAGAGGCATGACTTTGCATGAAAATAATAATAATAATAATAATAATAATAATAATAATAATAATAATAATAATAATAATAATAATAATAATAATAATAATAATAATATAATGATGATAATAATAATACAAACAGAAGTAGAAAGACTGTGGCAAAGGCAAGCAAGGGTAGTACCAATAGTAATAGGCGCCTTGGGAGCACCACTTGAACACCATTGGCATTGACAAATTTGCCATCAGTCAATTGCAAAAGGCGGCCTTACTAGGAACTGCTTCCATCCTGCGACGATATCTGTAATACCATCAAACATCCACATCTGCCTATCCCAGGTCCTTGGTAAGGACTCGATAGGTAGATAAAAATGCCAAATCCAATCTGAACATCTGGCTGACTGTGCGATAATCAATAATGATAATGATAATGATAATGATAATGATAATGATAATGATAATGATAATGATAATGATAATGATAATGATAATGATAATGATAATGATAATGATAATGATAATGATGATAATGTGGTGTAACCTGGATAGGATGATCAGTCCCTAAAAGAAAACCTTCTAACCAGTGGCGGGATTCAAATAGGTGAACAACTGGTTCTCTGTGTGGATGCCGCTTCCGGAAGTCCGTTCTGGGCCTGGGCAACAAAAAAATTAGTTACCAGTTCTGCCAAAGTGGTGCAAACCGGCTGCATCCCACCATTGCTTCTAACCACTCACAGTCTCCATCTACCTACTGTGACATCACATCCTACCTACGCACATCGTGCCCTCAGCCGTCCATACTGTATGTCTGATGCAATCCATGATCAACCAATGATCAAACTGTTCCCCTCCTTAACATGGGATGGGAAACCAGGTGACACAGAAATAGGCTGCAAAACCATTGGACTGGGAAGGTGTGAGGCTCCTGTCTTGAGCAAGAATTGGACTAGGAGACCTCCAAGGTCCCATCCAGACCTATGATTCTATGTATGATTATCCCAAGCTACAGCCTTAGAATGAAATTCATTGCAAGCACCATAACGTCGGATCTTCTTGCATTATAAAGTCTTTAAAATAAACAACTACTAGCTGTCAAGCTGGTGAGATTTGCTTCCTAAGACTATTGGTATAATCTTCTGAGCTCAGAAGGGATAACATATATTGCAGCAAATTCTCTCTCTTTGCCAACTGTTCTTCCGAACAGCAGTACGTTATATTTCATGAAATGAAAGAGTTTTAGAGCCAAACTGCATTGTCAGACTGAACTGAGTGCCTGATCTGAATGACTCTTAAGGCTATGGTCTTCCCAGTTGCAATGTATGGCTGTGAAAGCTGGACCATAAGGCTGAGCGCCAAAGAATTGAGGCCTTTGAACTCTGGTGCTGGAGAAGACTCCTGAGAGTCTCTTGGACTGCAAGGCGATCAAACCGGTCAGTCCTAGAGGAGATCAACCCTGACTGCTCTTTAGAAGGCCAGATCCTGAAGCTAAAACTCAAATACTTTGGCCACCTAATGAGAAGGAAGGACTCACTGGAGAAGAGCCTAATGCTGGGAAAGATTGAGGGCAATAGAAGAAGGGGATGACAGAGAATGAGGTGGCTGGATGGAGTTACTGAAGCAGTAGGCGTGAGCTTAAATGGACTCCAGAAGATGGTAGAGGACAGGAAGGCCTGGAGGAACGCTGTCCATAGGGTCGCGATGGGTCGGACATGACTTCGCAACTAACAACAACAACAACAACATACATTAAAAACATTATAATTGTTGTTGTTAGAAAGGACAAGAGGACTAATGCTTAATTCAGCAAGATCATGGTAAGAATAGATATTTCCAAGTTTTTTTTCATTGCCTCTTTTTGATGCTATGAAAGCTGTGATTTAATATTGGATGACATCATCAGCAAATGAGTCATGGTGATAAATAAGGCTGAGAAATCAATTTAAAAAGTGAAGGAAAGGTCTCAAATAGATTTGCTAACTTTAGAGGGCAATGTGAAGTGTAATATGGCAGTTCTTAAAACAAAATCACAATTCATTAATTTCTTTGGAAGAGCAAAGAGCCAAGGAAAGGACATGAGGGTAAGTTATATAAATGATGTCAAGATGGAAATAGTTTGATTTCATAATATTGGAACTTCAGTTTAGGACATTAAAAGGAAGGGCATTTCAAAAAATGTATGAAGTAAACACCAAAGAACAATTGAGGATCGCAGCAATCTATTTCACTTTAATGGAAATTATAAAAACAATTCATGGTGGATTTAATGACTGTTAGTCATTTTTTTTTAAAAAAAAATCACTTTGAAAATCAGACTTGCTTCAGTGTGATAGTTTGATACTGGAAAAACAGTTGGAAGGCATAGGAAAGTAGTTTGATTTCCTTTGTTGACAACTCATAAAATTCTGTGAATAAAGCATATTTAAGTGATACATTCCAATAAAAAATAACAAATAAAATAAATAATATATAAAATATAAAATAATCAAGCTACTGTTGAATCTCCTGGAGATTTGCCTGACCTTTTCCAGACCAAAAAAAAAATGAATAGAATTTGGTCTGACACACAAAAACTAAACTTGATCTCTGGAGCTTTTCTGGACAGAGTACAGGATTCGAAAAAGGTTATATTTATTTATTTATTTATTTATTTTATTTTAATTCCATTTATATCCCGCCCTTCTCCGAAGACTCAGGGCGGCTTACAAGCTTAGCAGTAGCCTTCATTCTATGTATATGCCTGCTTATTAGGGCTTTCACAACACACCCCAAGCGGCATTATTACAAAGTCAGCTTAATTGCCCCCAACAATCTGGGTCCTTATATGATATTGAATTGTTTAAGAGAAAAGGGAAATGATTTTTTTTTTAAAAATGGTACTTATTGCCAACTGTTTTGATCTGTTTCATACCTTAATTTAAGCAGAAAGCTTTGCGGGAGCTGAATGATGTAGCCTTTAACATATAGCTGATGAATGTATACTCTTGGTATACACTCAGTGTGAAGAAATATACCGTATTCTTCTAAGAGGGACCATTCCTTTACATTGCCAGCCCACGTGATTAACTCCAGGTTTTGTTCTCTCTGCTATAATGAGAATTCTTTTTCTAGGCAACTTGTTTTTCTACACGGAGGGAAAATACAGTTAGCCCCTTGAGTGATGACCACAACTGAGCCCAAAATTTCTGTTGCTAAGCAAGACAGTTGTTAAATGAGTTTTGCCTCAGTTGTTAAGTTAGTAACACGGTTGTAATGTGACTCTGGCTTCCCCATTGACTTTGCTTGTCTAAAGGCTGCAAAGGGTGATCATGTGACTCTTGGACACTGCCTTGTTAATTTGATGCATCATAAATTTGAGTGCCGTTGTAACTTTGCACAATCACTAAATGAACTGCTATATGTCAAAGACTACCTGTCAATGTGTATGAGAAAAGATTGAGGAATACTAAAATACAAAAGGAGAAAGCATTTTAGTTTATTAACAATAGGGGTCTTAAGAGTGTATTACAACAATAAGAAATTTATCATATTATTAAATTTTATGTTTTAAATGTAATGCCATTTTTTTCGAGGAAGATTTATAATAACCAGTTGCATCTGCATTACTGTATTTAATCATAAAAATTCCACATTAGTGTTTGGTTCTGATAGACGAGGACTCAGAGTGGTTTAACAAGGAATGAGTTTATTGAATACACAAAGTCAACTGCCAACTGTCAAATATTGCAACCTTTTTATAGTGGAACTGTTTGAACTGTAACCAATCGTTGGAGACTATTTTCCCGCTTCTTGTTTATGGCAACCAATGATTGCAACAGAATCTCCCGCTCAAACCCCACTACCTTTGCAATCTGCAATCTTCCCTGTGTGCAACTATTTACATACACAACACCCCTTACCCCCCAGTTGTTGTTATTTCCGAACAAAATCCTTTAGATATTTTGGTGGCTTATGGATTCTAGAAGGGTATCTATTGCTCTGGCTGCAAGGGACCCCTTTTCCAGAATTTATGCTTGGCTGATTGTCTCTGTTGGACCTGGGCTCTTGGCTACCCGACTCTGATGTTTCCCTGTTGCTGATTTGTGTATTTGTTTGTGCTTGAAGATTAGTGGTCACTGGCCTACCTCGCAGGGGTGCTACCCAGTCAAATTGACTAAATGGTTGTTGTTGAGTACCAGGGGGTGAATTATTTTGCCTTTCCTCTCCCTCACTCTCTGGCATGATGTTATTACTGAACCTGGATGTACTGTTTCCCCCCAATATATTGTGGTCCCCATCTTCTGGCAAGCATCCACTAGATCTCTTCCTCAGCTGATCTAGATGTCTTTTAATGATCCTATTCCCTTCCCCCTCAATAATGTACGACAAGGGACCCAAGATTTCAGTAACCACCCCTGGAATCCATTTGTCCCCTTGGGTATAGTTCCTGGCCCAGATTAATTCCCCCACTTTAAATGTTCTATTTGGCATGTCCAATTCAGCGCTTGGTATAAGTCTGTCAGGGTGTAATCTGTCCAATTTGGTGGTCAACCTCCTTCCCCACCTCATTTCAGCTGGACTTTTGCCTGTAGCAGCGCATGGGGTCGAATGTTGGGCCAGCAAAAATTCGGCCAGTCTTTGATGCCAGTCACCCCGAATGATTCTTTTTAAGGCGTCTTTCGTGGTCCTCACATTTCGTTCAGCCAAGCCGTTGGTGGATGGGTGGAAGGATGCTGATGTCTTGTGCTTAATCGAGTTGGCCTTGAGGAAATCCTGGAATTCAATAGATGTGAATTGTGGCCCATTATCAGACACGATGACATCCGGTAACCCATGAGTGGCAAAGAGGCCCCTTAATACCTGTATTGTTCTTCCTGAAGTTACTGAACTAACTGGTACTACCTCTAGCCACCTAGAGAAACTATCAACCACCACCAGGAATGTTAACCCTTGGAAAGGTCCAGCAAAGTCAATATGAATCCTGGACCAAGGATTTCTAGCTAACTCCCACTTATGCGTACGGGTGTGTTGTTGTTCTGGCCTAGAACGTTGGCACAAATGGCAATTTGCAACACATTCCTCAATGTCGTTGTCCAGACCTGGCCACCACAAGTGACTCCTAGCCAACGCTTTCATCCGTACTATTCCTGGGTGTCCTTCATGTAATTCTAATAGAATAGCTGATCTGTGGATCCCAGGAATAACCACGCGATTTCCCCACAGTAAACAGCCCAGATGAACTGATAGTTCATCTTTCCTTCTAAAATAGGGAATGTATTTTTCATCCGGGTTGGCATTTGGCCACCCGCTCAGGACCCAGGCCATTACTCTCTTTAAAGTGTGGTCATTATTTGTTGCCGCAGCTATGTCTTTAGCAGTTAGAGGCAAGTCAGGGATGTCCTGTAGGGACATTATTTGTCCCCCTGGGGCAGGGTCACCCTCGGTGATGTTTAAGGGCAGTCTGCTAAGGGCATCTGCGTGCCCCATGTCCTTGCCCGGTCTGTATTGAAGAGAGAATGAGTATGCTGAGAGGAAAATGGACCATCTCAGCATCCGGGGTGACATGATTTGGGGAGTCTGTTTATCTGTGGTAAACAGTCCCAACAGGGGTTTGTGGTCTGTCAGTATGGTAAAGTTCCTTCCATACAGGTAGTCGTGGAACTTTTTAACTCCAGCCACGATTGCTAATGCTTCCCTGTCTATCTGAGCGTAGTTCCGCTCTGCCTTGGTTAGTGTCCTGGAATAATATGCTATTGGTCTTTGCATTCCTTGGTTGTCTAAGTGGCTGATCACGGCCCCTACACCATAAGGTGAAGCATCACACGCTAGGTAAATTGGTTTATTTTCTATGAAGTGGGTTACAGTTGATTGGCTGGAAAGAATGTCTTTTAACGTTTGGAAACTAATTCTATGTTTCTTCTGCCACTGCCAAGGAGTCTTTTTATCTAAGAGCCTATGGAGAGGTTCTGCAATGGCAGCCTTGTGGGGTACAAATGTATGGTAGAAGTTTACTAAGCCAAGGAAGGCTTGTAGTTCAGCCTTGTTCCTAGGCTCAGGAGCTAATTTAATTGCTTTTATTTTTTCAGGGGTTGGATGGACCCCATTTTTGTCTATCCTGAACCCCAAGAAATCAGTGGACTTAACCCCAATGCAACATTTTTCCCTTTTTAGTTTTAAACCAGCCCTTCTAAATCTTCCCAATACCTGTTCCAGCCGCTCCACTAGCATTTCTTCATTTTTTCCAGCTATCAAGACATCATCAAAGTAAGGGCATACACCTGGTATGCCCTTTAAGGTCCTCTCCATCACTTCTTGAAAGATGCCTGGAGCTGCTGCAATGCCAAATTGCAGTCTGTGGACTCGGAACGCCCCCTTGTGGGTAACTATCGTCTGTGCTTCTGCAGCCTCTTCGGAAACAGTCAACTGTAAGTACGCATGCGCCAAGTCTAGCTTGGCAAACATGGCGCCGTCCTGGATCGTGGCAAGGACCTGCTTCACCGTCGGGACCGGGTAAGCATGTTTTTTCATTCCAATGTTCAGGGTGGCTTTGTAGTCAGCGCAGATTCTCACATCCCCATTGGGTTTGAGGGGTGTGACAATCGGCGTTTCCCACAAACCACCCTCAACAGGTTCTAACACGCCTTGGCCTACAAGCCTCTCGAGCTCGGCCTCGATTTTTTCCTTCAGGGCGAAAGGCACCCTGCGGGCCTTAAGCCTGATAGGTTTTACTGAGGGGTCTAGATTGAATTTAATTGGGGGTCCTTTGTATTTACCGAGGGATCCGTCGAATACGTCTGCAAATTCATTGCAGACTGATTCGAGGGTCTTATTTTTAATTATTGAATTTATTCCCCCGATCCAAATGCCCAGGGCAGGGAACCAGTTAATGCCAATTAGGCTAGTCCTATGACCCTCAGTTACTATTAAATCTAAATTCCCCTTAAATCCCTTAAATTCTACGCGAAGACTAATTTTCCCTTTTATTTTAATTGGGCTTTTTTGGAAATCGGTTAATTGAATTTTTGTTGAACTAAGTGGAATTTTTCTTCCACTTATTTGTTCAATCCTATCAAGGGTTTCACTGGAAATTATTGATACTGAAGCCCCTGAGTCGATTTCCATTCTGCAAGGAACCCCTTGCAGATGGACTATGATTTTTAATTTTCCTTCTGGAAAATTGCCATTTTTCCCAATTCTCCTGCGGTTGACTCGAGCCACCTCCCCTAATTTTGGAATTTTTACCCAGGGTTTAAGGGACTCCTTGCCACTAACGTTAGGGGTTACCTTACCTTCGGGCCACACATCGACTTCGTGGAGGCGGTTGTCTCGAGCACGGCTCCTGCAGATGGCCTGGATGTGGCCGGTCTTCCCACACGCCCTGCACTTTGCGGTGCGGAATCGGCAAGATGCGCGGGGATGGTTGCCGCCGCAGCTGCCGCACCGGTTCTGTGGTTCATTTTCGCGCGGTCTGGTTGCGGTGTCCCTCCATGGTCGTTGTGGCCCTGTCGCTTGTCTTTGCGGAGTTGCGGGTTGTTGACGTCGGTTAGGTTCGGGCCCTTCGCTTCTGGGTGGTCTTGGCGCCAATTTTCCGAATCGCCTGGAGACTTCGGCGATATCTTCTTCCCACTGCTGGTCCGCCTCCCCGCAGTCCACATAGCCCTCTTGGTTGATCTCGGACGATGCTGCCATGCTACTGCGGGGGGGGTCGCGATACCCGGTTGATTCGTACGTTAGAAGTTCGTCGATCACCTCCTGCAGATCGCCAGTGGGTTTGGATATAATTCTGTTTTGTAGCTGCTCGTCCCTCAAGCCCAGTACTACACGGTCACGAATTCTTATTTCAAGATTATCGTATTTACATCGTACTGCGGCTTCCCTGACGGCAGCGACAAATTTTTGTATGGACTCTCCCGGCCTCTGGTTTCTTTTCTCGAAGATGCGCCGCCAGAATAGTTCGGATCTCCTAGGTGTAAAGTGGACCTTTAGTTTGGCAAGGAGATCGGCATACGGCACGCTTGAGACCGGTTGCGGTTGACACAGACCGACAGCGACTCGATAGACCGGTGTGCCGCAAATCGTCAGTAATGCTGCCGCTTTTTTCCGGTCGTCGGTGATTCCGTTCACTAGCAGGAACCCTTCGACCTGTCCGACGTATTCTTCCCAATCTTCGGGGAAGTTTGGGTCGAATTCCTTCAATGACCCAATCTGCGCCATTCGGAGAATTTTCTTATTCTGCCGCGGCCGCTCGGTTGACTTTGACACGTATTCGAATTTGCCGCCTTTGCGCGACAATTCCGCCAATTCTCTGGTCTTCTGTCTATCCCACCTTCGTCGCCAATTGTTTGGTTCTGATAGACGAGGACTCAGAGTGGTTTAACAAGGAATGAGTTTATTGAATACACAAAGTCAACTGCCAACTGTCAAATATTGCAACCTTTTTATAGTGGAACTGTTTGAACTGTAACCAATCGTTGGAGACTATTTTCCCGCTTCTTGTTTATGGCAACCAATGATTGCAACAGAATCTCCCGCTCAAACCCCACTACCTTTGCAATCTGCAATCTTCCCTGTGTGCAACTATTTACATACACAACAATTAGAACACAGGAGTCCTGGAGTTCAGAGATAATATGCACAGATTCATTTTCTTCTCTGTCACCTTTAAGGAAAACAGATTAACCTTTAAAATACTCCATTTGACTAATACATTTTTTCCAGTTACTTGAGTTTTATGTCGAAGGTAAACCAAAGTAGCACAGCTATTTATCTAACATGAAAACTGTAGCATTATCAACTGCTTGCTCCACACATAGCAAAAAGATCTTTGTTTTCTTTTTTTGTTTTTCAGGTTTGAAGCAGTCAAAGTAGGTCTTTCTGAAACTATTATCAGGATTCATTCTTACCTATAGTGTCATAAATATAGTAATTATTTCATTTTGCATTGCATTTCCTTTTCAATTATGCCTATGTCTTACATTTAGAGGGGTTTTGGAGAGGGTTATTCTGTGTGGTCGATAGCACATAATCAGAACTATATTAACAATTTTCAACTGTGAGAAAGTTCTTGTTATTTCTTCAAAGTTCACCTTATTCACCAAAGCACCAGAGGGCAGGACAAGAAACAATGGTTGGAAACTGATCAAAGAGAGAAGCAACCTGGAATTAAGGAGAAATTTCCTGACAGTGAGAACAATTACCAGTGGGACAGCTTGCCTCCAGAAATCGTGGGCACTCCATCACTGGAGACTTAAGAAGAGATGGTATAGGTCCTCCTGCTTGAGTGGGGGGGGCTGTATGGGGGGGCTGGACTAGAAGACCTCCAAGGTCCCTTCCAGCTCTATTCTATTCTACCTCAAAGCTGTTATTCTGAATGCATTCCAAAAAGACCTGGCAGATGGCATGAACCCATTTTGGGTCCCGGTCCTGCCAAGTTGCAAACCCCTTTTTTTGTTCCAGGTTGGTTTTATGTGGACTCCGAGACGAGGACACGTGTGTATGCTTGTGTGTATGCGTGAAATGATTTTGCACAGTCTCTGTCTCTACAAATGGCTTTTTTATTATTTATATTTATATTTATATTTATATTTATATTTATATTTATATTTATATTTATATTTATATTTATTATTATTATTATTATTATTATTATTATTATTATTATTATTATTATTATTATTATTATTATTATTATTATTATTATTATTATTATTATTATTATTATTAATCTCGGGCGCTTTGCTCGCTAGGGCACTGCAAGCGGGCGGAACGCGGCTTTCCCAGGCGGCGTTTCCTGGGGAAACGCCTCCCCGCGGTCCCCCGCCCCGCGCCGTTGCCCGGCAACGCCAGGCAACTCGGCCCGTTGAGCCTTGCCTGGGAGCGACGTTGAATTCGGTCCCCCGTGCCGCAACAGCCGAAAATCAGAAGCCCTTCTTGGTCCGTGGGCGCCATGCTAGCCGCGCCGGATGACGGCCTCTCCCTGACCATCGCCCAGATCGTGGAGAGGCTGAAAGGTTCCGGACTTCACGCCCAGCTGGAGCGACAGGCTCGGGTGAGGCGGCTTGAGCCGCGCTTTGGGTTCCTCCTCCCCGCTGCAGCCTTTTTTCTGCCCTGCCCCGCCTCTCCTTTCCTCCTTGCTTCTTGCCCGGCTCTGCGCTCGGGCGGTTCTTCTTCGGCTCCCCTCTAATAATAACAGACAGAAGTCTTTTGTTACTTGCTGCCAGTACATGCATGCAATTGTAGTATCTCTTTTTTTTTAAATCTTGCTGCATTGCAAAAATAATGATAATGATAACGACACCAGTATCATTTCCTCACAAGTCATTGCAATAGTAATTAGAATACTTAAATATGTTATTTCTCCTAAAATATTCATAATCTGTTCCCTCCCAATTCATTGCAATAGTAATCATCATCACAATAATAATAGTAATAATATGATATAATAAAAACAATAGTAATAATAAAACAATAATAATAATATCCTGACTTTGCAAAAAACCACCCAACCTGGAACAGCCTATATACTCAGACGCTACCTTAACAGTTCTTAGGTCCTTGGTTAGGACTTGAACTGTTTAAGTTTTTACCAATCTCAGAGTGATAATAATAATAATAATGATCATCATCATCATCATCATCCCAAAACAATTGGAGCACCACTTGAACACCATTGGCACTGACAAATTCACCATTAGTCAATTGCAAGAGGCGGTCTTACTAGGAACTGCTTCCATCCTGCGACGATATCCGTAATACCATTAAACATCCACATCTGCCTATCCCAGGTCCTTGGTAAGGACTCGATAGGTAGACAAAAATGCCAAAACCAGTCTGAACATCTGGCTGACTGTGCGATGATCAATAATAATAATATCCTTTGGGTGCTAAACCACTCAAAATCTGTTCCCTCTCAATTCTTCTTTTTCTTCTTCTTCTTCTTCATCATCATCATCATCATATCATCCTGACTTTGCAAAAAACAAACAAACACCCTACTTGGAACTGCCTATATACTCAGACGTTACCTTAACAGCTCTTAGGTCCTTGGTTAGGACTTGAACGGTTAAGTTTTTACCAGTCCCAGACTCTGAATAATAATTACAACAACAACAACAATAATAGCAGCAGGAAAAAGCTTTACTGGGAACAGCTTTCATCCTGTGATGATATCCGTAACACCATCAAACATCCACATCTGCCTATCTCAGGTCCTTGGTAAGGAGTTGACAGGTAGACAAAAATGCCAATCCCAGTCTGAACATCTGGTTGATTGTGCGATGATCAATGATGATGATGATAAATATCTTTTCCCTCCCAATGCATTCATAATCTGTTCTCTCCCCATTCATAGCAATATACTACTGCTAAATATCTTCTGCCTCCTAATGTATTCATAATCTGTTCTCTCCCAATTCATTGCAATAATATTTCCTTCCAGTGTATTCATAATTACTTTTCTTCATCTAAATTCATTACAATAATTACCATCAGTCAATTGCAAAAGGCAGCTTTGCTTGGAACAGTTTAGATCCTGCAGCGATTAACATTAAAAATTAAGTATCTGTGCTGCATGGAGGAAGGATATGATTCATTATTTTTCTGGCCTTCCTACCCAGACCTTTTGGTCAAGGCTTTCTTGAATCCAGTCCACTATTCCAGCTGTGGATCTAATGACCGGAATTGCCCAGGTGTTAATTGCTTTGATGGCATTTCCTGCACTCTTAAAGCTTGGACCTTTAGATCTTCTTCCCTCTCTTGATGTATTCACTTTCTAACGTCTTCTTGACGTTAGTGTACTTGATGTTGTCAGTTTGAAGGATGCTCAGGTGTTTGTAATAATCCAGATATCATCGAGCTAGTACCAATAGCTCGGGAGTCCTTCGGGAGAAGGGCGGTATACAAATATAATAAATGAAATGAAATGAAATGAAATGAATAGTAACAGAAGCCTTGGGTGTAATTCCAAGTCACCTGGAGGATCCCTTCAACATCATCGGTATTGACAAAATCACCACCAGTCAATTACAAAAGGCATTTTACTTGGAACATACTATATCCTGTGGCTATATCTTTAATATTAGTAAATAACATCAGTCTATCCCAGGTCCTTGGGTAGGACTCAGTAGTATACAAAATTCCCAATAATATATAAAATTGCCAAATCCAGTTTAAACATCTGGCTGACAATGATAAGATTGTCAGTGAGAACATTGTCAATGATAACAATAATATCACTTCCTCCCAAAACATCCATTGCAGTACAGGTAGTCCTGGAGTTAGAATACTTTATTTAGTGACTGTTCAAAGCTACAACGTCTGAGAAAAGTGACTTATGACCGTTTTTCACATTTACAACTGTTGCAGCATCCCTGTGGCCATGTGATCAAAATTCAGATGCTCGATAACTGATTCATATTTATGAGGTTTGCAGTGTGCCTGGGTCATGTGATCACCTTTTGGGACCTGACAAGCAAAGTCACTGGGGTAGCCAGCTTCACCTAACAACCATGTTACTAACTGAACAACTGCAGTGATTCACTTAACAACTGTGGCCCAAAAGATCGTAAAATGGGGCAAAACTCACTTAAGAAATGTCTCGCTTAGCAACAGAAATTTTGGGCTCAGTTGAGGTCGAGGACTACCTCTAAGAATAACATTCATCCTCCTAGTGCTTTCTAATAATAATAATAATAATAATAATAATAATAATAATAATAATAATAATAATAATAATAATAATAATAATAATAATAATATACAACATACAAAGACCTACAAATAGAAATAGCAAGACTGTGGCAAAGGCAAGCAAGGGTAGTACCAATAGTAATAGGCGCCTTGGGTGCAATCCCAAAACAATTGGAGCACCACTTGAACACCATTGGCATTGACAAATTCACCATTAGTCAATTGCAAAAGGCGGCCTTACTAGGAGCTGCTTCCATCCTGTGACGTTATCTGTAATACCATCAAACATCCACATCTGCTTATCCCAGGTCCTTGGTAAGGACTCAATAGGTAGATAAAAATGCCAAATCCAGTACGAACATCTGGCTGACTGCGATGATTAATAATAATAATAATAATGATAATGATAATAATAATATAGCAACAAGAAGAATAGTATCAGGTTTTTTTGTTGCCAATGCATAAATTATAGTATCTATTTCTCTTTCACACTTCCGATGATAATAGCAATAATCTGTGGTGAGGACTTGATTTATTCAGTTTCCACCAGACTTAGACTATGAATCTAACTATAGATCACACACACATATTACCATTTCTTCCCAATACATTCATAATAATACCCTTTTTACAAATGCATTATAACAATAATATTTTTCTCTGATATATTAATCACTTTTACTTGTAGTTTATTTCAATAATAATAATAATAATAATAATAATAATAATATAATATTTTTTTCTTGCCAATACAAACATTGTAGTATCTTTTTTCTCTCACTGTATTCAAAGAAGAATAAAAAACAGTGTCCTTTTCTTCCAGTACATTGATAAAAGTATTGCTTTTTCTAATGCACTGCAATAATAATATTAATTGGTGGAACCAAAAAATAGTAATAAAAAAATGAGGAAACTGAAGTGTTCTGGGATTTTGGAATTTAAACAGACAGGAGCCTGCCACCTACCAAACCAGACTTAACATCTGCAGTGATTCACTTATCAACTGTGGCAAGGTCATAAAATGGGGCAAAAATCACTTAACAATTATCTTGCTTAGCCACAGAAATTTTGGCTGACTTGTCGTAAGTCAAGGATACCTGTAGTTAGTATTGTCAGGTTAATATACCTCTGTTTTTCTCTTCCACTTTACTATTTCCATCTGGCTATCTATAAGATGGAAGTTTCAGGATGGTATCAAAATTAGAATAAATGGATGTAACAACTCCCTTCAAGTCTTGATTGGTGTAGGTCCATATTTTTATAAGATGCATTATGATACTTTATTTCCTAGAATTACCATGGGAATAATACTTTCTGAGTAAACATAGAAAAGCTTAGGCTGCAGTATTTCTTTTTGGCATGAAAAGGGCTGAAATATTATTTACCAGCTTGCACTGTACCTGAGTTACGGATTGCTCGGATTTCTAAATATTTTATAGAATATATAAATATTAATATTCCATAGATAGACTATTTAGAAGTAGCCCCTTATATGCTTTTAATGTACAATAATCCTCAACATTCATTTGTTTTCAGATTCTGTGTTCACAAAGTCTAATATGCAGAAACCTGCTGTCACTTACTAACTGAATTAAGACTTGGTACTTGGCAGTATTGTGTCGGTGCATTGATGCAAATTGTTAGGAAAGGCATCAAGCAGTGTCTGCTTATTTCTTACAAAGCTTCAAGCTGTTTACTGTATATCTTCAAGATTATGCTGAAAACAAATAAGAGCAAAGGTTTCTCAAAAATCAGCTTCGTTTGGTATTTATTTTTGAAAGTATAAAGCAAAGACACATTTATTTTTTCTTAGTGTTAATTTTACCCTATTTTCATTTTTTAAGATGTGTAAATAGATTAGTTTATTTGAAGTTGATAATTACACATTTAATGCGGGTTAATTAGATCTTTACAGGCCAGAGTAGAATAGAATATCTTTATTGTCATTGTGTAACTCACAACAAAATTAAGTGCTGTCCACAGTGCACACTATATATACAATTAAAATCACAAATAAGAACATACATTATATACACACATCCTTCACATTCTAAGATTAAGGAGAGTTAGGGTACAATCATTAAAAAAGCATAAAGGATCTAAAAACATACAACCCCCCCCTCGCCCCAAATATATACCTGACAAGGAAGAATTTTCTTACTGTTGTGACATAAACTGTATTTCTACAATTTCTATATTAAATTAGAGTATATTCATAAATAGAGAGCGGGCACATATTTATTCAGATTGGTGCCTCTAATAAAAAGTACATCTTTTAATGTTATTTCTGCTTTGCAAGGGGGATATAACTATGGAATTAAATTGCAGATTTCTCTATTATGGGATATTGAATTTCAGTTATTAACAATTTTTGAACTATTAGTAATTAGAATCTAGCAATATTTAAAATAATCCACATATCTGTAAAACAACTGAGGATTTTCTGGAAAAAAAAAACCTAGTTTGAACCACAAACTATATTTTTTCCCCCAAGTACACCATCCCCAAGTACACCAACATCCTGGGATGTTCCACCTCTTTCTATGGGGGGTGAGCTTTTACCCCCTGTGGATAGGGCTCGCAACTTGGGAGTCCTCCTAGATTCACGACTCACTTTGGAAGATCACATAGTGGCCGTGACTAGGGGGGCTTTTGCCCAGGTTCGCCTGGTGCGCCAGTTGCGGCCCTATCTGGACCGGGAGGCCTTGTGTACGGTCACTCATGCGCTCGTGACCTCTCGCCTAGACTACTGTAACGCTCTCTACATGGGACTTCCCTTGAAGACTACTCGGAGGCTCCAACTGGTACAGAATGCGGCCGCGAGAGTTGTCTTGGGAGTTTCCCGGTACTCCCATGTTACACCTTTGCTCCGTGAGCTGCATTGGTTACCAGTTGTCTTCCGGGTAAGGTTCAAGGTTTTGGTTATGATCTTTAAGTCCCTACATGGCATGGGTCCGCGATACCTCGAGGACCACCTGCTGCCGGCGTCGACTCCCCTCCGCCCTGTGCGCGCCCACAGAGAGGGCCTCCTCAGGGTGCCTCCTGTCAGGGAATGTCGACTGGTGGCCCCCAGGGGGAGGGCCTTCTCTGTGGGTGCTCCGGCGTTATGGAAACAACTGCCGGTTGAGCTCCGGATGGCATCAGACCTCCGATCCTTCCGTCGCGGGTTGAAGACCCATTTATTTGAACTAGCGGGTCTGGCCTGATGGGGGTACTTGGGTTTTTTATAGGTTTGTTTTATTATTCTGGTTTTAACTTGGGCATTAATTTAATTATCTTTTAATGTTTGTACTGTTGTTTATATTTATGCCCTGTGAACCGCCCTGAGTCCCTTTGGGAGAAGGGCGGTATAAAAATCTCAATAAATCTTAAATCTTAAATCTTAAATACACTTCTATCTTCTATTCCGGAATTGTTATCTGAAATAAGATACATAATTTCATCAGGAAATCAAAGTTGATGTGTCAATGTTTTATAACTTCTAATGTAGATTTGTAAATAGATCTGTACAATTTACTTGGTCGTAATGTAGTAATAGCCAATCTCAGCAAGCAAGGAAATTAACTTTAGGAAATTGTAGACCTGAAAGATGAAACTCCAAAGCCATTCCAGATTTTATATATAGGTAAAGGTTCCCCCGTAAAGGTAAAGGTTCCCCCGCACATGCGTGCTAGCCGGTGCTCATCTCTGTTTCAAAGCCGAAGAGCCAGCACTTGTCTGAGGACATCTCCGTGGTCATGTGGCCGGCATGACTAGACGCCAAAGGCGCACGGAACGCTGTTACCTTCCCACCGTAGTGGTCCCTATTTTTCTACTTGCAATTTTACATGCTTTCGAACTGCTAGGTTGGCAGAAGCTGGGATGAGTAACAGGCGCTCACTCTGCTACGCGGCACTCGGGATTTTTTTTTTTAATTCCGTTTATATCCCGCCCTTCTCCGAAGACTCAGGGCGGCTTACAAGCTTGACCCGCCAAACTGCCGACCTTCTGATCGACAAGCTCAGCGTCCTAACCCACTGAGCCACCGTGTTCCTTTATGTATGTATATATGTGTATGTATATGTGTGTGTGTGTGTATACACACACACACACACACACACACACACACACACACACACACTGCTGGTTTTCTTTTACAAATCTCCATTGATAAAAGTCAGAATATTCTTTTTGGCCAACTGATGAAGGTACCTATCCTTCCATCGCCCGCCATCACAGCTCATGAAGGTTGTGATGAAGGAGTCAACTGATGAAGGTACCTATTCTTCCATTGCCTGCCATCACAGCTCATGAAGGTTGTGATGAAGGTGTCAACTGATGAAGGTACCTATCCTTCCATCGCCCACCATCACAGCTCATGAAGGTTGTGATGAAGGTGCCAACCGCTGAAGGTACCTATCCTTCCATCACCCGCCATCACAGCTCATGAAGGTTGTGATGAAGGAGTCAACTGATGAAGGTACCTATCCTTCCATCGCCCGCCATCACACCTGATGAAGGTTGTGATGAAGGTGTCAACTGATGAAGGTACCTATCCTTCCATCGCCCGCCATCACAGCTCATGAAGGTTGTGATGAAGCTGCCAATCGATGAAAATACCTTTCCATCGCCCACCATCACAGCTGATGAAGGTTGTGATGAAGGTGTCAACCAGTGAAGGTACCTATCCTTCCACTACCCACCATCACAGCTGATGAAGGTTGTGATGAAGCTGCCAACTGCTAAAGGTACCTATCCTTCCATCGCCCACCATCACAGCTCATGAAGGTTGTGATGAAGCTGCCAACTGATGAAGGTGCCTTTCCATTTCCCGCCATCACAGCTGATGAAGCTTCTTGGATAAGAAGCAAAAGGTTTTCTTCTTCTTCCTCAAGGAAAAGAAATCCAGTTCTATAGTGTGAATCATTTTTGCACCTTTCATAAAAATGCAGGAAAGTACAATGTGAAGAGATAGGGAGTGGTGACATTTTCAGAGGAATATTTGAATGTTATTTATGTATGTATGTATGTATGTATGTAAGGGACGCGGTGGCTCAGTGGGTTAGGACGCTGAGCTTGTCGATCGGAAGGTCGGCAGTTTGGTGGGTCGAATCCCGAGTGCCGCGTAACAGAATGAGCGCCTGTTACTCGTCCCAGCTTCTGCCAACCTAGCAGTTCGAAAGCACGTAAAAATGCAAGTAGAAAAATAGGGACCACTCCCGTGGGAAGGTAACAGCGTTCTGTGCGCCTTTGGCGTCTAGTCATGCCGGCCACATGACCACGGAGATGTCCTCGGACAAGCGCTGGCTCTTTGGCTTTGAAACGGAGATGAGCACCGGCCCCTAGAGTCGGAAACGACTAGCACGCATGTGCGGGGGAACCTTTACCTTTATGTATGTATGTATGTATGTATGTATTATGTATGTATGTATGTATGTATGGAATTTCTATACCGCCGTTCTCCCGAAGGACTCAGGGCGGTGTACAGGGCAATAAAAGCATTACATACAAAAGTTAAAATAAAATTAAATTAATTAAGCCCTAACAATAAATAATTAAAATACCCCAAACCCTTAAACCAGGCCGGCCTGTTCAAATAAATAGGTTTTCAGATCATGGCGGAAAGAGCGAAGGTCGGGAGCCATCCGGAGCTCAACCGGTAATTGATTCCGAAGGGCTGGCGCACCCACAGAGAATGCTCTCCCCCTGGGGGCCGCAAGCCGACACTCTCTGACCGACGGCACCCCGAGGAGGCCCTCTCTGTGGGAGCGCACAGGACGAAGGGAAGATGACGCCGGCAGCAG
The DNA here is from genome assembly GCF_964194415.1 of Vipera berus. Classification (NCBI taxonomy): domain Eukaryota; kingdom Metazoa; phylum Chordata; class Lepidosauria; order Squamata; family Viperidae; genus Vipera; species Vipera berus. The sequence continues at coordinate 71,521,580 of NC_138209.1, forward strand.
GTGCTCCCGTAAGTAATTGCCAACAAATGATTGGAAGATACGTTTGGGCAGTCTGAAATTGTTAAAGAACATTCTTGATGGTTTCCTAAACAGGAGAGCAGAGCAGAACTGGAACAATAACAACTAGAATTTCAACGTGTCTGAAATCTTCCGATTCCTAGATTGTGAGTGTTCGGACTACGATGTTCTTAGCTGACACTAGTTGAGGTATCTCCCTCTGAATATAGGAATACTTAACCTAAATTATGGGGTGTCTCGTTTGAGATTCATGAAGAGGGTTTTTAGAATAGATGTGATGTTCAAACTAGAATAGCACAAAATGCTAATACAGTCAGGAAGCACCAGACTAAGGTAACTAACATTTAGTTAGGTGATGTCTATCACGTACATACAGTCGTTGACTTAACCATTCAATCAGCATCTGTTCCAAGTTACAACGGCATTGAAAAAAGTGGCTTACAAGCAGTCCTCGCAGTCACAACCATTGCAGCATATCCATCTTCCCACGATCAGAATTCGAGCACTTGTAATTTACAGACACCTACATAAATTTGTTTAGCAAATAAATAAAATATTTGTTTATGATGGTCGCAGCGCTCCGGGGTCAGGTGTTCGCAGTTTGGAACTTTCCCAGCTGACGTCTGACAAGCAGCGTCAAGGGGGTGGTGGGGAAGAGATGGTCTACAGTCTACAGTCAAAGACCAAAGACTGGGGGGAGGTTGCATTTTCCTAACCACTGCAGTCATTCACGTAACAATCGTGGCAAAAAAAAGGTCGTAACATTGGGACGCAACTCGCTTTACAGTAGCCTTGCTTAGCAATTGAAGTTCTAGTCTCAGTTGTGGTCATAAGTCAAGGACTACGTTTCTCTTTGTTAGTCTTAAAGTGCCTTCTTCCTTCAGGTGCTTTTTCAAGACGCAACTGGACGTCCTTGTTTTTCTTGGAAAACGTTTCGCTTCTCACCCAAGAAGCTTCTTCAGCTCTGACTGGCGAAAAATCTTCAAAGGAAAAACAAGGAAATCTAGCTGCCTCTTGAAAAAGCACCTTTGGGACAACCATGACCTGGATGACTGAGGATCTCCATAGACAGCCTTTGTCATGGTTTCGATGAATGAGACAGATCAAACAAATTGCAGGCATATTATTTATCTAAAAAGTCTTAGTAGTGAAACGAAACATCGGCGCTCATGGACGGATGCCAGAATCTGAAATCTCCTCCCCCCAAACCCATCATAACACACACACAATCCCCGCCCTTATCTACACGTCATAAATCACATTATCCAATTAGTTTTACGTATGAAGTTTCCCCCTTCCCATTCTGTACGCGGGCTTTTGCAGTCTTATCACAACTTCCCAGGGATTTCTCCCTCCCAAATGAAGCAATTCAAATAACAGGCTGTCTCTTATATTGTCAGTGTAAAAACATGTCAATGTTTGCAGCATTGACAGCCTTCTTCCTTCAGTTTTTCTTTTGTTGTTGCTGTTGGTCCTACTAGCTAGGTGTCTTAGACTAGAGATCCCCAACCTTTCTGGGTTTGCTACTCGGAGGGAAAGGGAGGAGCAAGGAAGTGTGCGTGCACGTGCGCAAACGGGCCGCTAACGCCCACCTGACACTGGCGGCAGTGCCAGCATCCCCACATATGCGCAAATGGGGCATGCAACTGGAGTGGAAGGGGTGTGCGGACTTGCCAGCCATTCCCGCAGCCCGGTGGGCAATAGGCCGTGGCCCGGTACCGGTCCACGGCCTGTAGGTTGGAGACCCCTGTCTAAGACTACACAAAACTCAAATCCTCGTGAGATTTTGGTACACTGCAATATTTCAATTCAATCGAGGGTTATCGCTACTTGCCCTGGTCTGTCTCTGAACATAATACACACTGAGAATGGACGGTACACTTTTTCTTACAGTGTATGTTTGTGTGCAGTGGATGACATGAATATTTACCTCCATGGTAGAAACATAGGTTTAGAAAGCTAATAACAGGCTGAGATCTAAAAACCCCTTAGCCTTATGCATCCAGACTGAGATTGCAACTGGCATTTGTAAAACCAAGCTAACTTTCAAAAGCGGGCGGTAGCAGTGATCCATAAAACATAATTTGTTAGTTTGCGCATCTGATAAACCCCGAGAAAAGGTAAAATAGTGCTTTGGTTGTCAATTTAGTTTTAGCTCTTTTTCTAATTAAATATTGACCCTCGTGATTTTTGAAGAATGTTGACCCTTTTGTTATGTTTCTCTTGTTAGCTCAGTTTACATAATCCAGAGATTAAGCTACAATCCCTAAAGGAAGATATTAAGGAATTTCTGAAGACCTCAGGTTTGTGATTTTTATTCATTTTATTTTAAGTTTTTTTTTGTTTGAATAAGTGCTGAATGTTACGTCCATCTATCTGAGGCTGATTTTCAGCAGACTAATAAATACATTAACCGAAGCAGCTTATAAAAATGAATCTTTATTCTCCGCTAACAGCCATGGAGTCCAAGCTGATATTGCTCCAATTTTCTATGCAATCTTTTTGATATCTCTTCCTTGCTTTAAGCAGCTGAACCCTATCCTTGTGCTACCTGAGATTTCACAGGCTGAAATCTGTCAAGTTCTGTCAAGCCAAGGTTAAATGTTTATCGTCACATTTGTACTTTGATCCTTTCAACTGCCTGAAAATATGTTGCCCTTATACAGTTTAATATTGCTATTCAGGAAACTCCTATTTTACCTTCCTATTTTGGCTTGGGGAAGATGGAAGGCCAAAGGAGATGGAGATGGAAAGACTAAGGGGGTTAGATATTGTCATCACGCAATGAACCTGAATTTGGACAAATTCCAGGAAACAGTGGAGGACGGGGGGGAGCCTGGAGTGCTATGGTCCATGGGGTTGGGAAGAGTCGGACACGACTTAACAACTGAACAACAACAATTTTGGCTTGGACTCATATATTGCCCTTTGAAGCCTTGCAAGTACCGTGTTTCTCCGAAAGAGGCACCAGGTCTTATTTTTGAGTAGGCTTTACCTCACCTCTGGCACCGACAGCCCCACCCAGCCGGTCCACTTTTTCTGGGGCCAAAGTTCTGCAGCTGCATTCGAACCTGCATTTTGTAGCCAGGCCTTTCCAGAAGGCCTAAGCAGCTGAGTAGCAAGCTATGGATTCAATCCATAGCTTGGTGCTTTGCTACTGAGGTCTTGCAGAATAGGCCTTCCGGAAAGCCCTGTGACTGAGAAATGCAGGCCTGTCTGCAGAAGACGCCTCAGAAGAAACCGTGGGCCGGTGAGGAGAGGCCTGGCTGCAAGGTAAGTGGGTGCGGGGTGGGTGGGGCAGCTCCACCCCCCACCTGCGCCCTAGCTTGATTTTTAGGTGTGTGCCTCATCCCAAAACTAGGGCTTATACCATCTCAGACAAGTGACTGTCCAGTCTCTTCTTAAAAACCTCCAGTGATGGAGCACCCACAATTTCTGGAGGCAAGCTGTTCCACTGGTTAATTGTTCTCTCTGTCAGAAAGTTTCTCCTTAATTCCAGATTGCTTCTCTCTAAAATGGCATAGAATGAATGGGAATGGATGCTTCAGGACATTGGGAGATTTTGTGCAATTGTCAAATTGCCTTACTGTGGACCTTTACTTGGAAATCAATTTCAGACATTCACTTGCCTTTTGAACTTAGATTGGATATTAATTCCCAGTATATAAGGTACATACAGTACAAGGGAGAAATGTTTTAAACAAAATTAAGCATGAATGAATTATGTTCTGCGCTTTCATGTGTTTTTAATACTAAAAATTCTCTTTCCTACCCCATCCAATTATTCTCAAGTTTTTAACATCCGAATTATGAGTTTTTTCTAACCTTCAGGTTTTTTTTAAACTTTTATTTTGCCAGGTTGGGAAAAGAAGCTGCACAATGCTGTTTATAGAGAAATCAGTATGTGAGTTTTGTTTCTGTCTCCGTGCTGGTGTAACTTTTGCATCATGTTTGCATGAAGTATTTCTTACCTCAGAGGCTCCTAAAATTTTGCCATCGCACTTTTCTTTAGTGTAACCTTAATGTGCAACATTCCCTACAAATCCAAACACCAAAACCATACAGTAAAACTGTGGGAAAGATGGATCTCTTATAACGAAGTGTAAGTAAAAGAAGTTCTTCACTTCTGCCCTGGATTCTGTCTGCACTTCTTCAGGCGAGGTATATTTCGCAGCTTGGGAAACCCTAACTTGTGTTGTGATTCAGTGTCAGCCTGTGCTCCCAGCAGCTGAGTCCGAGGAATCTGAGGAGGAGGAGGAGGGGTTTGGAGAGCCTTTGGTGTAGGAGGGAGGCTCTGATGCACTGCAGGACTCTCAGCCTTGCCCCTCCAGTCATGTTCCTCATGAGGCTCAGCTATGTGAGCACAAGGTGTCAGACTCAGAGGAGTCACAGCTGAATCTGTTCAGAGACGCTAGAAGCAGAAGGCAATCCAGCAGAGCAGAGCAGAGAAAATCAATGAGGCAACTCAGTGAGAGGAGGAGAAGGCAGTGAGAAGCCATGCCTTGGGACTGATAATAAAAGGGGAAAGTCCGGCCGGGGCTGGTTGCTGAAGGCAACCGTTTGGAGACATTCAAAGAGAATCCTGATCTGTTCTTGCTACTTCTGTTTAACTCTTGTTTGGTATTTTGATTCATTTATTCTGTTGCTTTTTTGTTTGAACTGTAAATAAATTTGGGTTGGGTTTTTCCAGCCTATTGACTGTAAAAAGAAAAAAGGGGTTGTCCCTGACACACAAACAGGGCTGGTCGTAGGCTGGAACAGAACAACTTGATGTGTGCAGGTGGTCCTCGACTTTACAGCCACAATTGACCTCCAAATTCCCATTGTTAAAGTGAGTTGTGCCCCATGTTATGACCTTTTCTGCCACAATTGTTAAGCAAATTGCTGCAGCTGCTAAGTGAATCTGGCTTCCCCATTGATTTTGCTTGTCGGAAGGCAGCTGGGAAGGTTATAAATCGTGATCACATGACCTTGGGACCATGCAACTGTCATAAGTACATGCCAGTTGCCAAGAGCCCAAATCTTGATCATGTGACCATAGGGATATTGCAATAGTTGTAAGTGTGAAAACTGGCCACAAATTACTCTTATCAATGCTGTTGTAACTTTAGATAAGGTAACCTTACTGTGAGCACACTGGCACAGATTAAAAATGAAATTCTGTTGGCTGTTCTTAAAATAAAGTATAGATCTACCCATACACATAAATTACACACATACACATGCTATGTACATTACATATACATATACATATGTATATAGGTATACCTACACCCATACATATATATACATATAAATGTTAATCAGTGTCCATTTTGAATACATAGCGGAAAGAAAGCTTGAGAGTTCACGAAGTTGAAGCTGTATGGAACAAATCTGTATGTTCTGCTTCGGATCACATGAAGCCTCCTCCCAGAAGGTAACAAGGAAAACAGGTTGTGAAGAAGATGTGTAGTGTCCCAGGCAATCCTGCGGACCCTGCTCAAGTAACGCTTATGTGCCATGGCCTGGATAGAAGGAAGTGAACTGCCAATAATATTTTTCTGCTGTCCTCACCACTCTCTGCACCACCTTCCTGTCTGAAGCAGGGATGCTTCCAAACCAGACTGTGATGCTGTATGACAGGATACTCTCGATCCTCCCTCTGTGGAAAGTGGTTAGGACAGGGGAAAGAAGATGAGCTTTTCTCATGCGACGCAAAAAATGCAGGCACTGCTGTGCCCACTTCACCAGTGTCTCACTGTTGAGCGACCAAACTAGCCTACTCGTTAGCTGCACCTCCAGAAACATGGTGCTGCTAACCACCTCCACAGAGGAATCATTAATACACAGAGGTGTGTGGTTGTGTCTGCCTTTTCTGAAATCGACAATGATCTGTTTAGTTTTTCCTATGTTTAAAACGAGGCTGTTTTTGTTACACCAGTTCACCAAATCCTCTACCTTGTAGTAAGCAGCTTCATTGTCATTCTGAATAAGGCCCACTACTGTGATATCCTCTGCATACTTCACAATAAGATTGGTGGCAAGCCTAGTGCAACAGTCATGGGTCAACAGGGTGGACAACAGCAACAACAACTTTGATCATTAAGGAGAATGGTTGTACGTCAAGGACTACCTGTACGGCATTTGTTTCCATTGCAACTCATTCTTGGTTGAACACATTAGACCCTCCTAATAGGATCGTTTGGGTTATTAAGCGAGGACTTAACGTGGTTATGATTTTTGACTTCTTGCAGACTTCCCCATTGGCCTTGTGGGAAGTTAGCAGGGAACAAAGAATGAGTTGTCTGACGTTAAGTCTTCGAAGCAATTATCAGTTCCTAATATTTCCCTTCAATGTCACCCTACCGTATAGCCAAGATAAATAGTGAAACATAATTGCCTCTAGCAGTATTTCACAAGGCCATGGATTGATCATCACTCCCTATATTGAGAGACGTGGTGGCGCGGTGGTTAGCCTGCAGTATTGCAGGCTAATTATGCTGACTGCCAGCAGTTCGATCCTGACCATCTCAAGGTTAACTCAGCCTTCCATCCTTCTGAGGTCGGTAAAATGAAGGCCCGGATTGTTGGGGCCAATAGGCTGACTCTAAACGGCTTAGACAGGGCTGTAAAGCACTGTGAAGTGCTATAAAGCAGAGGTCCCGAACCGTTTGGGCACCAGGGGCCAGTTCCGTGGAGAGAGGTTTTTCCGTGGACTGGAGGGCGTGTGGTTTTGTGTGCTGCCTGCATCCCGTGGATGGGGCTTTGCTTGTTTGTGCGGCCCGGTTGCTGGCATGCCGTGGTCTGATACCGGTCCACAGATCCGGGGTTGGGGACCCCTGCTATAAAGCACTATGCAATGGTATAAGTCTTAGTGCTAGTGCTATATACTGTGCCTGAAAATTTACTTATCTCTAAGAAAAATCTGAGCTATAAAGATGTATCCAGAAATGTGGGTCTAAATACCGTATTTTCCGGCGTATAAGATGATTTTTTAACCCATGAAGCCGGGTGTTAGTGTTAGGGGCAGTTTTATTGTCCGATGTTACAGGAAAAACCAGAGGCAACACCCCTCCACACATACACACACGCAGGCAACCTCGGCAGCTCATTGATAGGGGGGGAGACGGGGAGGGAATCACAAAATTGCTGTCCGTTGTCGAGCCCTGCAGGCCCGACACTACGCAGGGGGTCTTGTTCCAAAACAAGCCCTGCTTCACCTACTCACCCCCCCCCCACTGCACATGGCTCGCTCCATGACCTGGTGCTCCGACAAGCAAGGGAGGAGGTCGCCCATAATCAGTAAGCCCGACTATCAGCTGATCGTCGGTTCCTGGCTCTGCAAACCCGACAACCAGCTGCTTCATGGCGTTTGCACGCGCCTGCATCACAGGGCTTTGCTGAGAACCCCGCAGGCACTCAGGAGGACAGCCCAGTCTGCCTTGCCGTACAGGGAGCCTGGGCACTACAAAACATGCTAGCTGTTCCCTTGCCTGCCGACGGACCTGTGCCGGGACTGCATGCTATAGCCTGCGCGCTGTGCTTTATATTGTAAGCTTCCCTGAGTCTTCGGAGAAGGGCAGGATATAAATGGGATTTTTTTAAAAAAAATTGCGTACTACTGCTCGGATCGTCTTGGAGACAGGGAGGGCTGGGCAGGCAGGGAGGGAGAGCTGACCCACCCAATCCAAGCAGACTTTGTATGCAGTGGGGTAGTCTTATACGGTGAGTATAGCCCAAACCCTATAATTTAACAGGAAAAGTAGGGGGTCGTCTTATACGCCCAGTCTTATACGCCGGAAAATACGGTAGTACTTGCACTAAAATGTACCTATTTTTTTTTCTTTTAGGTTTCCTTTACCTTGTTCTCCATCAGTGCCTCCTGAACATATCAAGGAACCTTTGGCTTACATGAGAAAAGCTCAGGTTTGATGTGATTAAATTTTACTGCACAGCTCAAATATGGATATCTTTGTTGTTGTTAGTTGCGAAGTCGTGTCCGACCCATCGCAACCCCATGGACAACGTTCCTCCAGGCCTTCCTGTCCTCTACCATCTTCTGGAGTCTATTTAGTCTCACACCTACTGCTTCAGTGACTCCATCCAGCCACCTCATTCTCTGTCGTCCCGTTCTTCTCTTGCCCTCAACCTTTCCCAGCATTAGGCTCTTCTCCAGTGAGTCCTTCCTTCTCATTAGGTGGCCAAAGTATTTGAGTTTCAACTTCAGGATCTGGCCTTCTAAAGAGCAGTCGGGGTTGATCTCCTCTAGGACTGACCGGTTTGATCGCCTTGCAGTCCAAGGGACTCGCAGGAGTCTTCTCCAGCACCATCGTTCAAAGGCCTCAATTCTTTGGCGCTCAGCCTTTCTTGTGGTCCAACTTTCACAGCCATACATTGCAACTGGGGAAGACCATAGCCTTGACTGTACGCACTTTTGTTGGCAGGGTGACGTCTCTGCTTTTTAGTGTGCTGTCTAGATTTGCCATGGCTTTCCTCCCCAGGAGCAAGCGTCTTTTAATTACTTGGCTGCAGTCCCCGTCTGCGGTGATCTTGGAGCCCAGGAAAATAAAACCTGTCACTACCTCCATTTCTTCCCCATCTAGACTAAGCATTTGGTCTGGTTCTGCCAGTTGGCTTGGGGGAATTTCACACTGGAAGGGGGTTGATGAATTAAGAGGAAATCTTACATCCTTCCCCCTTCCCTCCCCATCTGTTCATTGCGACTTCATCTGGATCGTAATTCAGCTTGTATCGTTTTTAGGAATGTTTGTTTTTGGAATGGTTTTATTGCTTTTAAAGCTGTATGTCGGCCAGAGTCGCTGCGAAGGAGATGAGCGGCAGACCAATTTAATAAATAAACAATAATCAATAAATACATTTGTGTATTTGTGCTCCCCCGGCCTCAAGCAGCACACAATTAAATCTGGCTTTCAGGTCCGTGAGATATGTAAGTAGCCATTCTTAAAACAATCAGCAAGGCAGCCTGTGCACCTTTCACAAAAGGAGCGAGCCTCCTCCCCTTTCTTAAAAGGACTTCGGGTGGTCTTCGACTTGCGACGTTTCATTTAGCAACCGTTCAGAGTTACGACAGCCCTGAAAAAGAGGGCTTAGGGCCGTTTTTCACGGTTACGACCGCTGTAGCAACCTCGTGATCATTTGATCAAAATGCAAAGGCTTGGCAACTGAGATGTATTTACGACGGTTGCAGTGCCCCGGAGTCTCCTGATCCCCTTTTGCAACCTTCTGTCAGACAAAGTCAACGTGGGAAGCCAGATTCAGTTAAGAACCAGGTTATTAACTCGACAACTTAATAAGTGGGGCAAGTAAGGTCTTCAAGTGGGGCAGAACTCACTTAACAAATGTCTCATTTAACGACTGATGTTTTGGTCTCAACTTGTGGTCGTTAAGTCGAGAACTACCTATCCTTTCTTGCTGTGTATTGCCTGTATGGAGGAGTCTCATTTGAAAGTATTGTTAGCTGCCCAGAATCATCTGTTTGAGATGGGCAGCCATACACATCTGTGAAATAAATAAATACTGGCATCCTTGTGACTTTAACCTTCCCAGTGTTACTAATTAACCCAACCAAGGCTTATGTTTAGAATTAACTGCTCAGCCGAGGTGGTTAGCAGTCCGATGCCATGGCATTATACAGACCTTTGTGTCTTATATTTTTATCTGGGGCAGCATGCCGTGACAGCAGAGAGTGAAGAATGTATTATTAGGGTAAGGTTGAAAAGTGATTTTACAGGAGTTTGAAAAAGAAGCGCACAGAATTCTAATCAATTCATGGCGTTCCATCTACCGGATAATTTGGACAAGCCAGAACGTTCCACTTAAGCTCTTATTAGAGTAGATGTGATAATATCGACCATTCAGTATGTCTGAGGATAATAAATATTTGAAGAGGATTGACAGTAAAAGCTTAAGACATTTCTGATCTTTTGTAGACAGTTAAAATGAAACCAACAGTTAACAGACAGTTAAAATGAAACCAGCGAACAATCAGGCACAGCATCGCTATATTCAGCGACTATCATCTCTGCCCATCTGCTCTTTAAGCATTAAAAAAACTAACATATATCGCCCTGTGCACGAAATAGTTGGGTTAATTGCAGCGATGTAAACACCGTACCTGAAAAATTCTTTTCAAAAGTATAAAAGGAAGAGGTTTCGCCAGAGTTTGCCGGATGAAAAAAAAAATCCAATCAGTGATCCGTAAAAATAGAAGCACGGTGTGTTACCTGGGGTTAGTAATCTATTGTCCCCCAAATGAGTTGACGTGTGGCAGTTCCATTACATTCCCCCATTTTTATTACCGCACTACATATGATAGATATGAAACAGTCATGGCAGATTTTTTATGTATGTATAACGTTGTTCTCCAGACTGTTCTTTTTAAAAACAGTAATTGCAGAAAAGTAATTCTCAAATGGAAAATAAACAGAGGAAGATAGGGCTGTTTCCCACCACCAGCACCACCACCTGCCTCAAAGTACAATAAATTGAGACTATCCCATTCCTGTTTTCTTTCACAGGGGAAAACATGTAACTATCTATCTATCTATCTGTCTGTCTGTCTGTCTGTCTGTCTGTATGTATGTATGTATATATGTATATATGTATGTAAAATGCTTGTTAACTGGAAGAGGAACGGTCGATTACAGAAGAGTTGACTTTAAAGTTTTTTTGATTTGGGATCCTTGGTTAATTTGGAAAATTATTTGTAAGAATGTTATATCATGGAATGGATAAAATGGATGGAGTTTATTTAGGATAAGTATAGGGTTGAGAAGGGTTTTTTTTTCTTTTTCCTTTTTTTTTTGTCTTTAATATATGTTTAATACTATTAAGGTTTGTTCCATTCTATATAAGCTAGAGAGTGTCCTTTTCTTATTCTAGCTTTTTTATATATATATATTTAATATTGTTAAGGTTTGTTTTATCCTATATAAGCTAGAGAGTGATGGATTTTAGAATTTATAGTTGTTAGTATATGGTTGCTTAGGTTTGCTTTTTTTTATATATATATACCTTGTATTCAGCTCTGGGAAGTAGGGGGGGGAGGGGGGGAGGTAGGGGGGGGAGGAGGGAGGGGGGAGGAGGGGAGGTAGGGGGGGAGGAGGGAGGGGGAAGGGGGGTTTTTTAAAGGAAAATTGTATTTTAAAACTTTTCAATAAAAAAAAAAATGCTTGTTAACTATTTAGATTACCTTGCTAGGCCCCAAACATGGGACAAATCTTTATTTCCTGTTTCAGCCTAACCGAAGGCCATCGACAGGCAGTAGTCACAACAGTGACAGCTTATATTTGTGTAAATTTTTTTTAGATTGCTAACAAAGAATTAAAGGGACACTGATATGCATTTCAAACTTATTTGTTTTCATCAGTCAGCCATACCCTTCTGAGATTCGAACCTGGGCTGATTGCACATTAGGCAGTTGTTTTTACCTCTAGGCCACAAGCTATATCTCACTTTGTTAGCTGAGAAGCAAGGGAGATATGTGTTAAATGCTTGTTAACTATTTAGATTACCTTGCTAGGCCCCAAACATATATATATAAAAGACTGAAATATGTGCTATTTAACTTTTTTGTCTTCATTTTCCCTATCAAAACTATATATATTTGTGTGTGTGTGTGTGTGTTTGTGTGTGTGTGTGTGTGTGTGTGTGTGTGTGTGTGTGTGTGTGAAGTGTTAAGTATTTTAGAATACCTTGCTAGGCCCCAAACACGGGACAAATCTTATTGCCTGTTTCAGCCTAACCCAAGGCCATCCACAGGCTGTAGTCACAACAGTGACAGCTCATATTTGTGTAAATTTTTTGGATATTAGTCTCCCTTTAATTCTTCGTTAGCAATCCAAAAAATTTACACACACACACACACACACACACACACACACAAAAGATTGAGGGCAAGAGAAGAAGGGGAGGACAATGAGGTTGTTGTTGTTAGTTGCGAAGTCGTGTCCAACCCATCGTGACGCCATGGACAACGTTCCTCCAGGCCTTCCTGTCCTCTACCATCCTCTGGAGTCCATTTAGGCTCACGCCTACTGCTTCAGTGACTCCATCCAGCCACCTCATTCTCTGTCATCCCTTGACTACTGCACTGGATTGTGTGGTACAATATTTGCTCCGTGCTCACTGGCTATGGATATTAAAACAGTAATATGCCACCAATTGTCCTGTTCTGTTTTCTGAACAAGATAACATTGGCAGGGTTTCTCTGCCAATACTTAAAAACTACTTCTGCAGCTGTGCACAGTAAACACAATTGGGAAGTGTGGACTTGACATTGCCCTGCTTGGAATAGGCAGGTGAGATGGAAATGTATGCACGCATATAATATATAGTGGTATTTAAAATTTAAATTGCAAGAGTAAACGGGAGAATACCTGAACTGATTCTGTTGATATATGTTCTCTTCTCCAGGCAAACTGGGAAAAACGTATTTTGAAGAGCCTAAACAGCATGTGTATAGAACTTGGCATTCCATTATCGCAGAAGGTACCGTTGTTATTAAATATAAAGTTTATCTATAATCTCATTGTATATTTTAGGTATGGGTCTCTATTAGATTTGACTGCACCCTTTTTTTTTTTTATGCTCTACAGAGACCACTGAGTGAGCAAAAAGAACTTTTGAATAAATGGAACGAAATGGGAACGGATGAACCAGGTATAGCACACCTTCGTTATGAAAATTAAAATCGGACTCAGGATATGCGCACGTGCAAACTTACTTTTACTACTTTAAAAAGAGAATATATATAAGAGAAAGACAGGAAACATCTCCCTACCCTAAAGGGTTGAAGATGTCAAAAGCTTTTCAGAGATCTGAATTGTGCTTTTCTTCTCTATCTCCTGTTATAAGCTGTAGGAGAAAGTTCTCTTTATTAATTTCCTCTATGATATAACTGGGACGCAGTGGCTCAGTGGGTTAGGACGCTGAGCTTGTCGATCAGAAGGTCGGCAGTTTGACGAGTCGAATCCCGAGTGCCGCGTAACAGAGTGAGCGCCTGTTACTCATCCCAGCTTCTGCCAACCTAGCAGTTCGAAAGCACATAAAAATGCAAGTAGAAAAATAGGGACCACTACGGTGGGAAGCGTTTTGTGCGCCTTTGGCGTCTAGTCATGCCGGCCACATGACCATGGAGACGTCCTCGGCAAGCACTGGTTCTTCGGCTTTGAAAGGGGGATGAGCACCGGCCCCTAGAGTTGGAAACGACTAGCATGCACGTGCGGGGGAACCTTTACCTTTATGATATAACTGTCTCTTGAAATACAAGTTGCTCATTATGGTACCACAGACAACAAAGACAAACCCATTCCTGTTTTCTTTCCCAGGGGAAAATATGTAAATATATATATATACACACACATATACATATACATATACATATACATATACATATACATATACATATACATATACATATACATATACATATACATACATACATACATACATACATATATATATATATATATATATATATACATATATATATATATATATACATATATACATATATACGTGTGTGTGTATGTGTATACCCCCCCTTCTATACAAAGTTAACAAATTAAGTTACACGTATGATTGAATACTTGGCTTTCTGAAATGTTTTATGTCTGAATTGTTATTGCAGGGGTCTTCAAACCTGGCCCTTTTAGTTGAAGTCCACAAGTCCTAAAAGGGCCAAGTTTGAAGACGCCTGGCTTATTGTGTCTCAAGTCCCTGGGGGTGTATTTTTTTTCCCCGGGTGGCGGGGAGGGGGTTGTGCTGATTTTCACTAATGACATATGCTCGTACAATATTTTATTTATTTATTTAAAAGATTGGAATGTCCACCTATCTTAAAACAACTTTGGGTGACTCACAACAACCCTAAAACTAAAATGACCATAAGAATTACACGGAACCTGAGAGCGGAGTTAAAAGAGTGATCAGCCTAGAATCCCTACATAGACACAAATGGACTAAATCCAATTCTTGAATTCTGTTGACCCGTATCTAATTCCAAGCAGATACCAACCGTTAATTGAAAAGATTGTGTATGTAGCAATAAATCACTTGAATTGGACCTTTCTGTGTGGATCTGACCTTTCATGTCTGACAGTGACAAAATCTAAAAGCCCTGCATCTAAATCTCATGATGCCTCAACAATATTTTGCAGGATCTACCACTATATCTCAGGGTCAAATAAAGAGCCAGGATTTCATGGCCTTCTAGAAGATTTAATGGTCCACAGATCCCATTTCTATGTTATTCACATCGTCCACATATCAATATTTTTTTTCTGATTCTGGGCAAGTATTCTCATATAGTGTGTGTGTTACTCATCTCTCAAAAGGGTGCACAGATATCTTGATGATTCCAATGTACCTTATCCTTTTAATTTTAAACAAGTTAAAATAGACCAGCCTCAATTATTTATTGATATTTCAGTTTATTCTTTTTTTCTTCATTTAAAAAAAAACCTTTCTAAGAGTTGTTCTCAATTATTACATTAGCGCTTTCAATTATTCTGCATGAGATTTACTTGTCTGGAAATATTCCTGGATGTTAGATATTAGAATGAGGCTGAAATAACAACATTTGATAATTATTATTAATAGAATGTATAATTCCTGGCTCAGGAATTCTGGGAGTTGAAGTCCACGAGTCATAAAAGGGCCAAGTTTGAAGACCCCTGCTTTTAACTATACCCTGGGGCAGGGGTAGGTAACCTCGGCTCTTTTATGACTCATGGACTCCAACTCCCAGAACTCCTGAGCCAGCATGGCTAAGCATGGAAACCTCTCCCTTTCTCCTCAGCATGGCTGGCTCAGGAATTCTGGGAGTTGAAGTCCACGAGTCATAAAAGAGCCAAGGTTGCCTATCCCTTGTATAGTCCAAATAACTACACAATATTTAGGGTTTTTTTATTTTTATCTTTTTTATTTTTATCTTTTATTTCAGATCTAAGTCTCTTCAGGCCCGTTTATGCACCTAAAGATTTTCTTGAGGTAAGTTTTTGCAAAAAAATATATAAAAAAATGGATCAGGTGTTAGTTTTGAATATGCATTTTTTTTACTCAAAATCTTGTAGTTCCTGAGAATGGATCTTTTGAGTCATTAGATTCACAAATGACCTTTAGTGTGATCTTCAGTAAACTGTACATTACTGCAGACAGTGAAATTTGGGATTGTCTGTAGATAGTCCTTGACTTAATGACCACACTTGAGCCCAACGTTTCTGTTGCTAAGCAAGACGGTTAGGTGAGTTTTGCCCCATTTTACATTTCCTGCCAGAATTGTTAAGTGAAACACGGCATTTATTAAATTAGTAACACGGTTGCTAAGTGAATTTTGGCCTACAGGACGGTTGCCGTGCCTCTGAATTTTGATCACATGACCATGGGGAGGCTGCAACAGTCGCACAGATGAAAAATGGTCATGAGACTGTTTTTTGCAGTGCTATTTGTAACTCTGAATGGTCACTAAGTGAAAGGTTGTAAGTCGAGGCCTACCTGTAAAAGCCAAAAACACTTACGATATATTCATCTGAGAGAAGGACAAAACCAGCATTTTTTACACAGTAAAGATGTGTACTGCACAGCAAGCATAATGCCGGATTTTGTTCACCAGGTTTTGAAAAAAGGTTTCTCAGTAATAACATTGCTGGTAATGTAAGACTAAAGCTATCAGATCTAAGCTGTCAAAATTTGGAGAACTTTGACCCTTTTTATTACCATTAATAGTCATCTGTGTACTGCACACCGGTGGAGGGCCTGCCAAGCATAAACGCTGGTGGTTGGTTGGCTGTGTTGGGACCCCCGTGGAGAAGTGGGCACAAAAATGTGGCCAGCACAAATTGTCCCATTGGACCAAAGTAGATATTTTAAAATATTTTATGTAGTTCTTAACGCACGCATAGTCAATGCTAGTCTTCTTTTTAAAGGTGCTGATGAACCTTCGCAACCCAAATTATGACACCAGCGAGATGTCTAATTTTAGAAATCACTTGGGACTCATTCAGGTCCCACTGAATGTGAGAGATATACCTGAACTGGTAAGCATCCATTACAGTGTCACGGTTCCGACAGATGAAACTGTTTAAAAGAACTTCCAGGCATTGTTTACCTTAAAGGATCTTTTATTCAAGTAGCAGAATATCGGCACTTACATTATCGAAGCCAAAAACTGAATTCCCCCTCCCCTGGGCACCTAGTATCAAAGCACATTTCCCTCCTCCAATTTACAGTCATAAATCACATTCCCCTATTAGCTTGAAGCGCAGGCTTCCTCTCCAGCTCTCCAGCCCGCCAATTCTTTTATCAGCTCTGGGCTCAGTAACCTTGATTCTCACGCTAAGTTTAGTGTTGTTATGTCTAGCTGGACTTTCATTCACATCCCCCTCCTCCCAGCATCATCTAACTCTAAAAGCAAAAGGGAAAAAGGTGGCTGCATTTCCATCTGTTGTCAATGCAAAAACATCCGACGTTAGCAGCCTTGACATACAGCTTCTTTAAAAATTTAACAATTTAATTTAACTGTACGGTGCTGTGCACGGTGGACCTTACTCCTGAATAGATACGTATAAAAAATGGTTAGCAGTTTCCAAGGCGCAGAAGACCTTTAGAAAGTTAGAAGACGAATATGGTACAAAGGGCGAAGAAAGGTAATCATCTCCTCCTAGCGCTTTTTGTATATGGAGAAATACATTTTTTTTTGCCTCCTGTTGCAGAGAATGAAAAAAAAATGGAGGCAGGGCCGGGGTGAATGGATTAACCTAAAAAAAGTGGTGGTCTACATCCTACACATGGGGCGTATGTCAACTTTGAATCGGAATATATGAGAATTGCTGGATATTTCTTGATAACATGAATTTTTAAATCCTCCGCTGCAAAGGAATTATTTTTCAGGGGGTTTAGGCAAGTGATATTAAAGAAAATTCTAGTCTATAAATGTGACTAAATGGCTTCTGGCAAGTTGTTATATTGCAGTGCAGTATCACCTTACTATACAGGTGCTCCTTGATTTAACGACCCCAATTTAACGGCCTAAATTTTCTGTCGCTAAGGGAGACATGGGTTAAGGGAATTTTGCCCCCTTTTGCGACCTATTTTGCCACAGTTGTTCAGTGAATCGCTGCAGTTGTGAAGTTGGTAGCCCGGTTATTAAGTGAATCTGGCTTCCCCACTGACTTTGCTTGTCAGGAGGTCGCAAAAGGGGATCACGTGACCCCGGGTTACTGCGACCGTCGTAAATACGAACCCATGGCCGAGCATCCAAATTTCGATCACAACAGCATGGGGATGCTGCAAGGGGAATGAAAAATGGCGACGAGTCCCTTTTTTCCCCCCAGTGGTGTAGCAACTTTGAACGGTCACTAAATGGGCTCTTGTAAGTCGAGGACCTTCTGCGTTGAGTCTTCCAAACTAAAATGCTGGGATTTTAGTCTTCTGAGGGATGGAATTTATTACATGGTGTCAGGGTCTCAATGAGTCTTAGGCTCTGTGGTTAGCTTGCCAAGTAAAGCAATATATTGATATTTAGTGTTGATTTCACAAATGGTGTACGTTGGCACACCTTGTCCTCTCAAAAAATGTCTTTTTTTTTTCTCCCCCCCCACTCAAGAAAGAATACTTTATTGAATTAGACCTGAACACGGGTCAGATGGATATTGATGATTCTGCACATGTGCCTCCAGGTGGGTGTTGTTGTTTAATTTTCAGAAAAGATAGTTTTTGCTTGCGAAAAGGATTCGCGTGAGGTATATTTATAAAGAATAGATCTAAGTAAGATATCTTTTTTTTGGTCATTATTAATATTGGTGAGAGTAACCTGACGTAACTAATAAGTTCATTCTGCTGGCCTCTTTTTGTTAGAAATTAGCACATTTTAAACATTGTTTAAATTCCTTTCTATAGTTCAAACTTAATAATAATAATAATAATAATAATAATAATAATAATAATAATAATAATAACAACAACAACAACAACAACAACAACAACATTGGAAGGGATCTTGGAGGTCATCTAGTCCAACCCCCTGCTCAGGCAGGAAACCCTATACCATTTCATAAAAATGGCTGTCCAGTCTCTTCTTAAAAACTTCCAGTGTTGGAGCATTCACCACTTCTGGAGGCAGGTTGTTCCACTGGTTAATTGTTCTCACTGCCAGGAAGTTTCTCCTTAGTCCTAGGTTGCTTCTCTCTTTGGTTAGTTTCCATCCGTTGCTTCTTGTCCTGCCTTCGGGCGCTTTGGAGAATAGCTTGACTCCCTCTTCTTTATGGAAGCCCCTAAGATTTTTTTTTTTTAATCCCATTTATATCCCGCCCTTCTCCGAAGACTCAGGGCGGCTTACAATTTAAGCACAAACCAATGTGCTTAGCAATAGCCTTCATTCTATGTATATGCCTGCTTATTAGGGCTTTCGCCCCCCCCCAAGCGGCATTATTACAAAGTCAGCTTATTGCCCCCAACAATCTGGGTCCTCATTTTACCTACCTGGGAAGGATGGAAGGCTGAGTCAACTTTGAGCCTGGTGGGATGCGAACCTGCACTAATTGCAGGCAGCTGGTGTTACTTAAGGAGGCATTAGCCCACTGCTCCACCAAGGCATTGTTGGTTCCAAGATATTGGAACACTGCTATCATGTCCCCCCTGGTCCTTTTCTTCATTAAACTCGACATACCCAATTCCAGCCACCGTCCCTTATATGTTTTAGCCTCCAGTCCCCTGATCATCTTTGTTGCTCTTCTCTGTACTCTTTCTAGAATCTCAACATTATGCGTGTTAATTTGTACTACGCTTTAAGTAGCCCTGGCTTGTGGGTCCCAATTTATGCTAGCAGGATCAAAATAGAATCGTTTTCAAACATCGTATACTTTCCTCTTTTTCTGCGGTGGCGCTTCTTCCAGTAAATCCTTCGAGGCAAAACCCGGGTTACCGGGCCATCGTTCCCCAATTCTGTCACCCACTTGTCCCAAAGATGCTTTGTTTATTTCCTTGGAAATGTTTCGATTCTCATCCAAGGAACTTCTTCAGTTGTTGAATAAGAAGTGAAACGTTTCCAAGGGGAAAAAACCCCCAAGAAAGTACAGTTGCCTTTTGAAGAGCACCTTTAGGACAACCATGACCTGGATAATTTGAGACTCTCCATAGACTTGTTGCCCACTTTTTGACAGATGCCCAGACACTCTTAACACGGGGGGTCTTCAAACTTGGCCCTTTTATGACTTGTGGACTTCGGCTCCCAGAATTCCTCAGCCAGGCACGCTGGCTGAAAAGGGTCGTAAGTCATAAAAGGGCCAAGTTTGAGGACCCCTGATGTAAGAGAACAGGAAAACAGACCTTGATCTGCTTTACATGCCTACTGAAATATGTCAATCACCTATAGCGGTAGTTATCCTGAAGCTTCCCATGATATCTACTGCTTTCCAGATCTTCCTTTCAACTTTTCACAGTGAATGAACCAGGCACGCTAGCTGAGGAATTCTGGGAGCTGAAGCCCACAAGTCATAAAAGGGCCAAGTTTGAAGACACCCCCCCCCCCGTTCTAACACATAACAGAGTCCTTGTTTATCCATACAACAACTGATTCAGTATAGTATTCTTTTTTCTGTTTTCTTATCATAATTAATGGGTATGTTTATCAAATTTATATCGCTGCCCATCTCACAGAACGTGACTCTGCACGACATAAAGCAATCCAATAAAGCAATCAATACAAAACAATTGTTACAAATAATATTAAGCCCAAAGTTCTTATAGGACATTAAGAGCTTGCATAACGTGCAAATAAGGGCATGCTGCATAGACGTAAACGGTTGAATATGTTTTTTTTTTCTTGCCAAGTAGGGTTCTGGTGCACGAGATAGCACACTACTCAAACTTCCCTAAGTGTTGTTTTAAAAAATATACTGTGGCAAATAGCAGGACAGTTTGTAATAGCAAGAAGCAATAAACTTTGTAATGTTTTAGAAACGAACGTTGTTATTGTGGCACTGGCTTTAATCATTCAGGTGTTTGGGACTCTGTTGATGTACCTCACATATATCTCAGTTATCTTTCACCTGATAAAAGGTGGATTTTAATGTGAGCTTATGTTACAGTTCACTAACATCTCATAATACCATTTTATTGCCTAATGTTTTATCTTATGAGCAAGCCCGATTAGAGGTAAAATCCCATTTAATTGGGTTTAATGCCAAGTAAGCGCATGTAGGATCACAGATTATGGTGATGGTGTTTGGTTTTTTTGGGGAAATAATTCCAATTGTTGAGAAATAGGCTTTTGACTGACAACGTATAGGTTTACAGTGAAGATAATTGTATCTTTCTTTTCCCTATTTTGGGCATTTTATAGGAAAGGCTGCTTGCTGACAGTGCAGCTGGAAAGGTGGCTTTTCTGACCATCTTTGGTAACATAATCAACAAAATTAAAATATCACAGCTATTGGCCTGTAGAGACTTCTTAACTATTACTGTAAAATGGCACGTTTTTAATCTCTTAAACAGAAATTAACATGATTTTTTTCCCCTCCACATTTCAGTTTATAAATTGACTAGGGATTTTTTTTTGAAGAAACCACTAATATAGGACTGCTATGTTCAGTAAAAAAAAAAGTCTGAGAAATATTTACATGCATGTGATTATGCGTATTCATTTGAATCTTTGTACATGGCTAGAACATGGCTGCCCTTGAGATCCACTCGGAAGCTTCAACTGGTGCAAAGTGCGGCGGCACGGACACTCTTGGGAGCCTCCCGATACTCCCATATCACACCTCTCCTCCGTGCGCTGCACTGGCTTCCGGTTGCCTTCCGTGTGAAGTTCAAGGTGCTAACAATGACATTCAAAGCCCTACATGGCATGGGTCCGGACTACCTACGGGAGCACCTTCTGCCGATGTCAGCACCCCACCGTCCTGTGCGCTCCCACAGAGAGGGCCTCCTCAGGGTGCCACCGCTCAAGGAATGTCGGCTGATGGCCCCCAGGGGGAGGGCATTCTCAGTGGGTGCGCCAGCCCTCTGGAACACCTTACCAACCGAAATCCGGATGGCCCCTGACCTCCGTACCTTCCGTCGCGACTTAAAAACTTTCCTATTCCAGCAGGCTGGCCTGGCATGATAACGTTAATTGGGGTCCCAGTTTGTGTTCATTAGTGTTTCTTATTATTTTATTGTTCGGTCTGTATACCTTCCTTCCTCTGTACACCGCCCCGAGTCCCTCGGGAGAAGGGCGGTTTATAAAAAAACTAATAAATAAATAAATAAAATAAATAAAACATTACATTCAAATAAGATGATGATGATGATGATAATAATACAACAACAACAACAACAACAACAACAACAATAATAATAATAATAATAATAATAATAATAATAATAATTTGGAAGGGATCTTGGAGGTCATCTAGTCCAACCCCCTGCTCAGGCAGGAAACCCTATACCATTTCATAAAAATGGCTGTCCAGTCTCTTCTTAAAAACTTCCAGTGTTGGAGCATTCACCGCTTTGGAGGCAGATTGTTCCACTGGTTAATTGTTCTAACTGTCAGGAAGTTTCTCCTTAGTTCTAGGTTGCTTCTCTCCTTGATGAGTTTCCATCCGCTGCTTCTTGTCCTGCCCTTCAGGTGCTTTGGAGAATAGCTTGACTCCCTCTTCTTTGGGGCAGCCCCTGAGATACTGGAAGACTGCTATCCTGTCCCCTCGTCCTTCTCTTCCTTAAACTAGACATACCCAATTCCAGCAACCGTTCCTTATAGGTTTTGGCCTCCAGTCCTCTAATTATCACTAGTTAATTAATTGTCCTCACTGTCAGGAAGTTTCTCCTTAGTTCTAAGTTGCTTCTCTCTTTGGTTAGTTTCCATCCGTTGCTTCTTGTCCTGCCTTCGTGTGCTTTGGAGAACAGCTTGACTCCTTCTTCTTTGGGGCAGCCCCTGAGATATTGGAACACTGCTATCATGTCCCCCCTCATCCTTCTCTTCGTTAAACTACACATACCCAATTCCAGCAGCCGTTCCCTATATGTTTTAGCCTCCTAATCGAAACTCAAAAATTCTCACAGAACTAATACTTTTACTTTATTCTTATTAACATTTTAGAGCTCTTTGAAAGTGAGCACGTGAGGCTTGGTCAAAAAGGTAAGAGCCGGATACAATAATTGCTTTTAACATACTGTGGTTTTTTTTGTGTGTGTGTTTTTAAAATACAATTGCCATTCGTTTCTATTTTATGTTACATAAGGCGCAGTCATGCTGCAGGAATCACAATTGTCCTAGAGATAAGCCCGTTGAAGATTTCCAAGGAAGCAAGTTTAGGATTATGCTGCAATTGTAAACAATCTGATGTGTAAAAAAGATCAGATAGCCTGCCCATTACAATCACCATTAGCTACGGAAAGAAAGAACTTAACGGGGCTAATTTAAAACAACGGGGTCCCTACATACAGCTCTTTGTCAGAGCTGAATTCCTGGTTTGAGTTTCGCTGGAAAATCACCAGAGCCTCTCTTCTCTTCTACGCACAAAAATATCCTTTACTGGTATTAACGGAGTTATGTCCCTGCATCGGAAAAGAAAATAATTCTGCTTGATGGCTAGTCGCTACTGCACAGCTGGATAGGTCTGCAACCCTGAGCATCCAAAAAAAAAGAGGAAACAAATCATCTATACCAGTACTTTTCAACCTTTTCACAGATTGTACCACTTTTAGGACATGACAGTGTTCAAGTGCCACCACTGTATAGCAAGGCGTCAAAAACGTGACCCCCCCCAAAAAAGGAAAAAAGTACTAGTTTTAATTTCTTCGGTGGGCGTTCCTTTGCTGAATCAGTTTCCCTTTGTACTGATAATGTATGACAAATTTATCTGTCTTTATCAATATGCACCACTACCTTAATGGTCAAGTGGCTGGTTGGTTCTTCTTCCTCTCTCCCTCTCCTCTCTCCTCTCTCCCTCTTTCTCTTTCTCTTTCTCTTTCTCTTTCTCTTTCTCTTTCTGTCTTTTTCTCTTTCTCTTTCTCTCTCTGTCTCTCTCTCTCTCTCTCTCTCTCTCTCTCACACACACACACACACACACACACAGCCTGCTGGGCTCTCCTTCCACAGCCTTTGCTCCTTTATTGAACCCTCTGCTTGTCTCACAGAATCCTCTCCTCTTGTTCCTCTCGTTCTTCGTCCCCTTCTCTTTCTCTGCTGTCTTTTTTCTCTCTCCCTCTCCTGCCAAAACCTCCTCCTTTTATATCCTCTCCTCTCTTCCCCCCCTCCTCTTCTGGGGGCGCCGTTGATTAAAAATTATCCCATGTTCTAAAACACACCGAATTTTCTTTCTCTTTTATCTTTCAAGCCAGTCTATCCATTACTGTGCACTCTTGAAATTTTTCTTCATTAGTTCTTCGTCAGTTGGTAAATTTTTTCATTTCCCCCCCCCCAATGTTGGGCAAATGCAATTCTCGCTGCTGTTAGCCCACGTAAAATTAAATATATACAGGCTCTCTCATCGTTTGCTCCTAGTATTCCTAACAAAAAATAATTCTGGCTTAAAATCTATTCGTTTTGTTTTAATTTTTTTTAGTCCTTTTCTCCAACCATAAGTGTATTTTCATGTACATTTCTTATAGTTCTTATGGAGCAGGACAGCGCAGCCGCACAACAGTATGTGCGACAGGGCTCCCCAAATTCATTAAGAGCAGAGCTGTGGGCATTGATCCTGAATATTTCAAGTCAACCAGAGGTAAGTAGGAACAATAGATTGGAAACACGGATGCCTGTTTGCTGTTCATGCGGCAGCTGCAGTAGGTCTGTGTTTCAGTTCCAGAACTGAACCTTCTAGGAGTCTGGCTTCCTTTGCAGGATCCTAGTGGGGCGTCTAACTTCACTGAACATTTTTGTTCAGACTTTGGACTGTCTAGCACAGGGGTCTTCAAACGTGGCCCTTTGATGACTCATGGATTTCAGCTGCCAGGACTGGAAGCTAAAACATATCGGGAACGGTTGCTGGAATTGGGTATGTGTAGTTTAACGAAGAGAAGGGTGAGGGGTGACATGATAGCAGTCTTCCAGTATCTCAGGGGCTGCCACAAAGAAGAGGGAGTCAAGCTGTTCTCCAAAGTGCCCAAAGGCAGGACAAGAAGCAACGGATGGAAACTAACCAAGGAGAGAAGCAACGTAGAACTAAGGAGAAACTTCCTGACAGTTAGAACAATTAACCAGTGGAACAACCTGCCTCCAGAAGCGGTGAATGCTCCAACACTGGAAGTTTTTAAGAAGAGACTGGACAGCTATTTGCCTGAAATGGTATAGGGTTTCCTGCCTGAGCAGGGGGTTGGACTAGATGACCTCCAAGGTCCCTTCCAACTTACTTATTATTATTATTATTAATTCCTCAGCCAGCGTGCCTGGCTGAGGAATTCTGGGAGTTGAAGTCCGCAAGTCATCAAAGGGCCTTGTTTGAAGACCTCTGGTCTAGCATAACATTTTTTTTAAAAAAAACCTAGCGGGCTCTCCTTACAACAATACATTCTGCTGAAGTTGCAACATATTCCTAGTTCCCAGAAGTGTCTGGTACTGTTCCTCCCGTTTGCATCTAAAGAAGAAGAATTGAGCGCAATGTCTGCTTCCCCTTTTGCGGGAATGCCTAAAGAAACATCAGCAGCCTTCTTCCCAATGCAGGATGAACTGAATGGTATAGAGCAGGGGTAGGGAACCTTGGCTCTTTTATGACTCATGGGCTTCAACTCCCAGAATTCCTGAGCCAGCACGGCTCAGCTTGGAAACCTCTCCCTTTCCCCTAAGCGTGGCTGGCTCAGGAATTCTGGGAGTTGAAGTCCATGACTCATAAAAGAGCCGAGGTTGCCTACCCCCTGGCCTAAAGCAGGGGGGTCTTCAAACTGGGCCCTTTGATGACTTGCGGACTTCAATTCCCAGAATTCCAGCTGAGGGATTCTGGGAGTTGAAGTCCACAAGTCATCAAAGGGCCCAGTTTGAAGAGCCCTGAAATAGACTTGTTAATGTCAGCACAACAGCTTTCCCTTTTGAGTTGAACCACCCCTCCCCCCCAGACACAAAGGTTTTGATATGTAAACATGGAAAATAAATATAACGACATTTTAATTTCCTTTCGGAGATGGTCACCAGAAAAAGAAGAAAACTTTGGAATTTCCATAGCATTCCATTTCCTATTCCTTCACATATAAGGGTTTTCTCTTTAAGCTTCTCAAGCATCAAGGATTGCTTTTAAGAAGGGAACAGATTTCAGACTCTCGACTCTGACTCTCTAAATTCCAGTGTTACTAATCCTGTTCTGCCATTCTCTCCTTCATTAAAAAGGAAATTAAATTGACCTTGGGGTTCCAGCCAGAGAAAGAATTGCTAACTGTAGAAATAATATCAGTTTGAAGTGTTAGTGTAAGGGAGTAAAGTTAAAGCATGTTATCATTAGACAATCTTTCCTCCTTTGGTTTCTTCAGAATTATTGGGGAAAAATGGCTAATTGGAATTGCATAACTGTTTTCTCATAAAGATTATAGAATTTAAAGCAATTATGGGATAAATTTAGCTATAACCTCTCAGAGTTTTTATAGTTTAAGTAGATTTTGACTTTATGAAAAATCACTTCGATACTTAATTTAATTTGCAAAGTATTTATATGCATAGTTATTTGGGGGGGGGGGTTAAATAGAGGGACTATATATTATTTTTATATAATTCTTCAAAAAAATTCTTCCAGCCTTGTCCCCCAGGCGTAAGGGTTGAATAGAATAGAGCTGGAAGGGACCTTGGAGGTCTTCTAGTCCAGCCCCCTGCTCAAACAGTAGAACCTATACCATCTCAGACAAGTGACTGTCTAGCCTCTTCTTAAAAATCTCTAGCGATGGAGCGCCCACAATTTCTGGAGGCAAGCTGTTCCACTGGTTAATTTTATGAAAAAAAAGATTTGTATGATCATTAGAACACAACTTGGAGCAGCTCACAAAAATAATAAAATTACAAACAATTAAGATCATAAAAAGTAAAACCAAGAATTAAAGAAAAGAAGAAGAAAGAAATCCCTCGGGCTCCAACACAATTGGAATATTAGTGTGGGAGTTTTGGCATCAATCTAGTTGATTTTGTGTTTTGTTGAGCCTCAACACAGTGTTGGTAGTAATTTTATTTTAATGCAGTTGTCTGTTTTTTGTCAGGGCCCACTTCAAAACCTCATCCCAAGGAAGCAGAACTCATGGAAGCCGTTTCTTCCAAAAGGAACTTTTATTAGGAGAAGCTGATAGCAGGCATGATAGACAGGATCTGAGGGTTTCCCACTCAGATCAATAGGTTAAAAGTGTCCCAAGGAAACCCCACCCCATAGTTCAGTGATGGCGAACCTTTTAGAGACCGAGTGCCCAAACTGCAACCCAAAACCCATTTATGTATCGTCGGGTGCCGAGTGGGCGTGGCCCATTGGGTAGGCATGGCTGCGGTGGTAACGGCAGACTGGGTGGGACTAAAAAGTTCAATCAATTCCAACTTTGCGAGCTCTTTTTTTTCTCGCAAGAAATTGAAACTGATTGATTGATTGAACCTTTTTTTTTGCACACGGTGGTGGAGGCCTAAAGCGAAAAGGTTTTACAAAACCCAGCTTGAAGGCCTAGGACTGGGATGATGGCGCGCGTGCCCACAGAGAGGGCTGTGGGTGCCGCCCGTGGCACGCGTACCATAGGTTCGCCACCACGGCCGTAGTTCATCCGGTCAGTTCGAATGGGGCAATTCTCCAGGTGTTAAGTCCGTTGTGGGACAGAGAACGCCGGGCTGCAGTGATGTTTTGTCGGCTCTTCACACCTTGCCTTGCAAACGCGGAGATAAACCAGTTGACGGAGGCGCATTCCTTTCTCCTCCCCCAATTTTCTAGCTGACGTCAAGGGGAGAGTTAGTTCACAGAGGAAGTATGCAGAAACAGCAAAGTGTTGCAGTGTAGCGACAGAGGAAACCAAAGCAATAACCCGCAGTGCTTTTTCCCTCTGGGCCTCCAGGAGCATGGCAGAACCCAGAATTGTAGAGAGAATAAAGTTCAAGTTAAGGAAAGAAAAGAGCCCCCTTAGAAAATGGGTTCTGACATTTCTATTTTGTTTCCTGCCAGAGTTTCTGGGAGAGGGAGACTGCCCTATGAATTGGTTTAATACCTAAAATAAATGATGCCCCCCCAATACGTTTGGGAATTACAGGGCAAAATAGAATTCAAGCAAAGGAAATATTAAATTCATTTGAAAAGATAAGGTTTAATTCAATTTCCTGGAATCCTTGAAATGATCGAAAGTATATATATATATATATATACTGCATATATAAATAAATACTTGTCATGGAAATCAGTCATTTAAACAATGTTTCTGGAAATCTAGTGGCGTTGAACAGTCACTGTGAAATTTTTGTGTTATCGTTCTATCTAAGTCAGGGCTTTTCAACCTTTTCACCCATTGTACCACTTTTAGGAAATGGCAGCATCCGAGTATCACCAGTCACCTAGCAAGGTGTCAAAAACTTGATGACCAACAAAAAGAAAAGGAAAAAAAAAGGAAAAAAGTGATGAAATACAGGTAGCCCTTGACTTACAACAATTCACTTAGTGACTGTTCAAAGTTACAATGGCACTGAAAAAAGTGCCCCCCAAGCCACAGCTGAGCAAGACACCTGCCCGCCCACCCAGCGCTGATCCTGGAGCCTGGCGCTGATCCTGGCACTTCTGCTGAGCCCTGACAGCCCTGCAGCTCCAGCTGTCTCTCACTCAGGCTTGTGTGGTGCTGCCACCGGTTCAGCTCCTTCCGCTCCCCCGCTACCACTTTTCTAGGATGGTCGTGTACCACCTGCCAGGTGCCAATGTACCACAGGTGGTACCCGTACCACTGGTTGAAAAGCCCTGGGGTAGACTTCCCAACAGGTAATCCTTGATTTAACGGCCACGATTGAGCCCAAAATTTCTCTTGCTAAGTGGGACAGTCGTTAAGTGAGTTGTGCGCCCTTTTATGGCTTTTCTTGCCACCACCGTTAAGTGAATCACTGCAGTTGTTAAATTAGAAACAGGGTTGTTAAGCGAATCTGGCTTCCCCCATTGACTTGGCTTGGCAGAAGGTCACAAAAGGGGGAATCACATGACCCTGGGATACTGCAACCGTCGTGAATGTGAGCCAGTTGGCCAAGCAGCTGAATTTTGATCATGTGACCCTGGAGATAGATGCTGCTGCCCCAGTTGCAAGTGTGAAAAACGGTCGCAAGTCACTTTTCCCAGGGTCGTAACTTTGAACGGTCGCTAAATGAACTGTTGTAAGTGGAGGACTACCTTGTACTATAACTTACTTTCCACCGTGACTTTATTTGCATTTACTGACACTTACATTATTTGCATATTCTGAATGAGTCTTGGTTCATTTTCTCTTTATAAGTAGCAACGCCTTTACCCTTGCATCGTTGAGCGTACTGCAGATTCTGCCATCTGATCAATAAAAGGCATTCCCTAACAGCGCAGCTAACCCCCTAAAATCGACCAAATTGTGTTTGTGAAAAAAAAATCATAAGTATCGTAAGCACAGTGTTAACTGCGCCTGCTGTGTAACTACATATTTTCTTCTGCTTTCTTTTCCCCCCCCCCCATTTATTTTCATTATTTTTTTATAAATCACAAATGCTAGTGCAGGGGTCTTCAAACTTGGCCCTTTCATGACTGGTGGACTTCAACTCCCAGAATTCCTCAGCGAGGCACGCTGGCTGAGGAATTCTGGGAGTTGAAGTCCACGAGTCATAAAAGGGCCAGGTTTGAAGAGCCCTGAGCTAGTGGAATTGCTCTCTTTCTACCTGTTCGCTGATGTAAGTCAACCACCTGTTTTCTATCCTCATGGAGCCAGATGCCACAAGGAAGCTATTCTCGGTATTATGTCTAACCTAAGAATTGTCTGCGGATGTAACCCAGTCAAGCAGATAATTAACTTATGCTCTGCAATTGTAAAATTGTTGAATCCTTATGCAGTATTTTCGGAAGGCATAGCAATTCAATTTGTAAAGCTAGGAGGAACTTCATTGTTTGTTATTCTCCTGCTACGAAGAAATGGATTATTGTGCATAAAGGTTGGGAAAATGAGAAGCCGAAGCAATATGTGTTATATGTTCAAGAGAAAAATTGAATTCATTAATGCCCGTGGATTTTTTTTAAAGTTCTTTTTTCCCCCAGTCTGTTGCCTTTAGTTTTTAAATCACTACAATATCACACTTTTTAATTTTTTTTATAACTCCCACTGTATTTCTTTTGTCGTTGTTTGTATTTGTTTTAAAAATTTTTACAAAAATGAAATCCTATCCTACAAATGTCCCTTAATCACCTTTCAGGTCCGCTCTTGAACGACAGTTTCTGTGTTAATCATAGAATATAAATGCTTATGGAAATGAATCTTACATTTCCTTGTTTTAAAATGTTAATTATTCCTTTTTTGGTTATGTTTCATTCGTTTTGATGATAACTTATCTAACCATGTTTCTGAGATTATATCCGAATATCCCCGAAGAACCTTTTCCTAATTCCACTTTTTATTTTTGGAACTCATTTATTTATGTAAGAAATTCAGGTCTGCCTTCTCCACTATAATCAGAGCTGGTTATATAAGAGCTTTAGAACAATAATATTTAAAAACACTGACATCATTATTACAGCCAAAAACCCTCATATACCACATCAAACAGGCAATAAATTAAATTCATTCACAGAAAAGGTAAATATAAAATATTTTTATCGAGGCGGTTTCACAACTAAACAGCTAGCGGTTTTTTAAATTGTGTGGTTTTCAGTAACATTTGTTGATTTTTAGAATTACCTGTTCACAGGTGTGCGTATGTGTGTGTGAAATTACCCGTGCCAGTTGTTTAGCTGGTACAAGTCTTCATATGCATCAATTTCTTAATGATGTGATATATCAACGTAGTATATGTGTGGACCCATATTTTGCAATTAACAGGTAGAAATTTCGTCAACAGGCAGATTTTTCTAAGTGCCATCCAAGATTTTTCGGTATGGCACTACTATGGCTGGTTTATGCCATCATCTTTCAGTTTCCATTTTCAGATCTTAATAGTTTGTGATCTTTGCCAATTCTTCTATCCTCTACTATCCTCTGGTATTGCCTCATCAATTAGCCATGCATTATTCTTTTCCGCCATAGTTAAATCTCGTTTATTATGAACTAAGACTACCAATCTGTGCTCGGATATCCCACAGTGTTATAAGCCAGGGGTGTCAAACTGCCGGCCCCGCGGGCCAGATGCGTCGTGCTGAAATCGCGCCCACCCCATTGCCGGCAATGGGGGGAAAAGTCGCAATACGTCGCGACACGTCATGTGATGTTGCGAGTTTGACACACCCCTGATTTAAGCTGCCCATTTTTACTATTTTTTCAACTCTATTCCCACCAGTTTTTCATTACTACCACATGATAATTTTTACAGGTGGTCCAATGAATCGTTTTGGCAACTGCATTATGTTGTAGTGTGTGGTCAGTTTGTGCAGTTTTCTTGCATGAGCTGAGTAGATAATCTGTTGGTTCTGCCTCTTTGCACAAGCTCCACTTTGAAACATTTGATGCTTCCCCCCCCCAGTTCTGGCCTTGATTGCGTTCGCTCAAATTTAATTACTATTATTAATTATTTCATTTTAGGATATCTTGTACTATGAACAACTGAAGTCTAATGTGATCCAGTACAATCTTTTGGTGGACAGTCTGATTTACAAAGTGAGTAATTTTTGATTTGCTTATTTCTGTCAGTAATTAATGTGTTAACTCAGCCTTTAGGCTTTATGTAGTGAAAAGGAATGTTTGTTGTGAAATTAAAACCTGTGCTTAATTAACGGCCTTTTATAATGACTAATCTTACTAATTGTGTTCTGCTTGCAAGAATACAATAGAATAGAATAGTATAGATATTGCAATAGAATAGAATAGAATAGATATTGGAATGGAATGGAATGGAATGGAATGGAATAGATATTGGAATGGAATGGAATAGAATAGAATAATGGAATAGAATAGAATAGAATAGAATAGAATAGAATAGAATAGAATAGAATAGAATAGAATAGAATAGAATAGAATAGAATAGATATTGGAATGGAATGGAATGGAATGGAATGGAATGGAATAGAATAGAATAGAATAGAATAGAATAGAATAGAATAGATATTGGAATGGAATGGAATGGAATGGAATGGAATGGAATAGAATAGAATAGAATAGAATAGAATAGAATAGAATAGAATAGATATTGGAATGGAATGGAATGGAATGGAATAGAATAGAATAGAATAGAATAGAATAGAATAGAATAGAATAGAATAGAATAGATATTGGAATGGAATGGAATAGAATAGAATAATGGAATAGAATAGAATAGAATAGAATAGAATAGAATAGAATAGAATAGAATAGAATAGAATAGAATAGATATTGGAATGGAATGGAATGGAATGGAATGGAATAGAATAGAATAGAATAGAATAGAATAGAATAGAATAGAATAGAATAGAATAGAATAGTGCTGGGTCTTTTTATATTGTGTACAGTGTGGAAAATATGTTGCTTAGCTTCAGAAAGTTACATTTTTTGATTTCAGGATGTGAAACTGACAGCCAGCAATGATGACTATTACTTCGTGTTTGAGGATTACCTATATCAGGTAAGTGTTTACGTAGAGCAAATGGCAAATCATATGTCACTGGAAGAAGGACATCTGGGGCAGAGTATAGTTTGTTCTGTTTACTTTGTAGATCAAATAAAACTTGTAATGCAACAGCTGCTCTAAGTCGAGCTACAGTGCATTGCTATGTGGATCTACACAAGAGTGAATTCCATTATGTTTTGTGGGGCTTATCTTTTAAGTAAATCTGTAGAGAAATGGCTTACTGAGCAACTATATAAATCATTACCTATTAAGAAATCATTCAGTTGTTGCCTGTGGATTGTTAACATCAACCATAGACAGCTCTGAATCAATAAAGTTAAATAAAGATAAGGTATCTGTTGGATAAGTTCAAACCATTGTTGAATCCCTTGCAAACTTCCTGTAAAATCTGCCAGCCCGTACAGTTTGGTTGATTGATTTCACCAGCTAATCTCTGAATTATAGAGACCTAGGACTTTGCAACTGGATCAAAGCAATTTCAGTACTCTTTCTTAATTTCTGCTGTTCATTGCAGTCATTCTGTGGACTGTTTGGGATATTTTAATAGCAATAAGACCCCCCCCCCCTTGTTCAGAACAGTATGTACTATATCATGCATACAATATATCAACCCGTACGAAGCATTGTGCAGCTTTGTAATTCGTATCGCCGGTTTCAAACAGCACTGGGCAGATGAAACATTTATTTAGTGTATTTGATTTATGCATATTGATATCCATTCCTTACTGAGCAAGACAACCGCATCACAGCGAGTCTCGGCATGATGCTGAAATATGATGGATTGGTAGGAAGAACCAGTAAAAAAAAATATCTTTAAAAGAATCCCAAACAAAACAAAATAAACCCTACTCCAGAGTATACAGTCAGTGGAAAAAAGAAAACGAGTCAGCCATGCTAAAACAATACTTCAATGCCAAATTCCTGGAGAAAATCACAATTGTTATGAGGCCAGTGGGTCCTGAGAGAGACACGGTTGGGTGGTGGGCACATTACTCAAGGTGGTTGGTTAAATTTTTCGTCAATGAAACCTAACAGGAAAAAGAAGGAGGGGCATGATAAGGGCAACAAAATCAAAACATACTAACAAAGAAAAAACCAAACAAACAGGGAGGCAGGAAGTGTTAAACATTCCCTCCTTCTAAGGATGTCCCTCTAGGGCAGGGGTCTTCGAACTTGGCCCTTTTATGACTTGTGGACTTCAACTCCCAGAATTCCTCAGTCGGCCATTTTGATGAAACTGCGGGCTTGCATCCAGACCAGGGGTCTTCGAACTTGGCCCTTTTCTGACTTGTGGACTTCAACTCCCAGGATTCCTCAGTCGGCCATTTTGATGAAACTGCGGGCTTGCATCCAGACCAGGGGTCTTCGAACTTGGCCCTTTTCTGACTTGTGGACTTCAACTCCCAGAATTCCTCAGTCGGCCATTTTGATGAAACTGCGGGCTTGCATCCAGACCAGGGGTCTTCGAACTTGGCCCTTTTCTGACTTGTGGACTTCAACTCCCAGGATTCCTCAGTCGGCCATTTTGATGAAACTGCGGGCTTGCATCCAGACCAGGGGTCTTCGAACTTGGCCCTTTTCTGACTTGTGGACTTCAACTCCCAGAATTCCTCAGTCGGCCATTTTGATGAAACTGCGGGCTTGCATCCAGATGAAACTGCGGGCTTGCATCCAGACCAGGGGTCTTCGAACTTGGCCCTTTTCTGACTTGTGGACTTCAACTCCCAGGATTCCTCAGCCAGAATTCTGGGAGTTGAAGTCCACAAGTCATAAAAGGGCCAGGTTTGAAGACCCCTGGTCTAGTGAGACCGAGAAGAAAGGCTTCCCCCCCCAAAAAAAAACCTTTTTGGAGAGGGGATTGTAGTGGGCTGCAGGCCGAAGGTTGGGGACCCCTGCTGTAGAACATCATCCCTCCAGACATAAGATTGGCCCCCACTTACGTCCCTGAAGACCTGGCTTTGCCAATAGGCTTGTGGACCCCAATGAGGGAGGAAACCCATTGTGGCTTGTCAATGAGGTAGGGGTTATTGCTTTTTTTTTGTTTTTGGGTTTTTATCCTTGTAAGCCACCTAGCGCAGAGTTCTCCAACCTTTCCAGGCTCGCGGCATGGAGGGGAGAGCAGCTTCCAAATTACTGCGTGCATGCGCCTGCATGCACGCAAGGAGGCCCACTTCCACCGCTGCAGTACTAGCAGCCCTGTTTGTGCATGCGCTGGAGCCATGCGCATGCCGAACGTGGCCCTGCGCACGCACACACGCACGCGCTAGCGGCCTGTTTGTGCATGCGCAAATGGGGCGTGCACACACACACATACAGCGCGCTAGCATCCCCATGTGTGCCCCGGTGCGTGCGTAAACGGGGCCATGGGCCCTAGCGTGAGTGAGGGGGAATGCACACCCACAGATGCACGCCCCGGCCAGCCATATCCGTGGCCTGCTGGCCAAGAGCCCGGGGCTCAGTACCACGGCCCATAAGGTGGGGGACCCCTGACCTAGAGTCATTGAGAGTGAGTGGGGTGGCCCTATCAATTTTCTTAAATAAATAAAAGAAAACAGGGGGGGGGGTTGGTACGTGAAGCATTATAGCTGCAGTTATTCTAAGCATGGCTTTTGTTTGCAGTGAAGATTAATGAGCAGTAGCCATGGCTTTTGAAGAAAAGGTGGCATAAAGGAGAAATTTGGGTCCTTTTATTTATTTATTTATTTTATTATTGGGACTTATATGCCGCCCTATCTCCCGAAGGACTCAGGGTGGCTAACAACAATAACATACAATAAATACAGAAGTTAAGATAAAATTAAAATTAAAGGCCCCTGTACAATAAATAAACTTTTAGGTGTTCTTCTGGAAAGGGCATCAGGAAAAAATAATAATACAAGTTTTAAACATTTAAAGATGATTTAAAGATAAAGGGAACCAACAAATATCTGGCGTGCCCAGTCTTGGGCATATATAAAAGAAGTAAACCTATAATATATAATAGAATTTACTACTATGACTCTTGGAAAGGCACCCATAATTTATGCATCCATGATATATTATTACCTTTGTTTCTACTGAAAAGGAAGCTGTGTGTGTGTGTGCTTGTAGTTGTCTACGTTGCTTCTTTTAAATCTCTGGTAATGAAGGGTTATCACATTTGCAAATTTGCTAAGCACATTTGATTATAATGTCAGTATAAATGTCATGGGATTAGCATCTCATTTTCAAGGTTACTTTCAGCTCAATTAGTCAAAGCTGTTGAGAGTGGGTGTTTTTTTTTTTTTTTTTTGTAGCTGCATCAGACAAAGCATCCCTTATCAGCTCAGCCGATAAAGAGTATTTGGTATATTCTGAGAATAAAGCACAGGCATCGTTAAGCTATTTGCCTAGTTGCCTTGCAGTGAAGAGAGCTTGCAAAATAAAGGCTTGCCATATTCCAAGATGCTATCTGACTTAAAACCACAGCCCTAAGAATAATAGACCGAAACCTCTATGTATTTAAATAAAAGAAAGCTGCATTACCCAAGCTGTAAAACACCAGGATGACATTTTTGTACATGTGCCAGGTGCTAGGCATTCCATAGGGACGGAGTGGGCGTCACCTTCTGCCTAGCCAGCATTTTATATTTGTAGGTCGGCTTCACAGATGAAACAGTCCTAGGTCTTCATAGCTAGACCTATGAAGATCTAATCTTTGCAAGGGATATAGCTGCCGGTGGCTCAGTGGGTTAGGACGCTGAGCTTGTCGATCGGAAGGTCGGCAGTTTGGCGGGTCGAATCCTGAGTGCCGCGTAACAGAGTGAGCGCCTGTTACTCGTCCCAGCTTCTGCCAACCTAGCAGTTCGAAAGCACGTAAAAATGCAAGTAGAAAAATAGGGACCACTCCGGTGGGAAGGTAACAGCGCTCCGTGCGCCTTTGGCGTCTAGTCATGCCGGCCACATGACCACGGAGACGTCCTCGGACAAGCGCTGGCTCTTCGGCTTTGAAACGGAGATGAGCACCGGCCCCTAGAGTCGGAAACGACTAGCACCCATGTGCGGGGGAACCTTTACCTTTACCTTAGCTGCCGGTGACACCAAATGCAGCTTTCAAATCACCTTAAGAGAAATTAAAGAGAACCAGCTGACAGGGAACATCTGTGCAACCCGTAAGCTGCATCAACAGAAGGATAGTATCAAGATCACATAAAGTGTTAGTACGATACCGATTTATTTATTTATTTATTTATTTATTTATTTATTTATTTATTTATTTATTTATTTATTTATTTATTTATTTATTTATTTATTTATTTATTTATTTATGGATGGGACTTATATCCCGCCCTATCTCCCGAGGGACTCAGGGCGGCTAACAACAACAAAAATTAAAGGTCTCTGTACAGTAAATTAAAATTAAAAATTTTATACTGCTCTGGTGAGACCACACTTGGTATACAGGTAGTTCTCCGCTTACAATGGTTCGCTTAACGACCGTTTGAAGTTACAAAACTGAAAAGGAATTGTCTGGTCAAACCGAGTTACTTATTATACCTGTATGCAGGATAATAAATTTATTTATTTATTTATTTATTTATTTTATTTTAAATCCCATTTATATCCCGCCCTTCCCCGAAGACTCAGGGCGGCTTACAATTGAAGCACAAACCAATGTGCTTAGCAGTAGCCTTCATTCTATGTATATGCCTGCTTATTAGGGCTTTCGCCCCCCCCCCAGCGGCATTATTACAAAGTCAGCTTGTTGCCCCCAACAATCTGGGTCCTCATTTTACCTACCTCGGAAGGATGGAAGGCTGAGTCAACCTTGAGCCTGGTGGGATGCCCAGTGTTCTTCTGCAAGAATCATTGTTTGAAATAAACTTTTTAAGATACTGTGTTGGTTACTGTCACAGTTTAGTGCATGTTGCATAATAGCTGAAATAAAGTTGATTCATTATTGGTCCTCATTTTAGATCATTACTTTGAGCTAGTTTGTTTAAGGACTGTTCAGTGTTACAACAGCACTTTAAAAAGTGACTTACGACCATTTTTCACACTTATGATCATGTGATTTACATTCAGAGGCTTGGTGACTGACCCACATTTATGACCGTCACAGTGCCCAGAGGTCATGTGATCCCCTTTTGCGATTTTCTGACGAACAAACTCAAGGGGGAGCCAGCTTCACTTAACAACCATGTCACTAACTTAACAACCCACAGTGAACCCCTGAACAACGGTGGCAAGAAAAGTCCTAAAATGGGGCAAAACTCACTTAAACAAATGTCTCACTTAGCAACAAAAGTTTTGGGCACCCTTGTGGCTGTAAGTCAAGGATTACCTGTATAGCCTTCTGTATAACTTTGAATCGATGGCAGATAGAGAGAAAGGAGGGCTATGAATAATCGGCCGAGAACGGAGAAGAGTCGGTGGGAGGACATGGCGACAAGTTGAAGTAAAGCATAAATTTGGGGCTCCATTGTGGTCGTAAGTTGAGGACTACCTGTACTGTTTCTAGTTTTGGTGACTACGATACAAAAAAGATGTTGAGACTCAGAGCGCTGAGAGGAGCAATAAAGACGATTAGGGGACTGGGCAATAGAACATAAGGAGAATGGCAACGGAGACTGTTTAGGCTCGGGGTAGCCAACCTTGGCTCTTTTAATGACTCGTGGACTTCAACTCCCAGAATTCCTCAGCTAGCATGGCTCAGCTTGGAAACCTCTCCCTTGCCCCTCAACATGGCTGGCTGGGGAATTCTGGGAGTTGAGGTTCACGAGTCATAAAGCGGCCTACGCCTAGGCCAGGGGTAGGCAACCCTTGGCTCTTTTATGACTCATGGACTTCAACTGCCAGAATTCCTAAGCCAGCATGGCTCAGCTTGGAAACCTCTCCCTTTCCCCTCAGCATGGCTGGCTCAGGAATTCTGGGAGTTGAAGTCCATGAGTCATAAAAGAGCCAAGGTTGCCTACCCCTGGCTTAGTCTAATGAAGAGATGGACGAGGGGAGACAGGATAGCAGTCTTCCAATATCTCAGGAGCTGCCCCAAAGAAGAGGGAGTCAAGCTATTCTCCAAAGCACCTGAAGGCAGGACAAGAAGAAGCAACGGATGGAAACTAACCAAGGAGAGAAGCAACCTAGTAGAAATTTCTCGACAGTGAGAACAATAAAGCAATGGAATAGTTTGCCTTCAGACATTGTGGGTGCCCCATCACTGGAGGTTTTTAAGAAAAGATTGGAGAGTCACTTATCTGGAATGGTACAGGATCTACTCGTGCAGGGAGTTGGACTAGAACAGGGGTCTCCAATCCCCAGTTCATGGACCGGGACCGGGCCGTGGCATGCCAGCAACTGGTCCACACAAACAAGCAAAGCCCCATCCGTGGGATGCAAGCAGCACACAAAACCACGCACCCTCCGGTCCGGGGGAAAAACCTCTCTCCACGGAACCGGTCCCTGGTGCCCAAAAGGTTGGGGGACCTCTGGACTAGAAAGACCTCCAAGATGCCTTTTTGTGAACTTGCTTTAATTTTCTACCTTCAGAAGTCGTGGAGGGTGGATTTCGTAAAATTCTCATTATCGTTGAGTTAATAACCAGGCAGCTCAGGCAGAACCGGAAGGTGGAACATTCCTTCCTGTGTTCTGTTTTGTCGTGGTTTTTGTTTTTATGAATCGCAGAGACAAAAGCTATTTCGACCATTTCTGAAAAGAATTGTCTGGTCAAACAGAGTTACTTATATAGCAGACACAGATCCTCAGGTTCCCGACCTAATTGCCAAATTCTGCTTCCGAGCGATAAGATATGCTGTCAGATGTTCGTTTCTTTGGGACTGTTTATAATGGATATATATATATATATATATATATATATATATATATATATATATATATATATATATATATATGTGTGTGTGTGTGTGTGTGTGTGTGTGTGTGTGTGTGTGTGTGTGTGTGTGTGATATGTTAACTCTTTAGATTACCTTGCTAGGCCCCAAACATGGGGCAAATCTTTATTTCCTGTTTTCAGCCTTATCTCAAAGGCCATCGAACAGGCTGTAGTCACACCGGACAGTTCATATATTTGTTTAAATTACTAACAAAGAATATATATATATAAATAGCTGTTGGATATGCACCAAGAGGACAGAACGTTTCCCATTTG
Source organism: Vipera berus (assembly GCF_964194415.1). Lineage (NCBI taxonomy): Eukaryota > Metazoa > Chordata > Lepidosauria > Squamata > Viperidae > Vipera > Vipera berus. Next base: position 71,560,396 of record NC_138209.1, read on the forward strand.
TGTATAATTTCGTGAAGTCTGCTCTGCGTCTGCATGTGTCAGGCTCAAGGCCAAAGACACAGGGAAAGGCAGTTGATTAGTGGATATAATCTTAACGAACCTAAGGCTATACAGGCAGTCCTCTACTTAGGACCACAGTTCAGCCCCAAATTTCCTTTGCTAAGCGAGGCATTTGTCAAGTGAGTTTTGCCCCATTTTATGACCTTACTTGCCACGCTTTAATAACAACAACAACAACAACAACAATAACAGAGTTGGACGGGACCTTGGAGGTCATCTAGTCCGACCCCCTGCTCAGGCAGGAAAGCCTATACCATTTCAGACCAATGGCTGTCCAGTCTCTTCTTTAAAAACTTCCAGTGTTGGAGCATTCACAACTTCTAGAGGCAGGTTGTTCCACTGGTTAATTGTTCTCACTGTCAGGAAGTTTCTCCCAAGTTCTAAGGTTGCTTCTTTCCTTGATGAGTTTCCATCCGTTGCTTCTTGTCCTGCCCTTCAGGTGCTTTGGAGAATAGCTTGACTCCCTCTTCTTTGGGGCAGCCCCTGAGATACTGGAAGACTGCCATCCTGTCCCCCCTGGTCCTTCTCTTCATTAGACTAGACCAGGGGTCGGCAACCACGGCTCTTTTATGACTCGTGGACTTCAACTCCCAGAATTCCTGAGCCAGCATAGCTGGCTCAGGAATTCTGGGAGTTGAAGTCCACGAGTCATAAAAGAGCTGAGGTTGCCGACCCCTGGACTAGACATACCCAATTCTACTAACCGTTCCTTGTATGTTTTAGCCTCCAGTCCCCTAATTTGTTAAGTGATTCACTGCAGTTGTTCAGTTAAGTGAATCTGGCTTCCCCATTGGTTTGAGTGACTTTGGCACCCTGCAACCGTCAAATACATGCCAGTTGCCAAGCGCATGGGACCGTGGGGGATGCTGCAGAGGGTGAAAAATGGCCACCAGTCACTTCTTTTCACTGGCCTTGTAACTTTGAATGGTCACCAAATGAACTGTTGCAAGTTGAGGGCTACCTGAGCAGGATTTTGGAGAACAGGTTCTTTCCAGAGAAAAGATTACAAACCAGCAGAGGAGATCCGTTGATTATGTGATGTTTACTTACTGTTGGAATATGTGAGGGAGAGAGGGAGGGAGGGAGGGAGGGAGGGAGGAAGGAGGATAGTGAGATAGGGACAGAAGGAAGGAAGATATGAAAAGGAGGGAAAGAAGGAAGGGAGAGGAAGGAAGGGAGAGAGGAAGGAAGGACGGAAGGGAGGGAGGGAGGAAGAAAGGAAAGGGAGGGAGAGAGGGAAGGAAGAGAGGAGGGAATGAAGGAAGGAAGGGAGGGAAGAAGGAAGGAAAAGGGGGAAGGAGGGAGGGAGAGGGAAGGAAGGAAGGAAGAGGAAAGAAGGAAAGGGGGAGAGAGGGAGAGAGGGAAGGAAGGGAGAGAGGGAGGAAGGATGGAAGGAAGGAAGGAAAGGGGGAGAGGGAAGGAAGGGACAGGAGGGAATGAAGGAAGGAAGGGAGGGAGGGAGAAAGGAAGGAAAAGGGGGGAAGGAGGGAGGGAGAGAGGGAAGGAAGGGAGAGAGGAGGGAATGAAGGGAGGAAGGAAGGAAGGAAAAGGGGGGGGAAGGAGGGAGGGAGAGAGGGAAGGAAGGGACAGGAGGGAATGAAGGAAGGGAGGGAGGGAGGGAGGAAGGAAGGAAAAGGGGGGAAGGAGGGAAGGAGAGGGAAGGAAGGGAGAGAGGAGGGAATGAAGGGAGGGAGGAAGGAAGGAAAAGGGGGGGAAGGAGGGAGGGAGAGAGGGAAGGAAGGGAGAGAGGGAGGAAGGATGGAAGGAAGGAAGGAAAGGGGGAGAGAGGGAGAGAGGGAAGGAAGGGAGGAGGGAATGAAGGAAGGAAGGGAGGGAGGGAGGAAGGAAGGAAAAGGGGGGGAAGGAGGGAGGGAGAGAAGGAAGGAAGGCAGAGAGGGAGGAAGGATGGAAGGAAGGAAGGAAGGAAAGGGAGAAAGAGAGGGAAGGAAGGGAGAGAGGGAATGAAGGGAGGGAGGGAGAAAGGAAGGAAAAGGGAGGGAAGGAAGGAGGGAGAGAGGGAAGGAAGGGAGAGAGGGAGGAAGGATGGAAGGAAGGAAGGAAAGGGGAAGAGGGACAGAGGGAAGGAAGGGAGAAAGGAGGGAATGAAGGAAGGGAGGGAGGAAGGAAGGGGGAAAGGAGGGAGGGAGAGGGAAGCAAGGGAGAGAGGGAGGAAGGATGGAAGGAAGGAAGGAAAGGGGAAGAGGGAGAGAGGGAAGGAAGGGAGAGAGGAGGGAATGAAGGAAGGGAGGGAGGAAGGAAGGAAAAGGGGGGGAAGGAAGGAGGGAGAGAGGGAAGCAAGGGAGAGAGGGAGGAAGCAAGTTCTTGAAAAATCCACAGCTGGGATTTTAAAGAGCAAGTTTCTACACTGCCGATTTGTTGACAATCTTACTACTTTGTGTGACAGTTAAATTAGGGTTCCTTTCCTGTGCAACAAACCAGAAGGAAAACGGAAATGTAAAAAGGTAGGAAAGGGCACGGAGCACGGCAAGCTTCTCTCCGTTCTCAGAGTAAATAATTAAGGGTAGCTCAGAATTCTGAGGTGGGGAAGTTACGGTGGGCTCGGTTGTCGTCGTAAGTCGAGGACCGCCTGTAGTAAGGAATTGGGAAACCAGGTTGGCGCGGTGCTTTTGGCTAGAAACCAGGAGGCCCACAGGTTTTGGTCCTACCTTAAGCACAAAGCCTCTCTGGGTGACCCTGGGCCAGCCCCTTTCTCTCAGCCCTAGGAAGGAGGCAATGGCAAACCACTTCTGAGAAACCTGGCCAAGAAAACGGGAGGCTTTTCCCAAGGATTGAAGATGGACGGAAGAAAAATAATAATAATAATAATAATAATAATAATAATAATAATAATAATAATAATAATAATAATAAAAATAGGAAATTATCTCTACCTTTACCCCCAATCTGTGTGGCAGTCAGGAACAACGCCTGTCTGAACCCTTTTGTTCCCCCTCCTCTTTCTGCTGTCGTGGGTTTTTATAAACTAGTTTTTAATTTTTCCTGTTTATTACTACTTTGCTGGCTGTGGTATATTTTTAAGAGTTTGGATAGGAGCAGAGGCTGATAAGTAAGGCTGAAAGTGTGTATTTAAGATAAAGGTGCTTTATCATCCGAAAAAAAAAACACCCCAATGTTAACCAGCAAAGTAGTAAGTTGTTCCTATCTCTGAGAGAAAATTATTCTGTCCTCTATCAGAAGCCCAGACGGTTTTTCAAGACCTTTCTGCTTTTCTTTGACAAATATAATTTTCAGAGGATTTTGTTTATACAAATATTAAACGGAAAGATACTCTCTGCACCAGGGCCTACATTGCGAAACATTGTCATGGAGTTGGAAAAATTCTGTTTAAAATAAAAAAGATAAGCTGTAACGTCCTACATTAGAATTATCCCTCGTGGAAATGAATTTGCTGTAGACTTGTGTGGTGTTTTTTTTTTTGTGTGTGTGTGTGTGGCAGCAGCAGCAGACTAAAAAGAGCAGTCGTGTGTGTAGGTTTGTTGAGTTTATACGTAGAAAAATTGTCTGGGAGTTAACTCTTTGCCCGCGATCCAGTTTGAGTTTTCTCTACCGCTGCCTTAAGAAAATAGGGAAAACGGAGGTTATTTTTTTATTTTTATTTTTTTTACAAATCTCCTTAGAAGTCCAAATAGGAAGAAGCGTACCTGTTCCTTTTTGCAGGAACACAAAAGCCATCATTCAGTTTTGACGAGACCAATCTAAACATTTTGCTTGTCCTTCCGTGTGGTGAAACTTCCCCTTTGCGGAAAATGTCATTTTGCGATGTTCCGTTAAAAGTGAGCTTATTCACAGAGACCTTCCTGGTAAATTTGTGTTTTCTGCAGGTGTTGCTTTGTTTCTCTCGAGACACTTCAGTGTTGGAACACTTCGCCTACAATAGTGCTACCCCACCCAGATCATTCATTCGAGGTAAAGAAACATTTATTTGAAATGCTCAAGCCGTACAGAGACGCTGAAGAGAGAGAATATTTTATAAATGTGACTTGATCATCTTCCCTGAACAAGGATTGGAGAACGTTAAAACCTTGACGCCCCTGGTCCATGACGTCAAATTCTTTTAATTACCATTTTCTTTCATATATATATATATATATATATATATATATATATATATATATATATATATATATATATATATATATATATATATATATATATATATATATATATATATATATATATATATATATATATATATATATATATATATATATATATATATATATATATATATATATTATTAATTCTTTACAATAACGATCTTCAATGCTTTGTGAACAGTGTGTTGCCTGGGTTCATAACATTCAAAACAGTAACAATTATTTTCTACAATTAATCAATATGTTAGTTGGTAATATATTTCTTGATCCTCCCTTCTTCTTCCAATGATATTTTCTTTTTTGTCTACATTAAACAGGTATAGTTCTTAATATTTTCAGTACATACCAGGTTGAATATAAACATTTTTTTTGTATTTATGCACACGATAACATCAACATATAGCATATTTTCGGATCAGCTTATTTTATATTTATAAAATCATTTCAAAGTCATTACATGTCCTGTTCAAACTTTTTATTAAAGCTTACTTTCCCCTCAGTATTCAGAGGACTCTCTTTTTCTCAAAATTCATTCCCTTTAAATATCCAAACTTGTCATTTAAATACACCTGGACTATGAGGTGCAAAGAAAGTTATATATATATATATATATATATATATATATATATATATATATATATATATATATATATATATATATATATATATATATATATATATATATATATATATATATATATATATATATATATATATATATATATATATATATATATATATATATATATATATATATATATATATATATATATATATATATATATATATATAACCACTTTCTTTGCATCTCATAGGCCAGGGGTCTCCAACCTTGACAGCTTTACGACTGGTGGACTTCAACTCCCAGAATTCCTCAGCCAGCATAGCTGCAAAGAACAGCTTGGCTGAGGAATTCTGGGAGTTGAAGTCCACCAGTCGTAAAGCTGTCAAGGGTGGAGAACCCTGTCATAGTCTACCAAAATATGACGAATGCTTGCTATCTTCGGCAAGGTGGAGTATGTAGTCTTTTTTTTTCTCCCCCTTCTGTGTAATCCAGCTGCTGAAACTACCACTGAAGTAAAATATTTACTTGTATTTCTTTTCTTTTTTAAAAAAAAATGAAAACGGCTAAAATCAGCGCCTTGCCAAATTATTTCTGCCTACCGAAATGTTGGTAGGCAGTCCTTGACTTACGGCATTTGAGCCCAAAATTTCTGTGGCTAAGCGAGCCAGTGGTCAAGCAACTTTTGCCCCGTTTTTTATGCCTTTTCTTGCCACACCTGTTAAGCGACTCATTGCAGTTGTTCAGTTTGTAACCCGGTCGTTAAGTGAATCCGGCTTCCCCATTGACCTTGCTTGTCAGAAGGCCGCAAAAAACCTGATCACATGACCCCAGTTGCAGCTGTTATAAATTATGAGCCGGTTGCCAAGCATCCCAATTCTGATCACAAGACGAGGGGGACGCTTACAATTGTAAGTGTGAAGAATGGTCATAAGTCATTTTTTCAGTGCCGTTGTAACTTTGAATGGTTGCTAAACTAGCTGCGATAAGTCGAGGACCACCTGTATATTTCAGCCCACTTTCTGCAATAGCTTATCTGTGCGTTTCTTATTTTCCTGCTTTCAGTTGCTCCTCCCTGAAATGAGCTATTTTGCTTACCTGTAATATTTAGCAAAAAGGGACACGGTGGCTCAGTGGGTTAGGACGCTGAGCTTGTCGATCAGGAGGTCGGCAGTTTGGCGGGTCGAATCCCGAGCGCCGCGTAACAGAGCGAGCGCCTGTTACTTGTCCCAGCTTCTGCCAACCTAGCAGTTCGAAAGCACGTAAAAAATGCAAGTAGAAAAATAGGGACCACTCCGGTGGGAAGGTAACAGCGTTCCGTGCGCCTTTGGTGTCTAGTCATGCCGGCCACATGACCACGGAGATGTCCTCAGACAAGCGCTGGCTCTTCGGCTTTGGAACGGAGATGAGCACCGGCCCCTAGAGTTGGAAACGACTAGCACGCATGTGCAGGGGAACCTTTACCTTTTAATATTTAACACCGTTTCTTTCATTTTAAAATTAACAAAATATACAGATATACGTCTCTTTCAAAACAGAGTAGAAAAACAAGAGCAAAAATGTGCTTTCGATGAACTGTGCCATACGTAGGTGTGGTTTTTTATATACTCGTATGCAGGATAACAAATTTAATACATCCCAGTATTCTTCTGGAAGAATCATGGTTTGAAATAAACTTTCAAGGTATTGTATTGGTTACTATCAAAGTATAATCCATGTTGCATAATAGCTGAGATAAAGTTGATTAATTATTGGTCCTCATTTTAGATCATTACTTTGAGGTAGTTCTGTTCAACGTTACAACAGCACTTGAAAAAGTGACCTACGACCAATTTTCACACTTAAGACCGTTGTACAATCCCCTTGATCGTGTGATTTACATTTCAGACGCTTGGTGACTGACCCACGTTTATGACCGTTGCAGTGCCCCGGGGTCACGTGATTCCCCCTTTTGCGACTTTCTGACAAGGAAAGTCAACGGGGAATCCAGCTTCTCTTAGCAACCGCGTTACTAATTTAACAACTGCAGTAATTCACTTCATAAACGTGGCCAGAAAAGTCATCAAATGGGGAAGAACTCTCTTTAACAAGTTTCTCCCTTAACAATATACATTTTGTAAGCTGGGGACTACTCACGGTTTAACCGCTCTATATGATTTGTTATTTTGGTTATTCTTTTCCTGCCCTCTGAATTTCACTCCCAATTTGTCACTCTTACATTTTTCATTTGGAAAACCTTGCATTCTCTTGCTGCTTATCTGATTCTCGGTTTGTTATTTCTGGTTTGTTTTTTTTTCCCCGCGTAGGAAAACTTGGAATGGAACAATATGCTGTGTTTTATCCGCCAAATGGTAAAGAAGTTATACTGTTGCCCCCTCTAGTGGGAACAGGGGGAACTACAACCATTTTTAAAAGTGGGTTCTTTTGAATGGTGTTTTTGTACTTTGGGTGAAAAGAAATAACAACTGTTCAAAAAGTTGGCAGAGCTTTTTTTTTTGTTGTTGTTGCTTTGAAGCATTCCAAGGGTTTTTGGCCATACAGAAGCAGGCTCAGAAGTTTAAAGAACCGGTGCTGGATTGTTTGATTTTCTTCCCCATCAGCTTTTTCTTCTTCTTCTTCTTTTTTTTTTTTAAAAGTGTAAGTCACAAAGGAGCAACTGCTTTTTTTTAAAAAAAATTATTATCATTATTATGACTGCCCCCGACCTCCGATCATTCCGCCGGGGCCTGAAGACCTGGCTCTTTGAGCTCTCGGGCCCAGGCTGAGGAGAAAATTATTTTAATTGGGGTTTTTAATAGCACAGGGTTGATTTAATATTTTTTAACTTGGTTTTTAACTTTTGTATGTTTGATTTTTAACTCCCTGTAAACCGCCCTGAGTCCTCAGGGAAAGGGCGGTATATAAATGCAATAAAATAAATAAATAAAATAAATTATGTAAGCTGTTCTAAACCAGGCTTCAAGCCAAGCTGAAATAGATCCTAGATAATCCCTTTCATCCAAAAATTCTTGGTGCTAAGGATGACTACATGTTGAAGTAATTTGCTGAGAAATAGCAAACTTGACACTGGTTATGGTTGGGGGGGGTTGTCTCAAGAAAGAAAGATCTCGCCACAGTACAGCCTCCTAAAGGTTGACTAGAAATAGATCTTCATCTAAAGCAGCACATGCTGCACCCTTCAGCCTGTTGATGAAGTATTTTGTCACAAGGCAATTTGTGGCTGCTTTAATTAGCCAAGGAAGAACAAGGATCAAATGCACACATTCTTGAATTTGTTCAGTTCTTTAGGCTGTGCGCAGCAAATCCCCTCTAATCCATCCAGGGTAAGTACATTATAAAAGAATAGAATAGAATAGAATAGAATAGAATAGAATAGAATAGAATAGAATAGAATAGAATAGAATAGAATAGAATAGAATAGAATAGAATAGAATAGAATAGAATAGAATAGAATAGAATAGAATAGAATAGAATAATGGAATGAATAGAATGGAATGGAATGGAATGAAGAATAGAATAGAATAGAATAGAATAGAATAGAATAGAATAGAATAGAATAGAATAGAATAGAATAGAATAGAATAGAATAGAATAGAATAGAATAGAATAGAATAGAATAGAATAGAATAATGGAATGAAGAATAGAATAGAATAGAATAAAATAGAATAGAATAGAATGAAGAATAGAATAGAATAGAATAGAATAGAATGAAGAATAGAATAGAATAGAGTAGAATAGAATAGAATAGAATAGAAAAATGGAATGAAGAATAGAATAGAATAAAATAGAATAATGGAATGAAGAATAGAATAGAATAGAATAGAATAGAATAGAATAGAATAGAATAGAATAGAATAGAATAGAATAGAATAGAATAGAATAGAATAGAATAATGGAATGAATAGAATAGAATGGAATGAAGAATAGAATAGAATAGAATAGAATAGAATAGAATAGAATAGAATAGAATAGAATAGAATAGAATAGAATAGAATAGAATAGAATAATGGAATGAAGAATACAATAGAATAATGGAATGAAGAATAGAATAGAATAAAATAGAATAATGAAATGAAGAATAGAATAGAATAGAATAATGGAATGAAGAATAGAATAGAATAGAACAGAACAGAACAGAACAGAACAGAACAGAACAGAACAGAACAGAATAGAATAGAATAGAATAGAATAGAATAGAATAGAATAACAGAGTTGGAAGGGACCTTGGAGGTCTTCTAGTCCAACCCCCTGCTCAGGCAGGAAACCCTATACCATTTCAGCAATATGTCCAATCTCTTCTTAAAAACTTCCAGTATTTGCTACCAACATAGTTTACAATAAATGCCCTGACGTTATCCCGTCCTGTGTAGCAAAAGCACCACAGATGGCATCTGAGCCTGTCCTTCTAACTCTTTAATTGTGGTAGGAAGCTGGAATTTTCTTTCCAGGTTTCCTGTTTCTGAAAACGCATACTATTTTGACAGTAAATGGAGTGTGGTTTTTTTCCCCCCCTTTAGGTGTCATTCCTTTCCATGGCTTTTCAATGTACGGTAAGTAACCTGTCATTGCTATCCCTAAAGTTAAAAATTGCGTGTGACAGTTGCCTAGGAGGTCACTAAGGTAGGTCAACTCCAGAGGAATCTGATGTTTATTTGGTATCCTGGCGGTTTCAGTTGGAATATGAGTTCAAAAATGTTAAGGTTCAGGAACAACCTTGTACTAGAAGAGAGATGTGTACGGAACAGGTTCAACCATCCACAAAGGGAGACCGAACAGAGGCCTAACTATAATTGATTTAGAGCAAATGTCAAGGTTGGCAATGCAGCAAACATTGACATGTTTTTGCACTGACAATATAAGAGACAGCCTGTTACTTTAATTGCTTCATTTGGGGGGGAGGACATCTACCCGGATGTTGTGAGAAGATTGGAAAAGCCCGCGTACAGAATGGGAAGTGAAACCTCATATGTAAAACTAATTGGATAATGTGATTTATGACGGGTAGATAAGGGCGGGGATTGTTTGTGTGTTACGATGGGTTTGGTGGGGGGAGAGGAGATTTCAGATTCTGGCATCCCCTCCCTGAGCGCCGATGTTTCGTTTCATTACTAAGACTTTTTAGATAAATAATAGGCCTGCAATTTGTTTGAATTGTCTCATTTATCGGAACCATGACAAAGGTATTTAAAAGTGCTTTTGCTTCACTGGATCACACATTAGAACTATGTGGAGCGTTCAGCAAAGGTTTGCCAAGTGCTCTAATTTAAATCATTTAAAGCAGCTGCGTCCCATGAAAGTGGCTGCTTTTAAAGATGATTCCCGTTGCCTGCCTGCGACCTGCCTTACTACACATAGTACTTCTCGAGGGATTGCCTACGAGGTGGCTGTGGCCACACACACACATGGCATTAATTGGAAAGACTTGCTGAGTAGTGTAGGAGTACAGCCCCTTTAACGCTTTGAGGAAAGGTGTGTTGCTCACACGAATAGGATTGACAAAAATGGGGGGGGCATGCAGACGCGGACAGGATCTGAAAAGGGTTAGCAACTTCAACCTTGTCACATTGGGAGTTACTTTTTAAGTGCTAGGCCATAACCCATTCTTGTGGGAAGGACGAGAAACAATGGTTGGGAACTGATCAAGGAGAGAAGCAACCTGGAATTAAGGAGAAACTTCCTGACAGTGAGGACAATTAACCAGCAGAACAGCAGAACAGCTCGTGGGCGCTCCATCACTGGAGGTTTTTAAGAAAAGACTAGACAATCACATGTCCGAGATGGTGTAGGTTCTCCTGCTTGAGCAGGGGGCTGGACTAGAAGACCTCCGGGGTCCCTTCCAGCTCTATTCTATTCTTATTCTTTGCAGTGTTCCAGAGCTTTTCAACCTTTTCACCCACTGTACCACTTTTAGGATATGGCAACATCCAAGTACCACCAGTCGCCTAGGTGTCAAAAACTTGTTAACCAAAAAAAAAAAAGGAAAAAAGTGATGAAGTACAGGTAGTCCTCGACTTACAACAGTTCGCTTAGTGACTGTTCGAAGTTACAATGGCACTGAAAAAAGTCCCCCCCAAGCCACAGCCGAGCAAGACACCT
>NC_138209.1:71576232-71733732 GCF_964194415.1 Vipera berus
TGCTGCTCTTTTGGCTGATAGATCAAACACCCCCCCCCCCCGGTCTAAGGATGGGCTGCAAGAGAAAAGTATTATATGGGATGTATTGCTCAAGAATGGGCCTTCAAAATGCACCTTTGAATGCCCAGGTAGGTCTTACCTCTGAAAAAGCTGAAGATTCCTGTCCAAAGGTATAAAATAAAGCTTATCTAAATAGAAGAAGCTATAGGTGGAAGACCATTAAAGAGAGAAGCAATCTAGAACTAAGGAGGAATTTCTTGGCAGGGAAAACAAATCAGTGGAACGAGTTGGCTCCAGAAGTTGTGGATGCTCCTACAGTGAAGGTTTTAAAGAAGAGATTGGACAATCATTCGTCTGGAGTGGTATAGGGTTTCCTGCTTGATCTGCGGGGTTGAACTAGATCAGACATGTCAAACACAAGGCCCGGGGGCCAGATCCGGCCCGCGAAGTGGTTTCATGTGGCCCGCGAAGCCATCCTGGAAACAGTGAGGGAACGGCCCCCACTGCCTTGGCCTTGGCCCAGAGACCCTCCTCCTGCCAGAGACCCTCAGATCTGTCCCACTCCTGCCCAGGCCCCCATAGGCACCCTTGATGCAAACGATGTAGAGCTGGCCACGCCCACCTAGTAGGCCATACGCACTCTAGCCACGCCCACCCAGTAGGCCACGCCCACCCGGCCCCCTGAGGGCAACCGCAATGCTGATGCGGCCCTCAATGAAATTGAGTTTGACACCCCTGAACTAGATGATCTCCAAGGTCCCTATGTTCTGCGATGCCCCAAATACCCACATATATGTTTACTCCTATTTGCAGCACATGTTCTACCTTTAGAACTGATGCTGATTTTTATTTTATTTTTTTGCTTAGAATTCTTTACTTTGGCATGAGGTAATAACAGTCGGTTTAAGAGGCTGGGAGGAGATACATTTTGAATTAGCCAACGGGAACTCAAATGCATCACGTTAACTCGAGTGTTCGAAGAATAGCCTTTTTATAACAATTAGGGGAGAGTTAAACATTTCAACGTAGGGTGGAGAAATCTGTGCAAAGATACGCAAGCCGAAGCTTGCAAAGCTGTAGAAGCAGCGCGTTTGAGAAGAGTATAATTTTTAATGCGTGTGTTTTTCACTCTTTTGCAGTCTAAGAATATCATTTAAATGGATGGTACGGGCGTTCTCTGGCTACCTGGCTACCGATCAGCTGCTGTTTTTGTGGGACAGAATTTTGGGATACAACACTCTGGAAATTCTGGCTGGTAACGTTGAGCGGATGGGAGTTCTTACTGCTCGTAGAAGGAAATTCCAATTTTTGTAAAAAAAAAAAGAAAAGAAAAGAAAAGAGTTTGTCGAGGCTTGTGGTGGGTACAGAATGAGGAGAAAGTAAGCGATGCTCCCCGTAAAAATTAAAACTGCATTGGTCCCTTGGTAGGCAGTAGCAAAAAAAATTCTCTTGTCTCTCTGGAAAAGTGGGAGCAAAAGTAAGAGGAAGATCCCTTTTGAAGACATTTTTCCCCCGCCATTTTTCATCAAACAAAGGCAAAAGGTCTTCTCATCTGAGAAACCGCTTTATTGAGAGGGCGGATTTTCTTTAGCCCCGCAGAAATCTGGAAATCACTGCTTTGTTGAATCCGGCAGTATATCAGTTGTGATTAAGCAGACTTTCTGCAGTCAAAACCACAATGGTTTGGTTTGCAGGAACTCTGTGATTTCAGCAGAGTGAAAACGAGCCATCTGCCGATTAACGTACTTCCACTATCTCCGCTGCTTTTGCCAAAGATAAAATTATTTGCACAGCTTCATAACCAAACCAGCATTAATGAACCACTGATTTTTCCTTCCTTCCTTCCTTCCTTCCTTCCTTCCTTCCTTCCTTCCTTCCTTCCTTCCTTCCTTCCTTCCTTCCTTCCTTCCCTCCCTCCCTCCCTCCCTCCCTCCTTCCTTCCTTCCTTCCTTCCTTCCTTCCTTCCTTCCCTCCCTCCCTCCCTCCCTCCCTCCCTCCCTCCCTCCCTTCCTTCCTTCCTTCCTTCCTTCCTTCCTTCCTTCCCATAGTCGGTGGTTCATTTTTGCTAATTTAGTGTGTGTGTGTTTATGCAGTGGTGGGATTCAAACAGGTGAACAACCCGTTCTCTGTGTGGATGCCGCTTCCGGAAGTCCGTTCTGGGCCCGGGCAATAACAAAAAAAAAATAGCTACCGGTTCTGCAGAAGTGGTGCGAACCGGCTGAATCCCACCACTATGTTTATGTGTGTATAGATAGACAGATAGATAAATAGATAGGTAAATATTCTGTATAAACAATTGAGACGAATGCTACTGCTTTCCCATTTTATTTGTCTGAGAGAGAGGACACAGTCCGCTCAGAAACGGATTCTTATTTATTCTTCATTCTGCTAGTTCTTCCGTAGGAAGGTTATGCCCTTGAGTATCGACCCTGTCGATATTACTTCGGGTAAATCACATCTAACCTTTAATTGTGAGCCAGTAAACCCTTGCTGTATAAAAACTCCTTTTTATATTGAGGAGTGGGATTGCAGCTGCTATCTCTCCCCCCACATACACACACACACACACACTCCCCGTTCTCTTTAGCCTCAAAATAGGGGCAGTGGGATAACGGCCATCAAGGCAATCCATGTGAGTGGTCCTTCCCCAAACGCCACAATGCGCTTTAGAGAAAACTTGGTTTATATGCACGTCGGAGGTCTCTTTAAATACGTTCCCATTGCTCTGACAAACTGGCAGTCCCTCACCAAGCCAGAAGAATATTGAACGGAACTCAAGAATAACTAGACCGAAAGTATCGTTAACAACTAATTAGTACGGCCACCAGTCTAAATGCTGCACATTCTTTCTTTTTTTTTTTTTCTTCCAGTGCTGGCAGCTGCTGTGTTTGCTTTCCGAGCAGGGAATCTAATGGAGGTGACATCACTCGCCGCAGCTGAAGTAAGGATAAGTTTCAGTCGTAGAAATATGGAAATAATTTTTGACGCGTCGCCAACCCGAGTAATTTGAGCTTCATGGGCACATAGCTCGCAGCGTCAGGGCTCTCGGCCGATTTTAATTTTAATTTTTTATATTTTTTTTACCCTGGAAGAAGTTCAGGTGATGTTGTGAAAATCCATATTGCAATTGTTAAGAACTCTTCAACTGTTTTGAAGGAGAAAAAAAATTGGGGTTGTGAACCTTCAGCGTTGTTTTTTTTTCTTTTCTTTTCCCCCAGTTCCGCTTGGGAGTTTTCCTCGGATTGCCGTCTCCTTTAATAAAATCTGCAGAGTCGTGCAGAGAATGGTCAAACGTAGCTAAAAAGAGACTTCCACCAATCAGCTTCACTGTAGCTATTTTTGTTTTCAGCAATATTTTGTCCCGTCTTGTTTTCTGAAATGCCTGCCGCTTTCCATCTAAAGCATCCAAGGATTCTTCCCGGCTACGTTGCGCTTAGAATTGCGACTTTATTAGAAGTTAAAGTTATTTTACGTGTCTTTCCACCTCCATCCTTAACACGAATTTTCCCCTTTTCCTCCAGCCTTCGTTTTCACCTTCTGGTAGAACTGTTCAGAAACTCTGCTTGAGTTAAACAGAACTCCGACAAATTACCCCTTTGTAATAGGGACTAGCCACTTTGAGAAATCGATAAACAAAGCAGAACAATAGCCACAGTGCGGTAACCAACATTTAGTTTCGATTGCTGTTCTGTTATTTTCCATGATTTACTTTGAATAGCCTTCTTGGTAGGGGGAAAAAAAAACAACCCTCATGATAGAAACCAAATAAACTAAATAATAGAGGGCATGTATCTGTTTAAAAATGGGAAATTAGTTTTGCATTGGAACGTTAACCCCAAAAGAATTCATAACTCTTTACTTAAGAATACTGCAAACCGAAATAAATTCATTGAAAACAATCCAAATAACAATAAAAGAGAACAAAAATGTTAAGAGTGGATCTAGTGCAGGGGTCTTCAAACTTGACCCTTTTATGACTTGTGGACTTCAGCTCCCAGAATTCCTCAGCCAGCGTGCCTGGCTGAGGAATTCTGGGAGTTGAAGTCCACAAGCAGGGGCCTTCAAACCTGGCCCTTTTATGACTTGTGGACTTCAGCTCCCAGAATTCCTCAGCCAGCGTGCCTGGCTGAGGAATTCTGGGAGTTGAAGTCCACAAGCAGGGGCCTTCAAACCTGCCCCTTTTATGACTTGTGGACTTCAGCTCCCAGAATTCCTCAGCCAGGCATTCGTGCCTGAGGAATTCTGGGAGCTGAAGTCCACAAGTCATAAAAGGGCCAAGTTTGAAGACCCCTGGTCTGGTGGTTAAGGCACCAGACTAGACAACAGGAGACCGTGAGTTCAATTCCCGCCTTAGTCATGAAAGCCTTTCTCTCAGCTCAACCTGCCTCACAGGGTTGTTGTGGTGCAGAAAGTAGGAGCTGGAAGGACTATTAAGTATGTGTGCTGCCCGGAGTTATTTGTAAAAATAATAAAGGTGGGATACAAATAAACAAAATAAATAAATAATAATAAATCGAGACCCCCCCTCCTTTAGAACATGAGCTCTTTAGAACGTGAGCTCTTTATTGTTCGTATAAAGAAACACTATGTTTAGCATTTATAAATACTAGCCATAAGTTTTATTTTGTGATTATCAACGCTGAAAAAGAATTATCAGGTTGAATGTTCCCACCTGGTTGATGATCCTGATCTTCTTGGTTCTGGAAAAGTTATTTTCGTTCTGCACATGTTTTATGTTACAGTAGTTAGTTGCAGGGTGTACCTTCTTTAATATACAATGAAGTTTAATGTCATCTCGCGTTAAATCCAGTAGCCCTTTTGATTATTATTTTTTGCAAAGCCACGTTTTTTCTTTTTCTTTTAACGAATGTTACAATTTTTCAAACAGGCACCCAGAATAGTTTTGAGTTCGGCGGTGTCAAATGCCATTTCCTATTTTTATTTGCAGAAGGTTGCAACCAGGTGAATGCTAACCTATCACGGGCACAGCGTTTTCCGTTCTTTTTGAGAAGTCATCATTTCCCTTGCAAGAAACACAGAACAATGCAACATTTTGCATGGAACACCGCGTTCCCTGCAATCATAAAGCTATCAGTGATCTGATGCAACTGTAGGCTGCTGTTTCTTATTCTTACAAAATAATGTGTGCTTGGCCGCTTCTTGTGGCTCTGATACATGCTTTACCTAAATCAGAACAAACAAAACTGGAATATTTTATATTGATTTATTGCACCATATTTATACTTAAGGAAAGTTTTACACCTGTAAGATTAGAGCACATATTTGCAGATCACAGAATCTTATTCAACCTACCCTACTGCCTTATTTAATTACTAACAATGGCTTGCAGCTAGTATGGATGGGAAGATGCTCCCAGCTTTTGTTCAGTGCCAGCTATGCGCCTCATCTTGATGCTCATGTCAAAGCAGCGTTCCAGAAAAACATTTGTCTCTCTATGCTTTTTGCTAAAACCACAGATATCATTCTAGATCAGGGGTGTCAAACTCAGTTTCATTGAGGGCCACATCAGCATTGTGGTTGCCCTTCGGGGGGCCGGGTGGGTATGGCCAGGGTGGGCGCGGCCTACTGGGTGGGCGCAGCTGTAGTGCGTATGGCCTACTGGGTGGGCATGGCCAGCTCTACATCATTGGCATCAAGGGTGCCTATGAGGGCCTGGGCAGGAGTGGGACAGATCTGGGGGTCTCTTGCAGAAGGAGGGTCTCTGGGCCAGGGCCAAGGCAGCGGGGACCGTTCCCTCACTGTTTCCAAAATGGCTTCAGGGGCCACATGAAACCACTTTGCGGGCCAGATCTGGCCCCTGGGCCTTGTGTTTGACATGTCTGTTCTAGATAGATCCTCATACGTTGCTTGGTTGTTGTTGTTTTTTAACAGTCCGTTATCGAATTGATGCAATATTTGATTAAAATATTTCTTTCATTCTCGAATGCGGCCGGAACAACAGAATCACTTTTCTAATACCAGTGTAAGATAACAAGATATCCGGGGGTTTGTGTGTGGGGGGGGTTTTGAGGCAACATTTTTCTGCATTTGATCATCATTGTTTTCACTGGGTAGATATTTTTTCCCCTCAGTTTCTCTCAAGCAAAATATCGAATTGCTGAAATATAAAACCCGTGCTTCAGTTGTTGGGCAAAAAAACTTTGGCAGAAAAGTATCTGCATTTCATTCCCCCCAAAGTAATCACCTCAGATGAAAGGAGACAATGTCAACACCTATGAAACGGATGGCTTTTTTTTTGCCAATTTGGAGATAAATGTTCATTTCTACCAGCAAAATGGGAACAGGCAGTTCCTTTCACAGTATAGAGATGGCAGGTTAATATGTTTTTCTGTCTCATACCGTCATTACACAGAGAATATTCCTTTCAACTCAAGAGTACTTTATGGCTTTGATAACTAGTCTGAAGTATTAAGTCTAACTTTTCCCACTGATAAAATGATGACAGACTAAGAAGTTTGAATTTGACAGCTGTAAACCTGAGTTCTATTTGAGCAGACAATATATTTTGCCTCTGTCTTAACCAGGTTTTCTGGAATTTAAAAGAGACCTGATGTCTGTGGAGATTCATAGTCATCCAGATCATGGTTGTCCTGAAGGTGTTGTCTAAAAGGCAACTGGACTTTCTTATTTTTTTTTTCTTGAAAACATTTCACTTCTCATCCAAGAAGCTTCATCATCATCATCATAATTGGGAAGGGACCTTGGAGGTCATCTAGTCCAACCCCCTGCTCAGGCAGGAAACCTTATATCATTTCAGACAAATGGCTATCCAGTTTCTTCTTAAAAACTTCCAGTGTTGGAGCATTCACAACTTCTGGAGGCAGGTTGTTCCACTGGTTAATTGTTCTAACTGTCAGGAAATTTCTCCTTAGTTCAAGGTTGCTTCTCTCCATGGTTACTTTCCATCCATTGCTTCTTGTCCTGCCTTCAGGTGCTTTGGAGAATAGCTTGACTCCCTCTTCTTTGTGGCAACCCCTGAGATATTGGAACGCTGCTATCATGTCACCCCTCATCCTTTTCTTCATTAAACTAGACATATGCAATTCCAGCAACTGTTCCCTACATGTTTTAGCCTCCAGTCCCTTAATCATCTTTGTTGCTTTTCTCTGCACTCTTTCTCAACATCTTTTTTACATTGTGGTGACCAAAACTGGATGCAGTATTCCAGGTCTGGCCTTACCAAGGCATTGTAAAGTGGTATTAACACTTCACCTGATCTTGATTCTATCCCTCTGTTAATGCAGCCTAGCACTGTGTTGGCTTTTTTGGCAGCTGCAGCACACGGCTGGCTCTTATTTAAGTGATTGTCCACTAGGACTCCGAGATCCCTCTCACAGTTACTACTATTGAGCAAGGTACCCCCTATACTATACCTGTACATCTTCAGGTAGCTCCAAATAATTTCATTTCCCCATGGACAAGATAATCAATTTTACTTACATTGGATAGATATTGAACAATTTCTGTCTTAAATTGTTCAGTCCTTGGATAGACACTCAATTATTTGCGGAGGGAAAGGGAGGGGAGACTTTTTCTGGTTTTCCTAAAATGAGTCATCCTGCAGATCACGCTGCAAGAAATCCATAATCAAGAAGAAATGTTTATTCCCAGGAATGATCAGGCCAGCCTTGGAAAGTGATAACCAAGTATAAAAGAGGTTGGCTTCCAAAAATCAGAGAACGGGCTGGTAGGACACTCACTCTGATGTATCTAAAAGAAGAACATGAAGCTTTTTTTTAAAACATCTTGTGTTCAGCCTCTTCTCTTTATGAAGAGACTGAACAGTCACTTGTCTGAAATTTATTTATTTATTTTATTTATTTTTGGGACTTATATGCCGCCCTATTTCCCGAAGGACTCAGGGCGGCTAATAACAATAAAAATACAATAATACAAAAGTTTTTAAAAAAGAATTAAACTAGCAGCCCCAATAATAAGTTAAAAACATTTAAATGGTACAGGGTCCCCTGCTTGAGCAGGGGGTCAGACTAGAAGACCTCAAAGGTCCCCTCCAGCTCTGTTCTGACTCTTTTTCAGTGAACTTGGAGAGTTTAACCTTGATCAAAGTGAAAGGCTTTTTTTCAGTAAAGATGTCCCCTCAAAAGGGCCTGGATTTTGATTTCCTTGAAAATGTTTCGCTTCTCGCCCAAGAAGCTTCCTCAGTTCTGACTAAATGGTTGAGGATGGAAGGATTTCTATTCCTTGCAGTCATCATCAGCCCTCTCTCTGACCGTCATTGAGGCCACTGGAGTCTAAAACATATAGGGAACGGTTGCTGGAATTGGGTATGGTAGTTCAACGAAGAGAAGAGTGAGGGGGGGACATGATAGCAGTGTTCCAATATCTCAGGGGCTGCCCCAAAGAAGAGGCAGTCAAGCTATTCTCCAAAGCACCTGAAAGCAGGACAAGAAGCAACGGATGGAAACTAGTCAAGGAGAGAAGCAACCTAGAACTAAGGAGAAACTTCCTGACAGTTAGAACAATTAACCAGTGGAACAACCTGCCTCCAGAAGTTATGAATGCTCCAACACTGGAGGTTTTTAAGAAGAGACTGGACAGCCATTTGCCTGAAATGGTATAGGGTTTCCTGCCTGAGCAGGGGGTTGGGCTAGATGGTCCCTTCCAACTACTACTTTTTTTAAAAATTCCATTTATATCCCGCCCTTCTCCGAAGACTCAGGGCGGCTTACAAGCTTAGCAGTAGCCTTCATTCTATGTATATGCCTGCCTATTAGGGCTTTCGCCCCCCCCAAGCAGCATTATTACAAAGTCAGCTTATTGCCCCCAACAATCTGGGTCCTCATTTTACCTACCTCGGAAGGATGGAAGGCTGAGTCAACCTTGAGCCTGGTGGGACTCGAACCTGCACTAATTGCAGGCAGCTGGTGTTACTTAAGGAGGCATTAGCCCACTGCTCCACCTACTACTACTTTTTCTTCTTCTTCTTCTTCTTCTTCTTCTTCTTCTTTTCTTCTTCTTCTTCTTCTTCTTCTTCTTCTTCTTCATTATTATTATTATTATTATTATTATTATTATTATTATTATTATTATTATTATTATTATTATTATTATTATTATTATTATTATTATTATTATTATAGGAAGTTTTACCTGCGCCCTCAGGCTGTGGGCTTATTCAGGTGACCCCGGCTACAATGAACATAACTCCTTCCATCCTTCATCCTTCAGTCAGAACTGAAGAAGCTTCTCGGATCAGACGTGAAACGTCTTCAAGGAGAAAGAAAAATCCGGCTGCTCCTTTCGAAGGAGCAACTTTGGGACAACCATGACCTTGGATGACTGAAAATCTCCCATCGACTCTTTTCCGGTCAAAGTCAAAGCAGAAAACGACTATGCGTGTTTGTTAATAGAAGCAGTTACTCGCCGACCTTCACCTCCGTGAAATATTATAATCTTTCCCTTTTTCTTTCCAGGCTGTCCTTGCTGACCTTTCAACTCTGAAAGTTATGCCTCTCCTTCAGATTTTCCTCTTCGCCACCGGCTCCTCGTAACTCTCCAAAGGCACAACAGGGCTGCACCGCTAGAATTTTGCCAACAGATGCCAACAATCAGCTATGCAACCCTTTCACCCGGTTAGCGATTTCACCATGATGGTTTTTGCAGAGAATTTGAGCAGGCGGATCTTAACCTGGCAACCTCGCCAAAGGCTGACGCACACCCCCTTTTCACTGCTGTTTGCTGTCGTATTTTAATCAAGCTGCGATACCTGGATATACCGCAAATCAAAAAAGGGCATCTTTTTTCCTGAGATGCATGCAGTGTTAAGTGCAGGAAGACAGGGGGAAACCCATTAACTCTAGATCTCAGTGCGTCCTTTGTGCCATAAAGGTGTAAAAGTTTTTTTTCCCCCGCCCCCGGTAAATGATAATCTGTCCTCCAGTCAAAGAATATTTCACCTTACGGTTCGTCCTCCAATACTTGGAAGAAAAGTATTTACAACGTTTTAAATTTTTTTTTTCCAAATTGAACCATTGTGAAAAATGGTTGCACTACTTCCTTCCAATACCCTCTGGATTATTTCCGGTAAACTGAACTGTTCCGTTTTAGTCGTGCCGTTATAGAGAACTGCAAACAGTGTGATAAAGGGACACGCACACACACACACGCGCACACACAAACACACGACATGCACAGTTAAGATCACGGATCGAGAGGCTTGTAGATTACTCTTTTTCTTTTTGCAAGCTTAAACATCAGCCCAACCCATTTTATTTGGGGAAATGAAATTAACGCAAAAAGACTTGGGGGTGGGGAGGAGAATGCCGCACGACATATCCTCCGTTCCAACCATGCGGTTTGACTAAATGCAATTTAGTCGGCTTGTCTCACACTTTCTCTCCACTCTTGTCAGGAAAAGACATGTGTGTCCGGGCACTTGTTTTCTTCCAGTATCTGTTGAAGCCTGTCTACGCAGGAGCCAAAACAGTTGCCTGCAGCATACACACACTCCACTTCTCTCACCCCCCCCCCCCCAGCAGGTCTTGAGAAGCTGGATCTGCTGCCTCACCCGGTTCCCGCGGCCTCCCTTGGTCCAAGATCCTGTATATCAATTGGCCGTGTTCAAGCTCATATTCCTGAGCTCTTGGGGTAGATAGTCTTTCACCGGCACTGAGTCGTTCTTCCCTTATCTCCCGGGGATCCCTGTAAGCCCCCCCCATAAGCTGAATCGATTGCTAGATTATTCTGACTTAACCGCATACAGCTGTCAGCCAAGAATTGGATATCTAGACACGGCTTACGGTAAAGACGTGTAATTGATTTGCATGTTAAGCTTTCAGCCAGTTTTGTGTCCTTGCATTCCTTGAATCAAAGCGATTTGGAGGGCTTTAAAGACGGGAGGTGAATCGCCTTCCGCTCACTCTCTTGTCTCTCCACACGCTATTCAAATCATTTTTCGAATTTTTTTTTAAAAAAATGAAATAGGGTTGAAATTAAATAGGCTTTGGTTGCAGCTCTTGATGGGACTCTTTAAAATACAGACTTGCAGTGACAGATGGTGTAAATGAAATAGTATTTAATTGCAACTCTTGACAGGACCCCTAAAATACCCTTGTTTACACAAACTTGCAGTGACAGGTTTGTGTAGATGATCCTGTTACGCGCAAGGCGTACTTGGAGATCTGATGTCAGAAAAAACCTTTTTAAAAAAATGGTTTCAAATCCAAAAGTCTATCACTTATTTATTTGTTTATTTATTTGTTTCTCCAAGACATGGAAAATAATGTGTGTGGGGGTCTGGTCTTAGGAGCAGCTATTTTGTGAACGATGTCTAAAGATCAAACTGGAGAGTTTTAACGTGTCTTATTTATTGCACCGAAGATGGCTTCTTTAAATTTGCAATTCGTACTGGAGTTTAATTCTTCCTGTTATCTAAAATAAAAATGTGAACATCCATCATGAATCTGTGGGCTATAAATCTGTTAATGTCAGGCGTGAAAGGTCCAATTAAACTGATTTATTGCTACTCATGCCTATGCAGAGGAATCTTCTCAAGTAAGAGTTCGCACCTGCTAGGGGTTAGAGAAGGGTCAATGGAATTCAAGGGTGGTTGGATTTCACTTGTGGCTACGTAGGGATTCTAGGCTAATCCCCCTTTTAACTCCACCCCCAGGTTCCTCCCCGGCTTCCCCTATATTTAAGTGGTTACCTCTAATCCTTTGGCAATCCTTTTCATGAACAATCTTATCTCAAGAAACATCTGTCCTTGTACGCCAAAATAAACTTTTAATTCATAAGAGTACATTTCAAGCAAATATATAAGGTAGTCCAGAGAAGTCCTCCGTCTGAACCGTTTCCTCATAGTTTCCCATATTCATCATCGTAGGTTGCTCTAGGTAGACGTCTTCGACAAAACAAATGAAATAATAGAAGTTTGCTATTTTTTTATTGAAAAGTTTTAGAATACATTTTAAAAACATAAACTCCCTCCCTCCCCCTCCCCCCCACTTACCCTCCCTCGCCCTTCCCCCCCCCAACTTCCCAGAGCTGAATACAGGGTATTAACTTTTAAAAACTTAAGCTAGAATATGCTAACTAAAAAAAACCACATTAAATTCTATCGCACTTTTAACTCCTCTTAAAATAACTAAATAACTAACTAATAATGAATACCTAATAATACATCATATAAAACTAATACTTATTCATATGCTAAATGAAACTTTTTAGTCCCATATTTATTCTGAATATACTCGATCCATCTTCTCCATTCCACAATACATCTCTGTTGCGATTGTGCTATTTTATTTTATTTTTTTTCCAATCTGTCATTTAAACCAGCCGCATCACTTCTTTGTTCACTGGTGTACTGGATGTTTCAAAGCTGACTGGCAGCTGGAGTTGTTTATTATTAATAATCAAAGGATTATCTTCAAGTTCAAATTAAGATTTTATCCCCGAGGGGGGCCAATTCACAAAGGAACGGTATCCCATAATGAATTTGCATACACGAACCAACCCAATCTGGGCATCTCAGCTGCCCTTGTTAGTTTATATCAAAGTTTATGCCCTGGCATTAGACAGTCAAGAATTAAGCAATCTGTTTAATCTGTGTTTTATTGACTAAACTAGAATTGGCTGGGTTGACATAAATCCTTAAGCCATAGCATCACGATTTAGAAATCAAAATGTGTTTTACAACATGCTAAAATGAAAGAGAATAGCTGTAGCTTGAACTGTGGAATCCTTGGTGGGCTCTGAGCTTGGTTGTACACTTGCAGATGTTTCATTACCCAACTACATAACATCATCAGTGCTACTGAGTGTGGGATTTGCTCCCTGTTTATATACTGTAGTTTGCCTTATCAGTGTTAATGGGGGTGCGGTTTTCCCCTTGGTAGTTTCTTGATAGGGACGCAGTGGCTCAGTGGGTTAGGACGCTGAGCTTGTCAATCAGAAGGTCGGCAGTTTGGCGGGTCAAATCCCGAGTGCCGCGTAACAGAGCGAGCGCCTGTTACTCGTCCCAGCTTCTGCCAACCTAGCAGTTCGAAAGCACATAAAAATGCAAGTAGAAAAAAAGGGACCACTACGGTGGGAAGGTAACAGCGTTCCGTGCGCCTTTGGCGTCTAGTCATGCCGGCCACATGACCACGGAGACGTCCTCGGACAAGCGCTGGCTCTTCGGCTTTGAAACGGAGATGAGCACCGGCCCCTAGAGTCAGAAACGACTAGCATGCATGTGCGGGGGAACCTTTACCTTTATAGTTCCTTGATTATATTGTTTTTTGCTGGATTTTTTTTTTGCGTGGTATTAATCCCTTAATGTCTATGGAGATTCCCAGTCAGCCAGGTCATAGTTATCCCAAAGATGCTTTTTGAGGAGGCATAGTTATCCCCAAAGATGCTTTTTCAGGATTTTCTTGTTTTTCTCTGAAGATGTTTCGCTTCTCGCCCAAGAAGCTTCTTCAGCTCTGACTGAAGAGCTGAAATGCTTTCCATTCCCCACCATCCAGTCACAGCTGAACAAGCTTCTTGGACGAGAAGCCAAACGTCTTCAAAGAAAAATGAGAAGGTCAGGTTGCCTCCTGAAAAAAAAGCATCCTTGGGATACTAATCCCTTGGTTGGTCAGCGTGCTGTGATGATGCTGTGTGGATTGTAACAGTCCATTGGTTGTCGGTGGGATTTCTGTTGATGTAGGCCAGACGGGGAAAGTTGGAAAACACCTCGGATAAAGACCATGAGTTACCGAGAAAATAGCATGGACGTGTCCATGAAGTCTTGAACTCAGTCTGGCAAAGTTCCTGCACCAATTACCTTGCATTCTTCTATCACTAGAGCAAGGGTCTCCAAACTTGGCAACTTAAAAGACTTGCGGACTTCAACTCCCAGAATTCCCCAGCCAGCAATTCTCCACCTGTCTACCTCTCCATTATCTGCCCTGACAGGCAGTGGCTTCTACAGCTCTTAAGTTATACCAGCCATCAGTAGCTTAGGTAAAGGTAAAGGTAAAGGTTCCCCCGCACATGCGTGCTAGTCGTTTCCGACTCTTGGGGCCGGTGCTCATCTCCGTTTCAAAGCCGAAGAGCCAGCGCTTGTCCGAGGACGTCTCCGTGGTCATGTGGCCGGCATGACTAGACGCCAAAGGCGCACGGAAGGCTGTTACCTTCCCACCGTAGTGGTCCCTATTTTTCTACTTGCATTTTTTTTTACGTGCTTTCGAACTGCTAGGTTGGCAGAAGCTGGGACGAGTAACAGGTGCTCACTCTGTTACGCAGCACTTGGGATTTGACCCGCCAAACTGCCGACCTTCTGATCGACAGTAGCTTATTTTAACTTAAATAGAAATGTTGGACGAAGGCTACCATTTTTTGCCTCTCCCCCTAGTTTTTCATAGAGTGGATCAGTCCTCTGTGGCCCTGGAAAAGACAAAACATGGGAAGGCGGTGAGTAAATTTGGCATTTTGCAGAGCAGATGAAGGTGTGCAGGGTTTTCCTCACTTCATAGCATTTGTAACCTTACTACAGATGTTCTCTGTGGTAGATCTATAACTTCCAGGAGGTGCAGAGATATCTCTAGCCTTTCCCAGTTCCCAAAGAAGATTCGGGCTGGCTGTGGATTTGGGAGACAGCCTTAAAAATTGAGGAGTCCTTGATGGTCTCTGAGCTTGCTTGTTTTCTTGAAAGAAGTTTCCTTACCCTAACTAGGTAACATCATCAGTGCTAGTAAGGGATGCTGTTCACTGTCGCTTTATATTCTGGTGTCTTGCCTGTCTGTGTGGGTAGGACGGTCTTAAAGGATTCTTTTGGTTGGGTTGTTTACTAATGGCTCTTTGGCAGTTTCTCGATTGGGGTCTTACTTGATTTGTTGGTCTGAAGTTGACCTTGAAGTTAATCTATGCCGATCTGAGTGCTGATTCCTGGTGGAGAAATGCTGAAGTCTTTTTTCTCTTTGGGGCTGGTGGATTGTCTTTTTTGCACAGTCTACAGATGTTGTTAAAGTCAATGTGTCCGTTGATGGCTGATTTGTCAAGAGTGCCAGGCTTCTAGAAATTCCCTGGCATTTTTGGTCTAGGATGATCACATTTTCCCAATCGAAACAATGGTTAAATCCGTCTGCATGTGGTGAAATTAAAGAATTTTGGTCGTGCCTTTTGACTGCCTGTTGTTGTTCGTGGATGCGTTCTGCCAGTCTGTTTGCCCTACATAGTGGTTGTTGCAGTTCTTACATTGGATGTGGTAGATCAGAAGTCCCCAACCTTTTGGGCACCAGGGACCGGTTCTGTGGGGAAATGTTTATCCATGGACCTGAGGGTGCGTGGTTTTGTCTGCTGCCTGCATCCCACGGATGGGGCTTTGCTTGTTTGCGTGGACCGGTTGCTGGCATGCCGCGGCCCGGTACCGGTCTATGGAGCTGGGGAAGGACCAAATCTATGAAAGGGAGGATTGTGCAGAAGAGACCAACTACAGTAGTAAAAATGATCCCTCATCTCCGATAGAAGAATAGAAGCAATAGAAGAATCTTGTAAGGACTGTAGCAACAGAAGGATCTTGCCGTCATAAGCTGCATCTGAAGGTCATAATTAGAAGGGGGAAAAGATTCAAAATATTGGAAGGATGATAACTCAGGAGGCTATTGAAACAGACACGGTAGAGAGAGTAAAAAACTGATGGATGGTGCACCCAGAAAGAAATGGGAGACTGCAAAAAGTTTTTTCAAAGAAATTTGACATTCTACACGGGTGCGGAAAGGAAGAGACTTGATTCTGCTCGAAGGAAAGGCTTGTAGTCAGAAGAATTCCTGCTGCTTGTGCGAAATCACCGTGCTCATTTCTGGATGCTTTCCGTTGTCCATTGAATTAATTTGTCCACTGGGGGCTGTGGTTCCTAGGAAAAGAATTTGAGAAACAATCCTCTCAGTCACTTGCTGGGATTCGGGCAGATTTTAAGTTTCTCCTTGCAATTGGTGCGTAATATTTTGCCGAATTTTTACTCGTGGAGACTGAAATTCTCCAGTGCATGCTTGGGGTGGAATGGAGCTCCTGGGTCCCAGATTCCCGGATGCTCATAAAATGTTCTCTCTTACCCAGTGGCATAGCGTGGGGGGTGCAGGGGGGGCCGGCCGCACCGGGCGCAACATCTGGGGGGGCGCGCTCGCACTGAGCTGCTCAGGGAGCCCCAAGGGCTGCACAGAGTCGGCTTGGCTCCGCTCTCGAGCTGCTCTTTCTTGCAAAGCGAAACGAGTCCGGCAGGTGAGATGGGCGGCCACATAAACTGAATAAAATAAATAGAAGCGCCCAACTCTCCGCCCAGGCTCAGGCCAACCGCAAGCGCCCCGCAGGCGCCCCGGCAGGCTTGGCCGAACGAAGACGGACCCGCCGGCCGGCTGGCCTAGCTTCGTGCGCATGCGTGGCTTTATTTAGCGGGGTTCACGTGCGAGCTTGAATGCAGCGGCTCTTGCAGGTCGGAGCCCCGCCCAGCCGCCCTCGAGAGGGACCCGGAAGCATCCCGCATGCGCGCGACTCTTCTTGGAAAGTCTACGCCGCTGCGGGGCGCGTCTTTTCGGCGGTGCCATGACGTCACCGGGTTAGGGGGCGCAAATTGCCCCGGGTGCTGACAACCCACGCTACGCCACTGCCCTTACCAGATGGATTTTGGGGAACAGTGGAATGCACACTCAAAATGCTTTGTGTCTTGTGGATTGCCCCTTTTTTCTCCGCACGTGGCCAAAACTAAACCAAAACCAAAGCCGAAGACAACATCAAAGAGCATTTGAGAAAGCAAATGCCCATGAAAACAACAGAATAGGGCAGATAAGTAGAACTTCTGCTTAAAATCAAATTTCACTGAACTTAAAAGAGAATTTTGTGGGGGTTAGGTAGATTGTTAAATAGTCACCCCTTGGGGGATTTTTCTGAAGTTTTGTATATTTTTCCCCCGCCATATATGTTACCTAAAACATTCATGGGGGGCCCCCTGATATATACAGTCAAAAGAGAGTCCGAGTGAACAAAAGAGCAGTAACATTTGATGCTTCTTTGTTTCATAAACAGTGATATTTAAACAACTGCCTATTTCTTACTCCGCTGACCAAATTAATGGGAATAGTTTCACGAAAGCGCGAAGAGGGAAAACTTCTGAAGGACAACACAGTGGAATTTTTAGAATGGTGTGCCTGCCGTTCAGTCTTTGTTCTGGGTGAATTGTCCTATTCACAGCTCTGAAAAGAAAAAGTAGATTGTGTTAAGCTAAGATTCCTTAATATGCTGTTTTCCTAATTTGCTTCAGGGGTCAGCTAGAACCAATCAGGAAATTTACAACCTGTGTGTGTGTGTGTGTGTGTGTGTGTGTGTGTGTGTGTGCGGAGATAGTTGTTTATCTTTCCTATTTGGGCTTTGCATTGTTTACTTGGTTTTCATTCAGTTGTGTTAATCAGAACTCTCAGAATCTGATCCCAGATTTCCAAATCGATTTCATCTTAAATAAAATCTAGGGTTATTATATTAATCCAAAATCTGGTGCTGTTGTTGAATGTAAGCATCAGTGATACTTTCCCCCACCCCCACCCCCCGGCACATCCAGGACGTGTATGAATCTTCATTCAGATCAGAACCCAACCTGGTCTCTTTAAGATGGTTCTGCATAATTCTTTCTAACTCTTATCGAGGTGTTGTGTAGGAGATGACCGGGCAGAGCCTGAGGGAGGGGTCAAATGCGTCATAAGTCTCCAGTCCCTGACTGTCTGTAAGAGATCTAAATTCAGCCCACACTGAATGCTTTTCTTATCTCCTGCTCAATTTCCCTTGACCGTTAGTTGGTCAGATTCTCGTAGAGAGCTCAACCTTGCAATAAATCTTTATATTTATTTGAACTGCCTGAGTCTCCGGATTTCCCCAGCACTTGACTTGTGAGTCCTAGTTCATATTTTTGGAGGTCAGAACCACCTGCTTTATTTCGGAACCACTCTATAACCCTTTTCTTTAGAAAAAATCTTTACAGGTACTCCTGTGGGACCACAATTTCTACATTTCCGTTGCTTAAGTGAGAGAGTTGCTCAGTGAACTTTTGCCCCATCTTGCGACATTTCACGCCACCGTTGTCAAATGAATCACTGAAATTGTTAAGTAAGTAGTAACACGGTTGCTTCCCCCTTTGGCTTTGCTTGTCAGAAGTTTGCAGATGACGATCATATGACTCTGGGACACTGCGACCGTCATAAATATGAATCAGTTGCCCAGCATCCTAAGTAACTTTGTCTGTTTCTAGCTGTATATTATACACATCTGTCCTTTCATGTTCCTTGTTCCTGTGTCTTTCTTTAGAAATGCACAGATGACTTCCTGGATACATCTGAACACAGAATGCATAGCAATTGTACTTGGATGACTACGAATTTCATGATTTATAAATTTACGAAAGCAATAACGTGCTCAGTATGGACTGTCACTCATGCACAAGCAATTGTTGGAATCTTTAGAACAAATTTTGCACCTTTGGTTTCCTAGGTATAATGACGATCTGTCTATATTCCAGATTCAAGTTAAGGTAAAGGTTCCCCCGCACATGTGTGCTAGTCATTTCCAACTCTAGGGGCCGGTGCTCATCTCCATTTCAAAGCCGAAGAGCCAGCGCTTGTCTGAGGACATCTCCGTGGTCATGTAGCCGGCATGACTAGACGCCAAAGGCGCAAGGAACGCTGTTACCTTCCCACCGTAGTGGTCCCTATTTTTCTACTTGCATTTTTTACGTGCTTTCAAACTGCTGGGACGAGTAACAGGCGCTCACTCTGTTACACGGCACTCGGGATTTGACCTGCCAAACTGCCAACCTTCTGATCGACAAGCTCAGCGTCCTAAAAGAGCTTTTAAGTTGGATGCAGTACTTGCAGTTGGAGATACAAAAGATTAAACAGCTGGTTGATTACAAATGTCACGATTCGGATTCAGATAAACCCAGAGAAGAAGCATGCAGCTGACTTCATTCTAAGAAAGAAAGAAAGAAAGAAAGAAAGAAAGAAAGAAAGAAAGAAAGAAAGAAAGAAAGAAAGAAAGAAAGAAAGAAAGAAAGAAAGAAAGAAAGAAAGAAAGAAAGAAAGAAAGAAAGAAAGAAAGAAAGAAAGAAAGAAAGAGAAAAGAAGAAAGAAAGGAAAGAAAGAAAGAAAGAAGAAAGAGAACGAAGGAAGGAAGGAAGGAAGGAAGGAAGGAAGGAAGGAAGGAAGGAAGGAAGAAAAAGGAAAGAAAGAAAGAAAGAGAGAAAGAAAGAAAGAAAGAAAAAGAAAGAAAGAAAAAGAAAGAAAAAGAAAGAAAGAAAAAGAAAACAGGTTGATCAAATTGGGTTTTCTGAGAATATTGGGCTAAACCAGTAGAATGCAAATCTGTTTTAACTGTTATCAGGTAGATAGAAAATTGCTTAATGTGAAACATTACTTTTACAGAAATGACACCCAGATGTCCCTTGTTCACGTTGGCTGTTAAAAGATCAAACGGGATCTTGACAGACAAATGCACCCAAGATGGTCTTTTGAGGAAAAAAGGTCCCAGGGTCTCTTAATGCGGATTCCTTTTCTTGTTAGTCACCTTCCACACATGCTTGTGGGGGTTTTTTGTTTTTTTTTTTGCATTTTATACACACGGACACTCGAAGGACTTTTTGTATCTTGGTTGCTGTGCTAGGAAGGTAACCTGCTCTGTCCTCATTGTTCGGTGGACCCGTCAGGAGTTGTTACGAATTCTTACTACCTTGTTATATTTTGCCGTCTTGTTATTTTCACTACATTCTGAGGTGGTTCTTTGCTTATTTTGCCCATCCCGTCGGTTGGTATCTGCCGACAAAGGCCTCATGCTGGCTTCCTCTCGCATTTGATTGGTTCCTTCTTATTCACGAGCTGAAATTGGGAGCCCATGTTTAGGACAGACCTTACATCACAGTTTGTTGATATTTTTAAAAGGCGGGACATCTCCCGCGTTCTCATCTATTGAACTTGTGTTTTTGTTATTCATACTATCCCTTTCATCCTTTGAGTGTTTTCCTAGCCTCAGTGTGACCATCTGAAACGATCGGAGACATTCCTCTATTATATACTCATTTGTTCGCAATCCATAAAAAAAAATGCCTTCAAGAGTCTCTGCTTTTCGCAGTAACGAAGCTTTTTGCGTGCGTCCAACCTCTGGCTGTTGTCATCTTCCCTACAAGATGCTGGCCAGAAGGCACAGAACTTTGTTAATCGGATCGATAATTTAGAGAAATGCTCCTCGATTCGGCACGGCTCAGCTTTTGCGCAGGATAAATCACGCCTACATTGGTCATCTAAATAATTATAACCGGACAATGTCATAAGAAATCATATATTGCCCTTTTCCCCTTTATTGGAAGTTCTATCTCTGGTACTTTGGGGAAAAATTAACGAAGAACACTTGTTTATTTTTTTGCATTTTTGTTTATCTGATTAGCTTATTGACTTACATACATTGTTTCTAAGCTGAGGTAACTGGGCCAGTTCCATTTTATACACTGTTGTCTTCGAGGTTGAACAACTTTTGTACTCGTAAGCATTTACCCTCACGTAGATCACGGGTGACCCGATAGCTGTCTTCTGGTGTTTGAGAAATAATTGGAGGTTGCCTTATTCTCTAAACCAGACAATTCCAGATTTGAATAACATACATATACACTCTCTAGCGATAAACAAACAGACAGATAGATGATAGATAGATAGGTGATAGATGATAGAGATGATAGATACGTAGATGGAGAGATGATAGATAATAGTGAGTAGGTAGGTAAGTAGGTAGAAGATAGATAGATAGATAGATAGATAGATGATAGATAGATAGATGATAGATAAAAAGAGACAGAGTCAGAGACAGATATGTATACCGTATTTTTCCGACCATAACACACACTTTCCCCCCCCAAAAGTGGGGGGGGGAATGAGGGTGCGTCTTATGGTCCGAAGGTGTGGTACCCTAGTATACTGGTACTATTTGGTTCAGAATATATTTTTTTTCTTGTTTTCGTGCTCTAAAAACTAGGTGCGTCTTACGGTCAGGTGCGTCTTATGGTCCGAAAAATACGGTATATATTGCACTTATTTTTTAAAAAGGAAAATACTGGCTAAAGCAATCTCGGGAATTAGGCCAAATAAAGCAATTAAAATCTATTGTTGATGAAACAAAACTTTTAAGTATCCCAGCACTTTTTTTTTAAAAGACTCATGATGGAGAATGTTAATGCCAAAAAAAAGGGGGGGGGGCGGGGGAAATTCCAGAGCTGTCTAATAATTCCACTGATAACTTAATGTAAGAACATTGTAACTTTGCTGGAATCGGGGCCTCCTTAGCTATTCCTAATTTTGGCCTAGAAAAAGTAATGGCACAGTGTGCCAAACCTTTCGTTTAGTTTCGTTCAGTGTTTTGGGTTTTGGGTTGCCAACATTTCATTTGGGGGCAGTCAAGTCTGCAAAACACAATATAACGTGCTGGAGGGAGGGGTGGGGGGCAGGTTCATAGGCTCCAGGCATTTATTAAGAGTGCCTTTCCCTCCCAAGATTGATCTGGATAAGCATTTCTCTGAAATGTATAGGGCAGGGGTCGGCAACCTTGGCTCTTTTATGACTCGCGGACTTCAACTCCCAGAATTCCTGAGCCAGCTATGCTGGCTCAGGAATTCTGGGAGTTGAAGTCCGCGAGTCATAAAAGAGCCAAGGTTGCCTACCCCTGGTATAGGGTCTCCTGCCTGAGCAAAGGAGTTGAATTAGAAGACCTCCCAGGTCCCTTCCAATCCTACTATTCTATGTTCTGTCCTGCAGTTCTGCATGCTGCAAAATACTGGATCTTTCACTTCACGATTTATCTCCCTGGCCTATGGGGAGGTGTGCGTTGGAAGATATTGTATGCCTGTCTTTCTCAGTTCAGGAGACAATCTTGAAATGATGCAAGCAACACCCCTGTTTTCAATTTTTCTTAGGTGCATTCAGTTGTGTGTGTGTGTGTGTGTGTGTGTGTGCGCACACACACACACACACACACACACACACACACACCACAAAGTTGGAAGGGGCCTTGGAGGTCATCTAGTCCAACCAGAGAATACCCAAGAGTTGCAGAGTTGCAGATGTCAACCTGGCCATGTCTAGACAGAATCAGCTTTTTGCAACTTCCTTTATATTTTCCAACTTTTTCTCCCAACCTTTTTTCTTTTTAGACCAGAAACATCTCTTTAAAAAAGAAAAAAATGAAATAGCAGCACATAATAGACTAGACTAGGCTTAGAGTTGGAAGGGACCTAGGAGGTCATCTAGTCCAACCCCCTGCTCAGGCAGGAAACCCTATATACCATTTCAGACAAATGGCTGTCCAGTCTCTTCTTGAAAACTTCCAGCGTTGGAGCATTCGCCGCTTCTGGAGGCAGCTTGTTCCACTGGTTGATTGTTCTCACTGTCAGGAAGTGTCTCCTTAGTTCCAGGTTGCTTCTCTCCTTGACTAGTTTCCATCCGTTGCTTCTTGTCTTGCCTTCAGGTGCTTTGGAGAATAGCTTGACTCCCTCTTCTTCGGAGCAGCCCTTGAGATATTGGAACACTGCTATCATGTCCCCAGCAGAAAGGAACTGAACTTTAGATTTTATGAGACGTAAGGACATTCCACTAATACTTGAGCTGTGAAGAGTATCCAAGACAACAGGATTGAGGTCATCTGAACTCAGTTACCTTCTACCTGGTTTTATTTGCAAATAATTCAGAAGGGTGGATCAGCTCCTTTCGATCTCTGGGTTGGTTTTCGTTTCAGTCATAAATTACTACTCTCACGAACTTCTTCAAAGGTTTTACCACCCTCTTTTGTAAATCCAATCTAGGAAATTATCCAATTCACTCTCTTGGTTTGTTATTGGTATACCCCTGTCAATTACTAAGCTATCAGCCAATTTGTGTTTTTATGTCAGTGTAGCATCTTTTTCCACACCATTCTTGTAGCTTGTCATTTTTAAGTTTACTCTCAGATCAATCTCAGTCTTCCTCCAAAACTTACTTTAAAGAAAGTCTTATCTAGAGAGGTAGACACCCTTAAACGTAGCTCCTGGATCCTTTGTTCAAAAATATCCTTCAATTTATCCAGTGTTAAAATATTTTGCTCTATTCTCTATTAACTGTATCATTTTTTTAAAAAAACAAATCAAAATAAAAGTATTTTCCTATGAGAAGGATTCTTGTAATTAATTCTAAAACCTTATTTCAAATTTACCTGGACACTTAGTTAATTTGTGACTTTCTAAAATCAAGGTTTTAATCACCCTTTGGTTGTTTGTTTCAGAAAAAAAAAATAAGTCCTTAAAGTTGTATTTCAAACTTCTTTTGCTAAGGCTTTGAAGGAAGCTCACCAAGTGCAAAAACCTGCCAATGGAGAGGTTCCTGATAGCTGAAGAGCAAGTTAACAAGCAATTTCCAAAAGTGATTAGAAAAGTATGTGAACATACTTAACAGCTGCAAAAGTGGATTGAACAAGATCACTATTGGGCGATCTCAAGTCCTCACTTTGTGCAGAGAGGAATTGTCAAAGAGCCAATCTATTCTCTGGCCTTCATGCTGCCGCAGTTGGCAGATCACTTTTTAGTGGTGTCTTCAGTTCACCAATTCTGGAAATCAGGATTGTGGATTCAGGGAAGCAATGGTATCGCTATTGATTGCCTATATGGGTTTCGCTTCCTTGAGTGAAGATCCCGTGCTTCTCCCCTGCTTCCAACCTACCCATCGATTTTATTGATAAGCAAAGAAGCAGTTGCAAAATCGAAGCCGCCCTGGCTGTGCAGAGTCCCAACAGGCAACAGCAGCCTTAATTTGTCACCCATGGCTTAACCACGTGGCCTAATAAATCCTGAACAACACCAGTGCTGGGATCACGCAATAGTTTAGCTGGTTTAAAACGAAGCTAGCTAAATTATGTGATGGCCAATAAAGTCATGGGAGAACACGAGTCTTCTACCAAATAGGGTGAGGGGAGAACAAGAGTTTTAGCTTCCGGATTCTATTTTTGGAAGTTGTTTGCGCGGGTGGAGGAAAGTATGCAATGACAGAATTGCACAATCGCAGAAACCACCCAGGAGAGTCGCGCTTTGCAACACCTTGATCGTTGAGTAGATTCTAGAGAGACAATGTCAAGAGGAAGGTGTCGGCTCGTCCAAGTAAGGAAGGGTAGACCATTTCATGAGCTGACCATTCAGCGCTTACCAAATTTATAGAGAGAGACACAGACCAGTAAGAACACATTTTGTTAGTATACAGGAGCGACAAGCAGGATAATTGATCCTGACGTTGCTAATGCATTAGATCAGAGGTCCCCAACCTTTTGGGCATCAGGGACCGGTTCCGTGGAGCAGGGTTTTTCCACAGACTGGAGAATGCGTGGTTTTGTGTGCTGCCTTCATCCCACGGATGGGGCTTTGCTTGTTTGTGCGGACCGGTTGCTGGCATGCTGCAGCCCGGTACCGGTGCACAAACCGGAGGTTGGGGAACCCCTGCATTAGATGACTAGAAGCATGAAGACACACTATATTGCAATTGAAGAAAGTTTCAGAAAGTTAAACGATGCAGGGAAGCGTCCAGTCCTTCTAATAGATTCAGATTCAGGATTCATCCATTACCTGTGACTTTTGGTGAGTCACTTGGCAAGCTTTGATTTGGTACAAAGCTTCGTTATTTGCACTTAGCGTATCTCGTTGTTTATTCATGTGCACCAAAGGATTAAACTGTATGTACGCATTCAAACATTGATTTGTAGTTTATGAATGTTGAAGTGAAAGTTAGCCAGTGGAAATATGAATGTTGAAGTGAAAGTTAGCCAGTGGAAAAACAGATCTGGCAGTGTGCTTCCCAGGAAACTGTCATGTTTTTTTTCCTGCTTTCTATTTTCACGTAACAGTGGGATTTCCCCATCTTAATGTCAGCATTTAGCTTCAGAGCCATTATACCTTCATTTATAATTCAAAAAGTTTAGAAGGTGTTCCTTAGAAGCACAACACACAGCCCCTTTATACGATATGTCCAGAATAAGGAGTAAGATATCAAACATAAGGGGCGAGGATAATTTTATAACATTAGTGCTCATGGAACGGAAGGCACTATCATGTGGACTGAAAAATTACATTTTGTGCATGCGTGTAAGTGAATTTTATCCCAACGTGGAGCTTATTAAACCATGAAAGGCGTTGAGAGGACTTCAAAACTTGTTTGTGTTCTAAATCACGAAGATGCTGACAGCTTTGTGTGTTGGAATCCTAATCTCAAATAAGGCCGAAATGTGTTCTTCTCTCCGTGCCCTTTTAAAAAGGCAGATACTGTTTGGCAAACACTAATCATATTCATTTAAAGGATGAAAAACAAGTCAGAATGCTATGGATATATGCATCTGTTTATGATCTACAAACATCTCGACTTACATAAAAGATACTACAGTAGCTGCCACTACAGAACGATCTTCCACTTAGCCTTGAGTTTGTTTATTGGACTTATTCCCTTCTCTCCCTTTATTTTGCACAGCTCTAAAGGGAGGACACAATGTTCCTTCTTCCCCTTAAAACAACAGTCCCACCATTTGGGTTGCCCTGGCAGAGAACGTCCAAATTTACTTAGCTTTTCATGCCTAAGAAAGGATTTGAATGCACATGACTGGATCCCATTTGCAGCCTAAATTCTGCAGCCTGCTGTTACCTCACGAGGCGAATTTAAAGTGAAATAGGTGACAATGTGCCCTGTCTTTAGACAAATGTGCTTTGGGTCTCTAATCCTCGGTGAGTCGTGACAAATATTTAAAATAAAAACTTGTTGATTTTGTTCCTGTGTCTGAATTTGTGGTTCAGACAGAGGCTCAGGCATTTTTGTCCACCTATTGAGTGCTTCCCAAGGACCTGGGATGGACAGATGTGGATATTTGATGCCGTTCAACACGTTCAAATTTATTATTATTATTATTGCTGTTGTTATTTAAAAATCAACTGGAAACCTCGGTCAAAATTGCTACTTGGACTGCTTTTTTCCGTGATGAAGTAATAGCTGTTCACAGGAGATGAGCAGGAATTAAGCGCTGGATGGGCCACCGCCATAATTCCTAGAATGATGATTAAAATGAACAGGCAAATCAAAAGAAGAGAAGCGATATGGGTTTTCCAGAAAAGATTGGACAACATTCATCCGAGTTAATACCGTGTTTTCCCCAAAATAAGACCGGGTCTTACTTGGGTTTTTTTGCCTCCAAAAGCACACCAGGTCTTATTTTCGGGGTAGGCCTTACCTCATCTCCGGCACCGACAGCCCCACCCAGCCGGTCCACTTCTTCTGGGGCCGAAGTTCTGCAGCTGCGTTTGGGCCTGCATTTTGCAGTCAAGCCTTTCCAGAAGGCCTAAGCAGCCAAGTACCGAGCTACGGATTCAATCCATAGCTCAGTCCGCGGCTGCAGATCTCTTGCAGAACCGAGCTACGGATTCAATCCATAGCTTGGTTCTTGGCTGCAGTGGCCTTCCGGAAAGCCCTATGACTGCGAAATGCAGGCTTGGGTGCAGAAGAGACCTCAGAAGAAGAAGTGGGCTGGCAAGGAGAGGCCTGGCTGCAAGGCAAGTGGGTGTGGGGCACGTGCGGCAGATCCACGCCCCCACCCCTGTCCTAGCTTGATTTTTTAGTGTGTGTCTCGCCCCAAAACTAGGGCTTATTTTTGGGATAGGGCTTATATTAGGCCCACCCCCCAAAAAATCCAGCGAGGGCTTATTGTTGGTGTAGGCCTTACTTTTGGGGAAACATGGTATAAGGGGAGGGGGTTGGACTAGAAGACCTCCAAGGTCCCTTCCAGCCCTGTGATTCTATGATTCTGTGAATACAGGTAATCCTCAACATCCAACAGTTCATTTAGTCACCGTTCGAAGTTACATCACTGGAAAAAAAAGCGATTTATGGCCGTTTTTCACACTTAACAACCGCTGCAACATCCCCACGTTCACGTGATCAAAATTCAGACGCTTGGTGACTGGCTTGTATTTATGACCTTTGCAGTGCCCCGGGTGTGTGTGTGTCACGTGATTCCCCTTTTATGACCTTCCGACAAGCAGAGTCAACCGGGGGGGGGGGGGCAGGTTCACTGAACCAGGGTTCACTTACCGACTGTGCCAAGAAATGTCATAAAATGGGGGCCAGCTCACTTAACAAACGTCTCGCTTAGCAACAGAAACTTGGGCTCGATTGTGGTCGTATGTTGAGGACTACTTGTAGCCCGCCGGCTTGCACACACGTGAGTCCAATGAACAAAAGATGAGCACTTTTTAATATTCCGCAGTAGGGAAAGGGCTGATCTTTGGCGTCTAAAAAGAGAAGACAAAAGGACGGATTAAGTGTGCTGCCGCTTGGCTAGCCTCTTTTTGCGTTGCAGAACCAGTTTCTTTCCTCCTGAGCTGAGCCCACAGAATTTGCACACGAGGTACAATTTGGCCTCAGGTCTTCTCATTCATAGCTTGCCAGGAGTTACGGAGATCCTGCTTTGAACAGCAACACTGACGTCTGAGTGATTTATAAAGGAGAGAATCGCTCCACGTATGCACAGGGGCAATGCACGGTCGCTACTTCCTATGTTACGGGTGGCCCTCGGCTCAGTGGCGTAGCGTGGGTTGTCAGCACCCGGGGCAAGGCAAGTAATTTGCGCCCCCTAACCCGTGGATTTTAGCACTCGAGTCTCTTCCACTAGATTAGTTAAAGAAACCCTTACCCCCTAAGCACATGTATTGTTTGTTATGAAAATACTGATGTAATTAAAATGCATCTAATGCACCCCCCAGATGTTGCGCCCGGTGCGGCCGGCCCCCCCTGCACCCCCCACGCTACGCCACTGCCTCGGCTTAAGACCACAGCTGAGCCCAAAATGGCTGCGGCTGAGCGAGACAGCTGTTCGGTGAGTTTTCTTGCCGCAGCCGTTAAGTGAATCACCGCAGCCGTTAAGTTAGCAAGAGGGTTGTTAAGCAAATCTGCCTTCCCCGTGGAGTTTGCTTGTCAGAAGGTGACAAACCGGGGATCACATGACCTCAGGACCTTTCAACCGTCATAAATGTGAGTCAGTTGCCAAGCGTTAGAATTTTGATCATGGGACTATGGCAGGGGTAGGCAACCTTGGCTCTTTTATGACGCGTGGACTTCAACTCCCAGAATTCCTGAGACAGCCACACTGAGGGGAAAGGGAGAAGTTTCCAAGCTGAGCCATGCTGGCTCAGGAATTCTGGGAGTGGAAGTCCACGAGTCATAAAAGAGCCAAGATTGCCTACCCCTGGACTATGGGGATGATGCAATGGTCGTTAAACGGCCATAATTCCCTTTTTTTTCAGCGCTGTTGCAACTTTGAACGGTCACTAATGAACGTTTTTAAGCCGAGGACTCCCTGTATAGGATGTCGCACGAGGGCACTTTCTTGGTTTGGATGTTAAGAGCTGAGGACATCTCCTCGTGGAGTGAGGCACCAAATTCCCAACATTTCCAGGGAAATGTTTAACGTTAATATTTATATAAAGGAATTCTCTTTATTGGGGAGCCTGATGGTGATTTTCTTTCTGTGCTGTCCAAAAAGGGGGAGGGAGTCTAGATCTTAATTCTTCAGGAGATCATGCCTTCTGGCCTTCCGAGGTGATCTTTGGAAAAAGAAATATGTACAACAGGTATTTATTTAGCCTCTGTGCTCAGCTCAGGGGCATTAATAGACTCAATTTTCTTGTGCAGTCCCTGGGGCTGCCCAGTATTGGAGGGGCTGCCACAAACATGAGGGGGTCAAGTTATTCTCCAAAGCCCCAGATGGAAGGACGAGAAACAACGGTTGGAAACTGATCAAGGAGAGAAGCATCCTGGAATTAAGGAGAAACTTCCTGACAGTGAGGACAATTAACCAGTGGAACAGCTTGCCACCAGAAATCGTGGGCACTTCATCACTGGAGACTTTTAAGAAGAGATGGTATAGGTCCTCCTGCTTGAGCGGGGGGGGGGCTGTACTAGAAGACTTCCAAGGTCCCTTCTGGTAAAGGTAAAGGTAAAGGTTCCCCCACACATGCGTGCTAGTCGTTTCCGACTCTAGGGGCCGGTGCTCATCTCTGTTCAACCCGCCAAACTGCCGACCTGATCGACAAGCTCAGCATCCTAACCCACTGAGCCACCGCGTCCGTTCCAGCTCTATTATTATTATCCCTGGCTCAATGTTATGATCTAAATTGGGTGTCCAACCTTGGCAGTTTTAAGACTTATGGATTTCAACTCCCAGAATTGGTTCTCAGGAAAAGCTTGGACAACTGTTTGTCCAGGATAATATAAGGAATATAATAATATAATATAATATAATATAATATAATATAATATAATATAATATAATATAATATAATATAATATAATATAATATAATATAATATAATATAATATAATACAATACAATACAATACAACACAACACAACATAATATAATATAATATAATTAATATAATATAATGTAATGTAATGTAATATAATAATATAATTAATATATAATAATATAATATAATAATATAATATAATATAATATAATATAATATAATATAATATAATATAATATAATATAATAATATAATATAATATAATATAATAAAATATAATATAATATAATATAATATAATATAATATAATATAATATAATATAATATAATAATAATATAATAATATATAGTATAAGGAAGACCTTGGAGATCTCTTCCATCTTAACTCCTAGAATTCCCCACCCAGTTTAAATTTGCTGAGGTTGAGCAACACTGGCTAAGGCGCTAAACTGGGGCCATAGGATGTGGAAAGCAAATGTTTTGTGTATCCTACAAGAGGTCCAGGCAGGAGAGCACAGCCCATCATTCTTTTATGGCAGGGCTTTTCAACCTTTTCACCCATTGTGCCACTTTTAGGATATGGCAACATCGGAGTACCACCAGTCGCCTAGCAAGGTGTCAAAAACTTGATGAGCAAAAAAAAAAAAAGGGAAAAAAGTGATGAAGTACAGGTAGTCCTTGACTTACAACAGTTCGCTTAGTGAGTGTTCGAAGTTACAATGGCGCTGAAAAAAGTGCCCCCAAAGCCACAGCCGAGCAAGACACCTGCCTGCCTGCCCGGCAGCGCTCTTCCTCCTGTCCGAGGTTTTCATTGTTGTGAGCATTTCTGTTGAGGATTGGCAGTGGGGGTGGGGTGAGGGGTGTTTGGTTTTTATTCTCCCCCCATCTGCTGGGTGGTTGCAGCAGGTTTTGGTCACTTCACATGACCCTTGGACACTGTGACCGTCATGAATATGAATCAGTTGCCAAGCATCTGAATGTAAATCAGAAGACCCTGGAGATGCTGCAACATTCCAGCTGATCGGTGCTTCTTCTGAGCTCAGAAGTTCCAGGATCAGTGCTGAGCTCCAGCTGGAGCTGGCACTGATCCTGGCGCTTCCGCTGAGCCCTGACAGCCCTGCAGCTCCAGCCGTCTCTCGCTCAGGCTTGTGCGGTGCTGCCACCGGTTCAGCGCATTCCCCTCCTCCGCTACCACTTTTCTAGGATGGTCGCGTACCACCTGCCAGGTGCCAATGTACCACAGGTGGTACCCGTACCACTGGTTGAAAAGCCCTTTTTTATGGCACTTAATATTTCCAGGCACAGTCAGGAGTGCGAAAGCTCAAGGGAACCCAGCCTACAAGCGCCGATGGGATCAGGCAGGATGGAAAAGGCAGGTAAAAGGAAATTTTTGTGTTGCAATGGAGACCAAGGAGGCTCTGTTTGGAGGTTTAAAAAGGCGTTCTGCCCCGGAGTGTAAAGTCTCCCGGATGTGCTTTTAAAGTTAAGAAGCAGCCTTTTCCCACACTCCAAGGAGATAAAATCCCACGTGCGTTAATGGAGAAATTGAACACCTTGGAAGAAAGTCCCATTAAACTCAAGTCACTTTTCCTTCCCCTCCACTCCCAAACATCAGCTGCTTTCCCCCCCCCTCCTTTAAGGGATGCAAACAGATCCGTGCAAAGCGAGGAGGAAGGCGGGAACCGAGCGGGACTTTCCACACAGCAGGGCAATCTCCACCCGGTTGCACTGCCACAGCTTCGCTCAGCAGGGCAGGGAAAGAGAATGGAGTGGAACAGAATAGAAAATATGGAATGGAATGGAATGGAATAGAATAAATGGGATAGGATAGGATAGGAGGGAATAAATGGAATGGGATAGAATAGAATAGAATAGAATAGAATAGAATAGAATAGAATAGAATAGAATAGAATAGAATAGAATAGAATAGAATAGAATAGAATAGAATAAAATGTGACATGATAGGATAGGATAGAATAGAATAAATGAAATGCGATAGGATAGGATAGGATAAAGGTAAAGGTTCTCCCGCACATGCGTGCTAGTCGTTTCCGACTCTAGGGGCCGGTGCTCATCTGCGTTTCAAAGCTGAAGAGCCAGTGCTTGTCCGAGGACGTCTCCGTGGTCATGTGGCCAGCATGACTAGACACCAAAGACGCACGGAACGCTGTTACCTTCCCACCGTAGTGGTCCCTATTTTTCTACTTGCCTTTTTACGTGCTTTCGAACTGATAGGTTGGCAGAAGCTGGGATGAGTAACAGGCGCTCACTCTGCTACGCGGCACTCGGGATTCGACCCGCCAAACTGCCGACCTTCTGATCAACAAGGTCAGCATCCTAACCCACTGAGCCACCGTGTCCCTCTAGGATAGGATAGGATGGAATAAATGGAATGGGATAGAATAGAATAGAATAGAATAGAATAGAATAGAATAGAATAGAATAGAATAGAATAGAAAATAGAATAGGAGAGGAGAGTGGGAATAGAAGAGTGGGAATAAACTAGACTAGAATAGAATGGAATAGAATAGAATAGAATGGAATAGAATAGAATAGAATAGAATGGAATGGAATAGAATAGAATAGAATGGAATAGAATAGAATGTGATAGGATAGGATAGGATAGAATAGAATAAATGGAATGGGATAGGATAGGATAGGATGGAATAAATGGAATGGGATAGAATAGAATAGAATAGAATAGGAGAGTGGGAATACAATAGAATAGAATGGAATAGAATAGAATGTGATAGGATAGGATAGAATAGAATAGAATAAATGGAATGGGATAGGATAGAATAGGACAGAACAGAACAACAGAATGGAATAGAAAATGTGGAATAGAATGGTATCTTTATTATCACTTTAAATGTACATTAATGAGCACACACCAAAATGAGATTTTGTCATTAATATGACAAAAAAAGTATGTATACATCCAAATGCACAGGCATATATGACCCAGGGAAGCAACACAGTCTACTTTGGATGTATACATATAAAGGGGGAGAGCTCTGTCTTGTCAGCCCAATTGCAAATGACACTTCCCTACCACGCTCTCCCCACACTGTACCTTGCATCCCTCTGCACGAAGAATACCCCCTCCCAGTCCTTCCTTCCTTCCCTCCCTCC
Source organism: Vipera berus (assembly GCF_964194415.1). NCBI lineage: Eukaryota > Metazoa > Chordata > Lepidosauria > Squamata > Viperidae > Vipera > Vipera berus. Next base: position 71,608,694 of record NC_138209.1, read on the forward strand.
CTAATTCCCTTTCCTTCCTTCCTCCCTCCCTAATTCCTCTCCCTCCCTCCCTTCCTCTCTAATTCCCCTTCCTTCCTTCCTTCCTTCTCTCCCTTCCTCCATCCCTAATTCCCCTCCCTCCCTCCCTTCCTTTGTGTCTCGTTTCTCCTTCCTTCCTTCCTTCCTCCCTCCCTCCCTCCCTAATTCCCCTTCCTTCCTTCCTTTGTGTCTCTTGTTTCTCCTTCCTTCCTTCCTCCCTCCCTCCCTCCCTAATTCCCTTTCCTTCCTTCCTCCCTCCCTAATTCCCCTCCCTCCCTTCCTCTCTAATTCCCCTTCCTTCCTTCCTTCCTTCTCTCCCTTCCTCCCTCCCTAATTCCCCTCCCTCCCTTCCTTTGTGTCTCGTTTCTCCTTCCTTCCTTCCTTCCTTCCTTCCTCCCTCCCTCCCTAATTCCCCTTCCTTCCTTCCTTCCTTTGTGTCTCCTGTTTCTCCTTCCTTCCTCCCTCCCTCCCTCCCTCCCTAATTCCCCTTCCTTCCTTCCTTCCTTCCTTCCTGTCTGTTTCTCCTTCCTTCCTTCCTTCCTCCCTAATTCCCCTCCCTCCCTTCCTTCCTTCCTGTCTCCTGTTTCTCCTTCCTTCCTCCCTCCCTAATTCCCCTTCCTTCCTTCCTTCCTTTGTGTCTCCTGTTTCTCCTTCCTTCCTTCCTTCCTCCCTCCCTAATTCCCCTTCCTTCCTTCCTTCCTTCCTTCCTTCCTTCTTCCTTCCATCCTTTCTGTCTCCTGTTTCTCCTCCCTCCCTTCCTCCCTAATTCCTTTCCTTTCCTTCCCTTCCCTTCCCTTTCCTTCTCAGGCGAGCGAGCGAGCGAGCGAACGAAACCCCGAGGAGGGAGGGGAAGTGCGGGCAGCAGGGCGAAAGCCGCTTCGGGCGGCGTCGCTTGAGCCGGCTGCGCATGCCCGGCGGGCTAGCGAGGCTGCGGCTGGAGGAGTCGGGCGCCTGCGCGTCGCCCGGCCGCGGCGCGAGCGGCCACCGCCGCAACCGCCGCGAGCGAGCGAGCGAGCGAGGGGGCGGGGCGGGGCGAGGCGGGGGCGGTGGGCGGGGCGGCGAGGCGGCGCGCGCCGGCTGGCTGGCGGGCTCCGCCGGGAGGGCGCCCATTGCGGAGCTGGAGGGTGCCGGCTCCGCCGCCCCGATGAACTCCCCCGGCCCCCCGGCACCCGCGGGCGGCTCAGGCGGGCGGCTCAGGCGGCTCCTCTGGCCGCCGCCGCTGCTGCTGCTGCTGCTCCTGCTGCTGCTCCCGCCGCCGTCGTCGCCGTCGCCCCAGGCGGAGGTGGCCCTGACCGTCCCCGCTCCGCCGGCCGAACGCTGCCCGTCGGGGGACAAGCGAGGCAGCCCGGCCAAGGCTTCCGCCGAGAGGCGCCCGCTGGCAACCGGTGAGCTAAGCGGCGGCCGGGTGGGCGGACACGTGTCTGGGCGACGTGTGCACCGGACGCGGCTGCCACGTCACGCGCGGCGGCGAGCGGGGCCCGGACCAGGCGGGGGATGCGGATGCGTGTCCGTGTGTTTGTGTGTCTTTGTGTGTGTGTGTGGGTGGGGGGGAGAGGAACAGCCGCCGCGAAGGGTGGGAGAGGGTTAATTCGGGGCACTGCTGGATGGTCCTTTGTTCCCCGAAGGATGACCGGACACGGGTGTTGCGTGTCGGGATGAGTTGCGGGGTGGGTGGGTGACCGGGCTGGCAGGAGGGATGGGAGGGGAAGTGAAGGGAACGGTGTAGGGAAGAAAGAGCTGGTTCCTGGTAGACAGACAGGCAGACATTGGAGATGATAGATTAGATAGATATACTGCTCAGAAAAAAAAATAAAGGGAACACAAGATAAGACATCCTACTATTAAATACAGGACATTGTGTTGTTTAAGTGTTCCCTTTATTTTTTTGAGCAGGATAGATAGTTAGAGTAGATAAGTGATAGATAGATAGATAGATAGATAGATAGATAGATGGATAGATAGATATAGTAGATAAGTGATAGAGTAGATAAGTGATAGATAGATAGATGGATAGTTAGATATAGTAGATAAGTGATAGAGTAGATAAGTGATAGCTAGATAGCTAGATGGATAGATAGATATAGTAGATAAGTGATAGATATAGTAGATAAGTGATATTTATTTATTTATTTATTTATTTATTTATTTATTTATTTATTTATTTATTTATTTATTTATTTATTTATTTATTTATTGGGATTTATATGCCGCCCTATCTCCCGAAGGACTCAGGGCGGCTAACAACAGTAACATATAATAAATACAGAAGTTAAGTTTAGGTAGGTAGGTAGGTAGATAGATAGATAGATAGATAGATAGATAGATAGATAGATAGAGTAGATAAGTGATAGATAGATAGATGGACTGACAGATATAGTAGATAAGTGATAGATATAGTAGATAATTGATAGATAGATAGATAGATAGATAGATAGATAGATAGATAGATGATAGATAGATAGATAGATATAGTAGATAAGTGATAGATATAATAGATGATTGATAGATGGATAAATAGCTATACTGTAGTAGATAAGTGATAGATATAATAGATAAGTGATACATAGATAGATAGATCATAGATAAATAGACAAACAAACAGAAGAGATGATAGAAAAGATAGAGAAGGTAGATAGGTAGGTAGATAAAGAGAAATAGACATTGCAGATGATAGATAAATAGATGGATGATAGATAGAGATACATAAGAAATAGAAATTGATAAGAGATAGATATAGATATATGTAGATAAGAGATAGAGAGAGAGAGAGAGAGAGAGAGAGAGAGTACAGATGATGGATGGATGGATTGGGTGGGTGGATGGATAATTAATCCCTTGTGCTTGTCTGAAAGATCCTTTGCAGGACTGGCAGTGCCTGTTCCGGGTTTCCCCATTGCCATGACTGCTCCTATGCAAATGGGGTCTTGCACGATACCTGGGTCGGTTTCCCCCCCCCCTGCCTTTCTTCAAAGGAGGGCCTTTTTTTTCACCTAGTCCTGCCGCTGCTTTTTTGCCTTTCCCCACCAGCCCCTTGACTTCTGCCCAGTGAGGGACCTTTTGCTCCTGCTTCTCTTTTTGCGGGGGACCCTGTGCAGTTGGGAGGTGTGTGTGTGTGTGTGTGTGTGTGTGTGTGTGTGTGTGTGTAGGCTCAACAGCAGCAGCAGCAGCAGCAGCCCCAGCAACAGCAGTGCGCCACTGAGGCTTCTCCCTCCAGGCTTCTGAACCCAGCTTCCAAGTTGCTGGGAGCATCTTTTACAAGACGTTTCCTGGGCAGGAATGTCATTTTTTGGGGAGGGTGAGGGGTGGGAGGGAAGAGAAGGAGGGGCAATGAACATCAACACCTGCAGCCCCCCCGCGGTGGGTGGGTGGGTGGCTGGGAGCAGTAGCCGTGGCCTTCGGCAGAAGGGAAGGCACAACAACACACACCAGCACCGCTGGGCATCTTTGCTTTGGCACCTTGCTGGAGTTTCTCTCCAGCAAAGTTGGAATGAGACAAACAGTCCTGCGAAGGGTTCGCCTTGCATGATCAACAGGAAGACACCCTGGAAAGTTGTGGAATTCAACCCCAGGAAACGGATTGGCGTGTGTGTGTGTGTGTGTGTGTGTGTGTGTGTGTGTGTCGCCAATGAGCTGGAATGCAGATTGTTTTTGTAGAAAATTTACCAGGATGGTGGAAGATGAAGCTTGAGCCCCAGGCTACAGGCCACTGTGGACTTCAGAGATTGTTTTTCAAAGTAAAGGAAGTCCAAGCTTCCTGAGAGTTAAGCTTGACTCCTGGGATCCATCCATCCCAAACAGGGAAGCTGTTTTCAGATGTCGTCTTTGTATGTTTTGTGTGTGTGTGTGTCTGTGTGTGTACGTGTAAAATCAGCTTGTTACGCCCATGCACCTGGCATGTCCTGGTGGTCTTCTTTCCACATATTAAGCAGGTTCAACCCTGTTTAGTTTTCTTTTCTTTTTTTTCTTTTTAGATCAGGCAAGATAGGCTAAGTGCTGCCACCTACTGTTAGGATGTATATAACAACGTGTAGGAAACATTTCATATTGAAAAAAAAGGCTTTTTTGGTTTGTTTTATTTCGTTTCTTCAAAAGATTGAAGTTGTGCTAAAGTTATTCCTATGACATCCAGTGTTAGATGTGAATTCTGGATTGGAAGCTGAGCAGAAATTTGTGTTAGCTGTCAAGTCTGTTACAAAAGAGGGTTGCAGCAAAATTAGCAGCTTTATGGTACTTAAAAGACACGGCATAAACTCCTTTGGAGTACAATCTGATGAAACACATTGTAGTCAGTCAGCACCACAATACACCTTGATCGCTTAGCTTGGATAATTTTGATTTTATTTTCTGCCCTTTTTCAAACTTTTGAAGATCACTTTTGAGATGTGGTATATGCCCTGCTCTCTCATCACTTTAAAATCAGATCATATCAGCATGCATAGGAACCTAAATTATTTTTACCCCAAATATATCGCTTTGCATTGGTTTACATGTTCATTCTCCCACATGAAAGAGGTCTTACAGAACCTTCCTTCCTTCCTTCCTTCCTTCCTTCCTTCCTTCCTTCCTTCCTTCCTTCCTTCCTCTAGCTGCAGATGATGTGAGAATAAATTAATGTATTGATCCACTACTAAACAATTCCACTCTGTGTATGCGTTCACCCATTGCAAGAACTATCCATTTATTCCTAATCGACTTTTTTCTTCTTTAACCAGTTACCAAGTAACACAATAATTTTCTTCTTGTTCCATTGTTGTTAAGTTTTCTGGGAGATATTCATGAAAAGCCCTTAAAAGCCTCATAAAACATAATTGATTGGATCAGTGTGTCCACTGGCTCTTGTCAGCATGGTCAGAGAACTCTTAAATTATTTTTGCAGAAGTTTTTGTGTGTATGTTTATCCTGACACTTTTGTTATATAATGCTTTTACCAATTTAGAGGAGTGAACGTTAAGATAAGAAGCCAGTAATTTCCTGCATCCTCCCTTGATCCCTTAAAAAAAAAAGATGTTACATTGGCCACTGTCCAGTCCTCTGCTACAACAGCTGATCTTAAAGACATGCCACATGTTTTTGTTAAAAGATAAATAATTTCACATTTGCATTCTTTTACAGTTCCTGGGTGACTTCCATGTGGACCTAGGAACTTGTCCTCTTTCAATTTTTCGGCAAGCTTCAACTGCATCTTATTTTCACGCAAACTCCCTTTCTAAAATCCCCAATTGAGAAACTGCAAACAAATAAAATATTTAGTTGACTTTGGTATGCTTTTCTTGACAATTTTAGAACTCCTCTTGTTTTCCTGTAATCCAGGGGTCTAAGCATCACCTTAGGCTGGATTCTCATTTTTGATATGCATTTAATTTGTTGTCATTTAATTCAGGGCTTTTCAACCTTTTCACCCATTGCACCACTTTTAGGATATGGCAACATCCGAGTACCACCAGTCGCCTAGCAAGGTGTCAAAAACTTGATGACCCGCCCCCCCAAAAGGAAAAAAGTGACGAAGTACAGGTAGTCCTTGACTTATAACAGTTCACTTAGTCACTGTTTGAAGTTACAATGGCACTGAAAAAAGTGCCCAAGCCACAGCCGAGCAAGACACCTGCCTGCCCGCCCAGCGGCGCTCTTCCTCCAGTCCGAGGTTTTCACTGTTGTGAGCATTTCTGTTGAGGATTGGAAGTGGGGTGGGGTTTTTTTTGTTTTTATTCCCCCCCCCCCCGCTGTGTGGTTGCAGCAGGTTTTGGTCACTTCACATGGCCCTGTGACACTGTGACCGTCATAAATACAGTACGAATCAGTTGCCAAGCATCTGAATGTAAATCACAAGACCCTGGAGATGCTGCAACATTTCAGCTGATCGGTGCTTCTTCTGGGCTCAGCAGAAGCACCGGGATCGGCACCGAGCTCCAGCTGGATCCTGGCGCTGATCCTGGCGCTTCCGCTGAGCCCTGACAGCCGTGCAGCTCCAGCCGTGTCTCGCTCAGGCTTGTGCGGTGCTGCCACCGGTTCAGCTCATTCCCCTCCCCCGCTACCACTTTTCTAGGATGGTCACGTACCACCTGCCAGGTGCCCATGTACCACAGGTGGTACCTGTACCACTGGTTGAAAAGCCCTGATTTAAGTTGTTGACGTCAAATGTTTTTTGAAAAAAATTTTTTTCGGGCATTCTCATTCTCGTTCCTCAGCGCAAGTTTTCATTCCTTTGTATTTTTCTTGATTGAATTAGGGGAAGAGCCTTATTTTCTGACAGTAGCCATACATTACTTCATGACCGTGCTTGTGATTGGACCTTAGTTGTTTTGAGATCTACCGTGATAATTCAATATTCTTCGGCTTCGTTTAATACACACGTGCCTGTATACACATTACCCACCCATCAAGAGTCAGATCGCAGTGATCAATGTCGTGTCATCTCAGCATAATGAATGTGACAATTTGGCGGCTCCTTTATAGATTTGCCGTGCTTTGTATTCCCTATGGCTCCTGCCTCTTGCAGGATATGGACAGCAGTGATAGAATCTGCTTTCTGCATTGTTAGGATATTTATAATATATATTTTAAAATTAGGGAGATGCCCTTCAGAACAGAAAGCCTCTCTGTCAATTAAATGAAATAGGCAAAGGTAAATAAATACTAGTTGTCATTTTTGTTACAGTACACCTTAGGGTGTTTTGGGCTGGCACCAAGGATAAGTCAATAGAAAAATTATCACTCAGGCCATTTTGAACAATTGCTCTCAATGTCATTTAAGTGACGCTAATAGAGACGAGTGTTGTGGCTTTTTTGATTGGCTTCTTTTATCCAGCTCTTGTAAGCCAGGACCGTCTTTAGCAGCAAAGTATGGACGATAAACTGTATATATCAACCTATATCAGGGGTAGGCAACCCTTGGCTCTTTCATGACTCGTGGACTTCAACTCCCAGAATTCCTGAGCCAGCCACGCTGAGGGGAAAGGGAGAGGTTTCCAAGCTGAGCCATGCCGCCTCAGGAATTCTGGGAGTTGAAGTCCACGAGTCATAAAAGCGGCCTAGGCCAGGGTAGGCAACCCTTTCTCTTTTATGACTCGTGGACTTCAACTCCCAGAATTCCTGAGCCAGGCATGCTGAGGGAAAAGGGAGAAGTTTCCAAGCTGAGCCATGCTGGCTCAGGAATTCTGGGAGCTGAAGTCCATGAGTCATAAAGCGGCCTAGGCCAGGGTAGGCAACCCTTTCTCTTTTATGACTCGTGGACTTCAACTCCCAGCATTCCTGAACCAGCCACGCTGAGGGAAAAGGGAGAAGTTTCCAAGCTGAGCCATGCTAGCTCAGGAATTCTGGGAGTTGAAGTCCACGAGTCATAAAAGAGCCAAGGTTGCCTAGCCCTGACCTATATAAATGTAATAGGTGCTAATCATGAAATGGTCAAATATTTCCGGTTCTCCCCCTTCCAGAATAATTTGTACTGTGGCGGAAATATAAAAGTACAAGCCCTGCCGAATAAGAACATCAACATTTTTTCTAGATATGTGGCCTTCGTTTTCATAGTTTATATAAACCAGGGTCATTTTAAACAGTGTTTGAGTTCCAACATCATTCTTTTAGTGCAGCTGGTAATGAGTAGAAGTGAGGGTGTGTGCGTGTGTGTCTTACACTTGCATGCTTTTCCTTTTGTTATGTGGCTGAGAGTATTTTTATGTTAATTCCAATTTCCTGGGTAACGTGGTCCAAAAGCTGTGGTTGACATTAATAATGTTAGTTTAAAAAGTATACCAAATTTGGAAACTACGTTTTGCAAAATTCCCTGGGCGTCCTCCAGATCTGTGGGACATATCTGGAATAAGTCAGAGTGTTGCGTTTTTAAAAATGTGATACTAATATCAAAGAAACTATGTAGCTGTATAAAGAGCGACAGTGTATGAATCCAACAAAGATAATTCTAAACGAGAAGACTGATAAGTTATGGGAAAACAGAAAAACTTCCAAACTCATTGTAACCATATAGGAGGAACAGTGTGAGAGCTGATGTCTCCATGTGAAATTGCTCTGTTTTAATGTAATTATTAAATTAGGATTTTTAAGGCTAGTTCAGCCCACGGATTGGCTTCTTTCAGACCCACCCATGCACACCATGAGGAACTTTTTTTTTCATGCAGGACATAATTAACTTGCTTTTTACCAAATTATTACTACAAAATGTGATGGTGGCCACTGGCCTTAAGAAGGGATGGGATAATTTAATGGGGGACGTGGTGGCTCAGTGGGTTAGGACACTGAGCTTGTCGATCAGATGGTCGGCAGTTTGGCGGGTCGAATCCCGAGTGCCGCGTAACAGAGTGAGCGCCTGTTACTCGTCCCAGCTTCTGCCAACCTAGCAGTTCAAAAGCACGTAAAATTGCAGGTAGAAAAATAGGGACCACTACGGTGGGAAGGTAACAGCGTTCCGTGCGCCTTTGGCATCTAGTCATGCTGGCCACATGACCACGGAGACGTCCTCGGACAAGGGCTGGCTCTTTGGCTTTGAAACGGAGATGAGCACCGGCCCCTAGAGTTGGAAACGACTAGCACGCATGTGTGGGGAACCTTTACCTTTACCTAAGTCCTTGAGGTCTGTAAAGATAAGATAACCTTTATTGTCCTTTTTTTTTACTGTGGGCACAACGACACACATCAACAGTGAAATTTAGTTGCCCGATCTCAAAGTGAACACATACACGACACACACCTAAGCATACTATATACAACCTGTGTGTGTAGACCTACAGCCCTATGGGTCGGACACGACTTCGCAACTAACAACAACAACATGAATATTAAACACTGTCCCTCTTGAATATATAATGGAAGGAGATCTAATGAACTGGGCAGCATATCTACAAACCCCACTTCTAGAGCAAAAATGGTGAAGGTGGGTTTGTTTGTACTTGATTGCTGGACTAAGAGAATTTAACAAAATCAGAAGATCAGAATCTGTTAGAACAGAAGATCAGAACCTGTTAGAATTAAAATTAAATTAAAGAGAAGATGGGTCTTGGCCTGTTCCATCAAGGCGCTCTTATTTATATTTATACACCTCATTGTTGCCCAGTTGGCTTACTGTTCTTGGCAAAGTAAATATAAAGCATTTGAATTAGAAGCTACTTGATTCGGGCAGGAAATTTATTCTCCCTGTTAGCAAGCAAGATCTGTGTTGGAGTTTTAACTGTTACTGGGCAGTGTTTAATTTTACAGGACTTTCATAAGATGCCATGCTTCTAGGCACTCCATTTTGCAGTGTCTTAGTTAGCGTTTAATTTGGGGCTCCGTTGTCATAAGTCGAGGACTACCTGTATTTGGTTTCATTCATTGGGATTTTTTTAGAACAATACTTTATTTCTGACATCGGGGAAGAATTACAAAGGGAAATAATGAGCCTGGTTTCCAGTTGAAGAGGTAGGCAACCTTGGCTCTTTTATGACTCGTGGACTTCAACTCCCAGAATTCCTGAGCCAGCCACACTGAGGGGAAAGGGAGAGGTTTCCAAGCTGAGCCATGCTGGCTCAGGAATTCTGGGAGTTGAAGTCCACAAGTCATAAAAGAGCCAAGGGTTGCCTACCCCTGGTCTAGGAATAATAGTGCACCCCTTACACATTTTCAGCTTTCAGTCTTCAAAGTGCCTTGTTGAAGGCCGGTGGAGACAAAAATGCATTTTTCTACATTGGCTGTGTCTTAAGAATTATCTGGCTTAGTCATATAGTACTAGATACGTGCCAAGCGGGACTGTTATGATTTAGTTACCTTCCCCCCCCCCAATAGATTAGCTTTTGGCAATTTCTGAAGTTGCCAGGTTTTGGGCTGTTGTTTTTATGCCTTGTCAGTGAGTGACTCAGTCCTCCCCATTGGCTTTCTCTTGGTTTGTTCTCCTTCTCTTAAGGATGTGCTGATTTTAAGTGAACCTTCCCTGTGTTTTGTTTTTAATGTCCTTATATTTTAGTCTGTGGTTGCAGAATAGTGCCAGTTGACATTTAACGCACCAGAGCAGCCCACCAAACAATTTTGGGCACAGGAAGACATGGCCCCGGTGTTTTTGAATCGGGCAATCTCAAACGCCGTTGAGAGCGGTCCTGTCAGCGCTGCTAACATCGGAGGTTTTTTGCTTTGACAACGTATGGAGATGCAACCATTTTCCTTCTTCCGTTTTACTCTTAGAATTAGAGTTAGAATAACAACGCTGTAACTAGTGTGTGAACCAAGGTTATTGAAATAAGAGATGGTGAGAATTGGCCGGTTGGAGAATTGGAGGGAAAGCCCGCATTTCAAAACTAATTGGAGAATGTGATATTTGACTGTAAATTAGAGGAGGGAATTGTGCTTTGATACTATGTGATCATGGCATCCGGCCCTCTCAGTTCCTGGCAAATAGATGGGGAAGAAACGGAGGTAGTGACAGATTTTATTTTCCTGGGGTCCCAGATCACCGCAGACGGGGACTGGAGCCAAGAAATTAAAAGACGCTTGCTCCTGGGGAGGAAAGCCATGGCAAATCTAGACAGCACACTAAAAACCAGAGACATCACCCTGCCAACAAAAGTGTGTATAGTCAAGGCTATGGTCTTCCCAGTTGCAATGTATGGCAGTGAAAGTTGGACCATAAGAAAGGCTGAGCGCCAAAGAATTAATTGAGGCCTTTGAACTATGGTGCTGGAGAAGACTCCTGCGAGTCCCTTGGACTGCAAGGCGATCAAACCGGTCAGTCCTAGAGGAGATCAATCCTGACTGCTCTTTAGAAGGCCAGATCCTGAAGCTAAAACTCAAATACTTTGGCCAGCTAATGAGGACTCACTGGAGAAGAGCCTCATGCTGGGAAAGGTTGAGGGCAAGAGAAGAAGGGGACGACAGAGAATGAGGTGGCTGGATGGAGTCACTGAAGCTGTAGGCGTGAGCTTAAAGGGACTCCAGAAGATGGTAGAGGACAGGAAGGCCTGGAGGAACGTTGTCCATAGGGTCGCGATGGGTCGGACATGACTTTGCAGCTAACAACAACAACAACACTATGTGCTCAGGGGAGGGGAATCCAGATTTTGGCTTTGACTATGTAAGTGCTGATTGCTATGCTTCTCGAATAAAGATTCTTTAAGGTAAACAATGCCTTGAAGTTCTTTGAAGAGTTTCTTCTGTCGGAACCATGACATTAAGCCAAAGTCCTTTTCTCAGTGCAGAAATATTTCTCAGCAGCTCGTTTGATTGACTCTGGAAAGCCCTGCAGAACCGTTGAGCCCACCTACCCATTCCCTGTTTCACAAGAGGCTTCCCAAGGACGCATCTGCCTGAGGTAGCCCTGCCCTCAGTCCTTGTTTTTCTGTGGCATTTTTAAAATTATTCCCTTTAACACGTTTTAAGACTGTGCCTGTTGTTTTAATTCTAACAAAACGGCCTTTGATGATTCCGAAGTATAATTTTTTTTTAATCCCATTTATATCGCGCCCTTCTCCGAAGACTCAGGGCGGCTTACAATCTAAGAAGCACAAATCAATGTGCTTAGCACATAGCCTTCATTCTATGCATATGCCTGCTTATTAGGGCTTTCGCCCCCCCCCCCCAGCGGCATTTTTACAAAGTCAGCTTATTGCCCCCAACAATCTGGGTCCTCATTTTACCTACCTCGGAAGGATGGAAGGCTGAGTCAACCTTGAGCCTGGTGGGACTCGAACCTGCACTAATTGCAGGCAGCTGGTGTTACTTAAGGAGGCATTATTATTATTATTATTATTTATTAAATTTTTATACCGCCCTTCTCCCGAAGCACTCAGGGCGGTGTACAGGGCAATAAATATCAGAATATAAATACAAAAGTTAAAAGAAGTTAAAAGAATTACGGTAAATAATCATGCCCAATATAATACAATGATTAAAACTATGTTAAAATTAGATCCAACCCTAAACCCATCAAACCAGGCCAGATTGTTCAAATAAATAAGTTTTTAAATCGCGCCGGAAGGAGCGAAGGCCGGGGGCCATCCGGAGCTCAACCGGCAAGCAGTTCCATAGGTCTGGCACCCCCACAGAGAAGGCCCTCCCCCTGGGGGCCACCAATCGACATTCTCTGATCGGAGGCACCCTGAGGAGGCCCTCTCTGTGGGAGCGCACTGGACGGAGGGAGGTTGACGCCGGCAGCAGGTGCTGCCGTAGGTAATCCGGACCCATGCCATGTAGGGCTTTGTAGGTCATAACCAGCACCTTGAATCTCACCCGGAGGGCAACCGGCAGCCAATGCAGCTCGCGGAGCAGAGGTGTAACATGGGAGTATCGGGAGACTCCCAACACCACTCGCCAGGTGCATTCTGCACCAGTTGAAGCCACTGCTCCACCAAGGCTCCACTATTTGATCATGGTGTAAGCTATCTTCTTTGACACTCACCGAGGCCAGCCAGATATGAGTCTGTCTGATTTTTTTGAGGTGAAAAGAGTTATTTCCGTCTGGAAATTGGACTTTTTTTCTCTCTCTTTTTGGATTTGAAACGTAGCAGTGAAATATCTTGAGCCCACAAGAAAGAAAGAAAGAAAAAAAACCACACACTTGCCACGACTCAACTTCCGGACAGCTCTACCTGGATACTTGAGAACCTTCGCTGACCTTTCTTTCATTTCATCACACGGACTTTGCACAACACGTGATCCTTCAGCAGTGACTGGCGATGACCCAGCACGAGCTGGCGTCTGCCCAGCTCTTCTTATGTGCTTAGTGCGGGCACAGTTTGCCTCCTCCAGTTCCTCCTGACTTCCCTCCGTAGTGATTTTGGGTTGGGTCGATGGACCGCCGCGAGGCCATGGGCGAAGCAGCAACAGCAAAGCTAGCGGAGAAAGCTGTGGACCGCTTCTCTTAAACGATAAAACCAGGGCTTGTCTGAGAGGGCCTGGACTACCCTTTTGCCCAGGTATGTCCTTAGAAAAAGCAGCAGGAGGTTCCTAAAGCAGTGTAAAAGTTCTGAGGCATGTCTTCACGTCACGGTTCCGACAGATGAAACTCTTCTAAAGAACTCTGAGGCATTGTTTGCCTTGAAGGATCTTTTATTCGAGTAGCATAATATCGGCACTTACATAATCGAAGCCAAACACTGAATTCCCCTCCCCTGGGCACATAGTAAAAGGTAAAGGTTCCCCCGCACATGTGTGCTAGTCGTTTCCAACTCTAGGGGCCGGTGCTCATCTCCGTTTCAAAGCCGAAGAGCCAGCGTTTGTCCGAGGATGTCTCCATGGTCATGTGGCCGGCATGACTAGATGCCAAAGGCGCACGGAACGCTGTTAACTTCCCATCATAGTGGTCCCTATTTTTCTACTTGCATTTTTACGTGCTTTTGAACTGCTAGGTTGGCAGAAGCTGGGACGAGTAACAGGCGCTTACTCGGGATTCGACCCGCCAAACTGCCGACCGTCTGATCGACAAGCTCAGCGTCCTAACCCACTGAGCCACTGCGTCCCTTGGGCACATAGTATCAAAGCACAATTCCCTCCTCCAATTTACAGTCGTAAATCACATTCCCCAATTAGCTTGAAGCGCGGGCTTCCTCTCCAGCTCGCCAGCCCGCCCACTTTTCTTCAGCTCTGGTCTCAGTAACCTTGATTCTCACGCTAAGTTTAGTGTTGTTATGTCTAGTTGGACTCTCATTCACATTCCCACCCTCCCCAGCCTCATCCAAGTCTAAAAGCGAAAGGAATTCAATGGCTACATTTCCATCTGTTGTCAATGTAAAAACATCCGACGTTGGCCACGTTGGCATCTAGACCTTCTTCTTTAGCCACTGCCAATACTGTGGGTCCTTCAAGACCAGCTTGTATTAGAGCAGGGTTTTTCAACCTTTTCACCCATTGTACCACTTTTAGGATATGGCAACATCCGAGTACCACCAGTCGCCTAGCAAGGTGTCAAAAACTTGATGAGCAAAAAAAAAAAAAAGGAAAAGAAGTGATGAAGTACAGGTAGTCCTCGACTTACAACAGTTCGCTTAGTGACTGTTCGAAGTTACAATGGCACTGAAAAAAGTGTCCTCCCAAGACATTAGCAGCGGGGGTGGGGCGGGGTGGGTGTTTGGTTTTTATTCCCCCCTCCATCTGCTGGGTGTTTGCAGCAGGTTTTGGTCGCTTCACGTGACACAGGGACACTGTGACCGTCATAAATATGAATCAGTTGCCAAGCATCTGAATGTAAATCACAAGACCCTGGAGTTGCTGCAGCATTCCAGCTGGTCCGCGCTTCTTCTGGGCTCAGCAGAAGCGTCAAGATCAGCGCCGAGCTCCAGCTGGAGCCTGGTGCTGATCCTGGTGCTTCCACTGAGCCCTGCAGCTCCAACCATCTCTCGCTCAGGCTTGGGCGGTGCTGCCACCGGTTCAGCTCATTCCCCTCCCCTGCAACCACTTTTCTAGGATAGTCGCGTACCACCTGCCAGGTCCCAATGTACCACAGGTGGAACCCGTACCACTGGTTGAAAAGCTCTGTATTAGTTGAATGCTTGGGGAATGCTTTGACATCCCTAATATTTGCACATTCACTTGTCTCAGAGCAAACCATATATGAAAGAGGCTGCATGATGGCTCATCACTCTCCCCCCCCCCATTTAATTAATTCTCAGGTAACTTGCTGTACAAATGTGGTGGGCCTGACACCTTTTTCTATTCCGTTTTCCTTTTTTGAAAACATTTCTTTAGAATGCAGTCTGTTCCCTTTAACTAAATTCAAACAAAGCAGCAAGTTGTGATGCTAGAGCGTAATTTTTCACGATGGAGCAATGGAGACTTGCTTGCCAGATGTTAATATTTAACAAAAAGAAATCTAGATTAAGAAGAAATAGGCCTACATTCACCCCTCCCTCAAACTTATGGTAAAGCTTAGTTGTGTTTGAAATTATTTATATTATATTCATGCAAATAGCCCTTCTGTTTGAGGTTCGGAATGAAAATTGCAATCATTTTTTTAGCCATGTTATTATGGATAAGGATATTACATGCAAGGCATATGTTCAGTGAAATTAATGACTATTAGTTGATTGTCATTTTCTGCATGATTTTACTGGTCATGGGGTGGAGTGGGACAGGACAGCTACTTACTTTGCATGAAATTTTATTTATTTTATTTATTTTTATTTTAATCCCATTTATATCCCGCCCTTCTCCGAAGACTCAGGGCGGCTTACAATTTTAAAGCACAAATCAATGTGCTTAGCAATTATGATGTTCCTAGATTAAAGCAATATATAAGTGAACATATTTTTTTAAAAAAAATAGTTTAAAGTAATACATTCCCAAACATCCAAATCTTTGTATCTCTTAGTTCCAAATTAAAGCTTAACGAGCCTTTAAAAAAAAACTCTACGGTTTCCCGGTGCTTCTCCTGCACTAGGCCAGGATGCATTGAGTTTTATATATATAAATTTAGGGTCTGTATGAATCCAAGGTTTTACATTGTCAGGAAAGTCCTTGGCAAGTTATATTTTGCAGAAGCAGAAAATGCCTTGCTTTTTTTGAATAAGCAGTTGGCTTGTGCTCTTTGGATGAGTCAAGGACCTATCCACAGGACAAAGTTTCATTGGTTTAGCACAGGCGTAGGCAACCTTGGCTCTTTTACGACTCATGGACTTCAACTCCCAGAATTCCTGAGCCAGCCATGCTGAGGGGAAAGGGAGAGGTTTCCAAGCTGAGCCATGCCGGGTCAGGAATTCTGGGAGTTGAAGTCCACGAGCCATAAAAGAGCCAAGGTTGCCTACTCCTGGTTTAAGCACTTCCCTGATACTGTGTTACTGTGTTGCAGGGGTGTCCGATCTTGGCAACTTTAAAACTTGTGGACTTCAACTCCCAAAATTCCCCAGCCAGACCTGGGAGCTGAAATCCACAGGTCTTAAAAGTTGCCAAGATGACCTTCATGTTACATGAATTTCTATCTCTGATGCTTCCAGCTTCTCCCTTCTGAATCAAGTGCACATTTATGAACCAGATGCTAAATCTGGTTGTTATTAAAGCTACTCTGAGTCAGTGGCAGGTGTTCATTTCCTCATAGGTCAACCTGATGCCTGTGTCAGCCCAGTGTGTGTGTGTGTGTGTGTGTTTGTGCCATGAGTGGCACAAAGAGCCATGGAAAGACACATGCTCGGTATCACAAGTCAAGATAGAAAGATCTGCATGTGGATTAGAGAACAAATGAAAATATATAATATCATGAAGAGAGTGTGAAATAATTGAAATGGAAATGGTCACAGAGCAAGAAGAACCGAGGGCAGGTGGACCAAGGCAGTCCCAGAATGGATCCCATTTGATAAAAAAAACGTCCATGAAAGAGACCTAAAACAAGATGGATCCACGACATCAGCCAAGTATGGCGGGTCCAACTGGCAAAAGAAAGCTCGGGACCATATTGGTTGGAAATACGCGGAAGAGGCCTTCATCTTGCAGTGGCTAGACAGTGATGATGATGATGATGATATCACACACACACACACACACACACACACACACACACTTCATAAGTAGTTAGTATCTAGCTAGGAATCTTGGTCTCCTGTGTTTATTGTTGGTTCCAGCTGGAGATTAAATGTGTTTTAGCCGGATAATGATGTCAGAACAGTAGAACGAACACAAGGTACATTAACGGCTCAGTTTGGAAGATCATATAGGAGCCGTGGCCAGGGGAGCTTTTGCCCAGGTTCGCCTGGTGCGCCAGTTACGGCCCTATCTGGACCGAGATGCCCTACGCACAGACACCCATGCGCTCATGACCTCCCGGCTAGACTACTGCAATGCTCTCTACATGGGGCTGCCCCTGAGGACCACTTGGAGGCTTCAACTGGTGCAGAATGCAGCTGCGCGAGTTGTAATGGGAGTCTCCCGATACTCCCATGTAACACCTTTTCTCCGCGAGCTGCATTGGCTTCCAGTTGCCCTCCGGGTGAGATTCAAGGTGCTGGTGATGACCTATAAAGCCCTAAATGGCATGGGCCCGGATTATCTTAGGGAGCACCTGCTGCCAGCGTCAATTACCCATCGTCCTGTGCGCTCCCACAGGGAGGGCCTCAGGGTACCGCCGGTCAAGGATTGCCGACGGGCGATCCCCAGGGGGAGGGCGTTCTCTGTGGGCGCGCCTGCCCTATGGAATCAACTGCCAACGGAACTCCGGACTGCCCCCGACCTTCGTTCATTTCGCCGGGACCTAAAAACCTGGCTCTTTGAGCTATCTGGTCTGGACTGAGGGGTTTAATGTTTTTAAATTGTGATTTAATTTTTGTGGCTAGACTTAATTTAATTTATTTTAATTTATTTTAATTTTATATTGGATTGTTTTTAAATTTTGCCTTGTAAACCGCCCTGAGTCCTTTGGGAATAGGGCGGTATATAAACCGACTAAATAAATAAATAAATAAATAAACTTTAGCCTCAACCTTTTCTTTGAAGTAAGAACAGAAAACCAAAAACAGCTGAAGCAGAAGTAATGGCTTCATGTGAATTGCTCTCCTGTTTTGAGAAAACTGCTAATCTTTGAGTCGAGCAACTCTTGATAATTTGGAGCTTTTCACCATACGGTGTCCCTCTCCGAAAGTCGGGGGAGCCAGTTCTCAGTGTATCACTGCAGATGGTGGAATTCCACCTGATATATAACGACATTTAAAAAAAAAACTCTGAAAGGTTGGTGGTTGTAGAAGCCAAGCTAGGTGATACCCACAGTGGTTAAAAAAAAAAAAGGAGAGAGATTACATAACCCTTATGTGCTTTCAAATAATTAACCATGCATTTGTGTCACCCATTGAAAATATTTTTTTTTAAAAAAGGATAAAATTAAAAATAGGGGTTTCCCGAAAGCCAGCAAATTGCCGCACAGCACAGGCATGTGTTTCAGATTATTGCGTAAGGCTCCGTTGTTTGCCTGCAAGCATTTTAATGCCTGCTTGTATTAGAGAGATTTCCATAGAAACCCGGAACTTAGGAAATGCAGCTGGGAAGATGCGATGAGTACAAAGCAGAAATCTTTTAACTTTTGGTTTCTCTGCATGTCTTCGCATCCGTTGTGTTTGCCAAGAACGGTGCAAGATTTAATTTGCGTGCAGGTCTTCGATACGAAGGCGTGATGACGGTGATTTGTTGTCCTGGAATTTTCCGCAATGTGTGCGGACTCTGGAAAACACACTTATGATTTTTTGCTTCTGGAACCACAACAGCTGATTCAAGTCCTCAAGAAGCCTGTTTTTCAAGCGTTGCAATAAAGATTGGCCTGATGAAAAGTAATTAAGGGGGCAGTCGGTCATTTTGCAAAACTACGTGGGATACACTCTGCAAAACGTCGCACCACGGTTG
This sequence comes from Vipera berus, assembly GCF_964194415.1. Classification (NCBI taxonomy): domain Eukaryota; kingdom Metazoa; phylum Chordata; class Lepidosauria; order Squamata; family Viperidae; genus Vipera; species Vipera berus. Next base: position 71,627,000 of record NC_138209.1, read on the forward strand.
TGTGATAGCTTTTTATAATTTTTTATTTCTACTGTAGAAAGAAAAATTCATCTCTTCATTTTTAAGCCTTGTTTTCTTTCTGGGTCATCACTCGGCTCCGGTTTCTGCGTCATGGCTGGTTTTGAGTTTTCAGTCGCGTTCATCCGTCTGTTTAGTGTTCTTTTGTAAGCCTTTTGAAAAGCAAAGCCCCCCCCCACACACACACAATGGGAGCCAAGGGGGATCTTTTATAATTCCCTGGAAACGCCACAACTCTCAGCGTTTGTAGCGAAAGCTGAAAATATTTTAAAATAAGCTCTGTGGATACACGGGTGTAATTCCTTGAAAAATAAACTAAATCTTTTTGGTTGTATATATTTAGGAAAGTAACACAGTGACTGACCTGTCTTTTCATTTCTCCCAAATTCAGGTTTTTTTTTTAAAAAAGTTTTTTTTTCCCCTGTTCCTTTAAAATTGCTGGAAACTTTAGATCTTTAATTTCTTTGGGGAACTTACAACACTTCATTGAGTGACCGTTCAAAGCTACAACGTTACTGAATAAAGTGACTTAGGACTGTTTTTCACACTAACAACATTGCAGGTGATGGTCAGGTGATCAAAATTCAGATGTTTGACAACTGACTCATCTTGATGATGGCTGCAGTGTCCCAGGCTCATACGATCACCATTTGATCACCTTTTGATGAGCAAAGTCAATGGGGAAGCCTTAAACTCGCTTAACAACTGTCTCACTTACCAACAGAAATTTTGGGCTCAATTGTTGTAAGTTGACGACTTCCTGTACAGGGGTGTGTGTGTCTTAAAACCTGGTTTATATATCATAGTAGACCGGTTTGCCGTATCGTTTGGTTATTGTAGCAAGAGCTTTTATTTACCCTCTGTATGCCAATCTGTTTTTCTTCAACTTGACTTTTTCGGCAACCCTGGCATGGCCCTTTTTAAGAGTCTGAGCCAGTGACAGGGTGATCTATAATTTAGAATATATGGAATAGAAGAGAGCTTGAAGGGACCCTGGAGGTCTTCTAGTCCAGCCCTGTGCTCAAGCAGGAGAACCTAGCGTGTTCCATCATCGGCATTTGGCATTGTCAGAAATATGTTTAATTTTGGCTTTGATGGCATTGCTTTGCAGGGCGTGTTCTTGAGCTTCCACGGTCCTTAAGGGCTTTTAAAAAACACACAAAAAGCTAAACATTCTGTTAGATTTTAACCTGCTTTTCCTTTAGTATGGACTTAAAGTGGTTTGCTTAGCTTGTACTCATTTAGCTTTGAATTACTTCCTTGTATTCCAATACAGGGTAGTATTTGACTCACAATCATTCAGTTAGCACTGGGAAAAAGTGACTTATGAACGGTCCCTGCACTTGAGTCCATCCCGGCATCCCCACGGTCACAATGTACAAAATTCAGGCCCTTTCCAACTAGCGCGCCCCTTCTCATGTTTGCAGTATCCTGGAGTCATTTGCAACCTGGGGTCATTTGCAAGTCAAGTCACCTCAATGGGGGAAGTTGAATTTTCTTAATTGACCATGTGATTAACAGCTGTGGCAGAAAAGAACGTAAAAATTGAGTACGACAGAACAACTGCCTTCTTCGTCCACAGAAATTCTGCTATTGTCATAAATCTGCCCGTCTACTTACTACTTTCGTTTCTGTTCTTGTTTTATCGGCTTTCCTTACAAACTTAAGTGGACTTTTTTCTACTTGTGCCTGATGTACTAATTTGGATTGCTTTGTTTTATCGTTTCCAGTAGCCTTCCATTATATATAATCTGTGGCTGTCACTTCTTGGGTGAAGTACACGAGTGACGATAATTAGTTCCTTTGTAGCCTAATCAATATTGTCCAATTAGGCTTGAGTCCAGCCAATTATCTCTGCCCAGTATATTTAATTTAGAGACTGCCAAAGACATCGTTCCATTAACGATATTTCTGTCATTTAGTCTAGATTTTATACTAGTTGTCTTTTTAACTTGGTCAATCAATAAATTGATTACGCTCAGCATGTAGTCCTCAATGAAACTTCATCTACATGGAGAGAAACCTATGGTGGGATCATCTTGAGATTTTTCACTAACACACTAATATTAAGTGACTAATCCAACAGTGTGAAAAGAAATGGAGCACCGGCACCACTGCAAATGGTATTCTCCTAGATCAGGGGTAGGCAACCTCGGCTCTTTTATAACTCATGGATTTCAACTCCCAGAATTCCTGAGCCAACTCGCTCAGGAATTCTGGGAGTTGAAGTCCATGAGTCATAAAAGAGCCGAGGTTGCCTACCCCTGTCCTAGATCAAGGATCTTCACACTTGGCCCTTTTATGACTTGTGGACTTCAACTCCCAGAATGCCTGGCTGAGGAATTCTGGGAGTTGAAGTCCACAAGTCATAAAAGGGCCAAGTTTGAAGACCCCTGTCCTAGATGTTGCTGCTACAGATACTCCTTGACTTACAACAGTTCATTTAGTGAGTTTTCGATGTTACAACACTGAAAAAAGTGACTTATGACTGTTCTTCACACTCAGTGACCATTGCAGCATCCCCGGGGGAAAAAAATTGCTGCTCAGTGGAAAAAAAAGCAATAATCACTACATAAAACGATGCAAAACATTTAGATACATTTTCTAATCTATATGGCTGAGCTGCACATTGTTTTTTTTTTTTTTTGCAACTCTTACTGTAACGTTTCTCTTAACAACAATTGTTAACAAAAGTTACACAGCAAACAGAGTCCCTTCCAGGAAACGGCATTAAAACATGACTCACAAACTTTCATACCACATGGAGTAATTGTGCTACTTGATACGCACTGGGGCAAGGGCCCTGAAATTGGCCAAAAACCAGTTCAGAAGATAAGAATAAATTCTTCTTTTTTGGTGGTGGTGGGGAAATGGGGTGACAATATGGGGTGAGATCACTGAGGTAATTGGTACACAATTTATTCCTACAAATCCAGCCAAGGGAAACTGTGGAACATGTAGTATACTGCATGTCATACAAAAAATAGGCAAAAGTAGACCAATATTTGCAAAGGCACTTTAAAAATTGGACATAATATTAATAATAATATTTGTGTACCTGAAAAACCTTATTCACTTCAAGACGTGGGAAAAAAAGGTTCCATTTGGATCAGGTAAAATTTCAGTTAATTCCAACTTTTTGCTTTCTGCCTTAGACCATCTTATTTATTTATTGATGCATGGACAACGTCGCATTGACTTGTTTACATCTATTTTAATTTTGTGTCTTCATAGTTTCTTCATTGTTTTTCACTCCTGATCTTAAAAGTGGATCTTAAATTAATTTCACAAAAAAAAATGTTTATCAGCATTTTCCTTCTTCAGGTTTGCATCTGTAGAAAAATGAATCCCTTTAGTATTCAAGTGGTTGCGTTTCCCTCTGGATTTAGAGCCCTACAAATATTTATGTCTACATCATAAATTTTGTTCCCAGTGAGAATTGATAGTGGTGCTGAATGAATTCCTTTTAATTCAGGAACAAGTCAGAATTTTCAATGTGCTTGATATCGTGGAATTGGCTCGGAAGGCAACATGAATGTAAAAGGGCCCTAAGGAAGACTTTTGGTCACCACGATGTAAAAATGATGTTGAGACTCTGGAAAGAGTAGAGAGAAGAGCAACAAAGATGATCAGGGGACTGGAGGCTAAAACATATAAGGAACGGTTGCTGGAATTGGGAATGTTTAGTCTAATGACGAGAAGGACGAGGGGGGACATGATAGCAGTGTTCCAATATCTCAGGGGCTGCCCCAAAGAAGAGGGAGTCAAGCTATTCTCCAAAGCATCTGAAGGTAGGACAAGAAGCAACTGATGGAAATTAATTAAGGAGAGAAGCAACCTAGAACTAAGTAGAAATTTATTGAAAGTTAGAACAATTAATCAGTGGAACAACCTGCCTCCAGAAGCTGTGAATGCTCCAACACTGGAAGTCTTTAAGAAGACATTGGGTAGCCATTTGTCTGAAATGGTGTAGGGTTTCCTGCCTGAGCAGGGGATTGGACTAGATGACCTCCAAGGTCGTCGTCCTCCTCCTCCTCCTCCTCCTCCTCCTCCTCCTCCTCCTCCTCCTCCTCCTCCTCCTCCTCCTCTTCTTCTTCTTCTTCTTCTTCTTCTTCTTCTTCTTCTTCTTCTTCTTCCTTCTTCTTTTTTCCTTTTTCCTTCCTTCTTCCTTCTTCTTCCTCATCTTCGTCTTTCATGTTGACTTGCATTGGCTGTACCAGAGCCAGTTTGCTCTAGTGATTAAGGCACCAATGTAGAAATTGAGAGACCATGAAAGCTGGTTGGGTGACTTTGGCTAATCACCAGGAGATGGAGGCTTCTAGTCCCGCCTTAGGCATGACAGCCAATTGAGTGACTTTAGGACCAATCATCAGAGACTGAGAATTCTGGTCCCGCCTTATCCATGAAAGCTGGCTGGGTGACTTTAGGCTAGTTGCTGTCTCTCAGCTTAGCCCATTTCATGGGGTTGTGGGGAAAATAGAAGGAGAAAGGAGTATGTATGTATGTATCTTTGCCTTGAGTTGCTTTTTCATGTAATAAGTAAACTTCCTTTTCTGGACCACGTTCAGGAGCTGCTCAGGAAAGAGCTAATTTTCCTATGTCAGCCTTGAGTTAACAAGAGTGTAAATCACTTCAGTCAAGTTTATCTTCTGAGTAAGGGATGCACCTGTATTACCAGCTGTTCTTCACACTGATGCATCCTTAATGGAAGAGAAAAATTTACAGATGTTAAAAGTCCCACCCCTGGAATCACTAACCTCGCTGTCTTATCTGAATCCCAACTTCACTTTATTGTTCTACTTTTTGTTTTGTTAGTTTTATTCATTTATTACATAAAGTACGAAAATACAAAAGCAGATAGTAGGGCACAACAGTAGAGAAGGGAAAACAAAAAAAAAAAGCGTGAAGAAGGGGAGGACAAGAAACAAAAGGCTTCCCACTCTGTTGCAGTAAAATCAGACGTTAAAATCAAACCTCAACTTTTTACATTTTTATAGTAGTATGTACTAGCCATTTCTGCATCGGCAAATCGGTCGATAATCGGTAAAACCCCAAATTACAATAGCATTGTTCTGCTTCTTTGCAACCTAGAAAAATGGCCTGCAGTAAATTTGGAAAGATAGGAGAGATACATATTTTAAATAGGGATTCTTTGGAATACGAATTTCATAGTACCCCAAGGTTTTAGAACTGAAACATAATTTGTTTTTCCTCACACCTGCAAATCCAATCTTGCAGTTACTTTGTGCTGTATTTTGAATTGATAATTCTCTTTTATCACTAGTGTTGCTGTCCAGCATCTATTTATTTACCATAGCAGACTTTGGTTTTGCCTCTGGAATGAGCAACTTCGTCTGCCTTGTCTGAATTCTCTTGAATTTATTTATTTATTTATTTATTTATTTATTTATTTATTTATTTATTTATTTATTTATTTATTTAATTTTCTATACCGCCCTATTCCCGAAGGACTCAGGGCGGTTTACAGGGAAATATTTAAAAGACAATATAAAATTAAGATAAAAAATAGAATTAAAAAGAATTAAATTAATTAATAGCCCAACAATAAAACAATGTTAAAAATTTGAAACTAAAAACCCCCTCAGTCCAGGCCAGATAAATTACAGATCTAAGTTTACGTATAATGGCATTGTCAATGTACCGGCATATGTTTTTAAATACATCTGATGCCAAAATGATTCTAGGGCTAGGCTAACTTGAGGAATTTTTAGACTTTAACTACTTGACTCCTGAAACACTAGTGATTGATACTAGCTGAAGTAATATTGAGTTACGATATATTAGTTTAACCAAAATTGCCCATATGTTCAGGGGTGAGCCAGATCTTTATTTTTATTTTTTTTTTAAAAAACCCATCTCTTTCCATTCTTTTAGCTTGACTCCATTCTCAGCAAGATTTTATTCACTATTTTGGTAGCTACTTTAGAACTCAAAGGAGTTCCGTACGACAGGGTTAGTCTTTAAGTTTGATACCGGAGCTACCGTTAAAACAGAAATGAACACGAACATTCTGGCATATCTAAACAAGCATGGCTGCATTGCTTTCAAGGACAGTTTGTTGTCTTATTGCATAATTTGCCTTGTGGGTAAGTGATTTTTTTTGAAGACACAGTTCAAAGTGAACCTTCACTAAAAGAGGAAGCACACCCTCTGGGAAATGCGCAATTTGATTTGGTGGTGGCAGGGCTGCAGAAATCAAGAAACCCCTGGGGTTGACCGAGTGGTTATTTAAAAACAGTTCTACAGGAAGAAATGACTAATACAGAACTAAATATTGTACCAAGAAACTTTTCTCTACCTTGCAGTAGAATAGTGCTGCAAGACCTGTAACGTATCGCAGATATTTGGAAATAGATGATGCATATTTTTTAATGTAGCGATCGTTCAGTTCCCAACATATGATTTCTGTCCCTCTGCTTTAACTTTACATCAAGAAATGAAGTATACAGAGTGAGCAGCCATCTTTCCTTAATGGGACCTTCCTATTCATTACAGTTTGCTTCTTAGTCTTTTGCTAATGTATAGAAATTGTCTAGTCAAATCATCGCCTTGTCACGATGTAATTTCAGGCTAAATTCTGCAAGTCTTCAAAAGGACGAAAGTCATTTCTCTTCAGAATACACACAATATACATTCGTTTCCAGCAAATTGGGATTGTAATAAATAGCAGGACAAAAAATAATAATATCTTATTTTAGAAGTTAATCCAGGGCATGGTTCACAATCTGGATGGATGGACGATAGAATAATTTTTTTTGTAACCCAGAATAATCTGTGTTCTGGTCTGGTCCAGTTTTAGCACTGAATTAAGATAATTTCAAGTTCAGTAAAGTGACTCTAATTCTGTTTGTTGCTATTTTGCGTTGTCATCTGTGATGACGCTTTGATTTGTTACAATACAATGTTGTGCAACTATTGTATCCAATCATTTTTTGTTGAAAAAGAATTATCCTTAATGTACTGAATATTGGCAAGACAGTCTCTTCTTTGATTATTTAGTAATTCGGTAGCATATCTATATCCATATATTCCTCCCATTTTACAACCTTGTACAAGTAGTCCTAGACTTATTGAGTCCACAATTGAGCTCACAGTTTCTGTTGTTAAATGAGACATTGGTTAAGTGAGTTTTGCCCAATTTTTTTTATGACATTTCTTGCCTCAGTTGTTCAGTGAATCACTGTAGTTGATAAGTTAGTAACCTAGTTGTTAAGTGACTCTGATTTCCCCATTGACTTTGTTTCCTGGAAGGTCGCAAAAGGTGATCACGTGACCTTGGAACACTGCAGTGGTCATAAATATGAACCAGTTGTCAAGCATCTGAATTTTGATCACATCGTCATGGGGATGCTGCAAAGGTTGTAACTCTGAAAAACGGTCATAAGTCACTGGTTGTAACTTTGAATGGTTGCTAAACAAACTGTTGTAAGTCAAGGGCTACCTATAATCCCTTAATTCAAGGTCAAGTCGGGGTGACTGGATCTATATCCATACATTAATTCCTTAAAATGTTACAGGACTACTGTGTTTCCCTAAAAATAAAACCAGGTCGTTTTTTGTTTTTGTTTTTTGCCTACAAAAGAGACACCAGGTCTTATTTTCGGGGTAGGCCTTACCTCACCTCCGGCACTGACAGCCCCACCCAACCGATCCACTTCTTCAGGGGCCGAAGTTCCGCAGCTGCATTCGGATCTGCATTTTGCAGTCAGGCCTTTCCCAAAGGCCTAAGCAGCCAAGTACTGAGCTATGGATTCAATCCATAGCTCGATCCTCGGGTGCAGGTCTTGCAGAATCGAGCTACGGATTGAATCCATAGCTCGGTTCTTGGGAGCACAGGCCTTCCAGAAAGCCCTGTGACTGAGAAATGCAGGCCTGGCTGCAGAAGAGGCCTCAGAAGAAGTAGTGGGCTGGCAAGGAGAGGCCTGGCTACAAGGCAAGTGGGTGCGGGGCCGGTGGGGCAGCTCCAGCCCCCCCCAGCCCTAGCTTGATTTTTAGGTTGATTTTTAGGCGTGTGCCTCGCCCCAAAACTAGGGCTTATTTTTGGGGTAGGGCTTATATTAGGTCCACCCCCAAAAATCATGCTAGGCCTTATTGTTGGCATTACTTTTGGGGAAACATGGTATTTACCTCCCATCTTTAGCAATCTACAAATGGCAAATGAATTAAGAGGCAATACAAAGAAAATTAGGACTTTGCAATCTTTTAATCTTTTTGTAATTGTCATTTTTCCACAGCCAGGTATATAGCAGGCAGGTAGTTCTTTTTCATATTTTTTTACAACATGAGAAGTATCAAATCTGCTTTCGTTTGAAAAACTAGCCTTCATATTGACATGTTGGAAGGTTTTAAAATGGACATTGCTATTGTCATATACCACAGCTTATTTTACCACTCATATATGATTAAAGCTAACTGCTTCCAATTGCTTATTTTATATATATTTATAATATATAAATCATGGTATCTTTAGATTTTTTTTTCTTATCTTCATGAATATTCCAAACAAAACTATGTGTTTATTTTGATTTCCTGTTTGCTTGTTTTATCCAATTGTATAAATAATAGATTCAGACGTTTCTGATCATTCAGCAGATCTACCCCAGATGATAATATATGCTGAACTTTTTAATAATCTGAAGAAATACGAGTGGTAAAAGTTCATTTTTGAATAGTTTTAAGTAAATTTTATTTTATTTTCTGTTTTTTAGTTTTGTAAAAGGTTTTGGCTTAATTGATCCTCTTAGATTAAGAGATGGATGAAAGTAGCCTGTGAGTTATGCCGTCCCCATTACTACAATAGGCTTTTTATTACTTTAAAAACACAAATGGGCCATCTTTTAATATAACCTAGCTGTATAGTGCAGATGTATTTCAATCAAGGAGAAGTTTTGTAACTTTGCAATTTGCTAGTAAGGGTGTATGTAGGTGGCTTGATCTGTTTTTTGAAATGTTTCAGTGATCCTATTTTCTCTAAATAAAAAAACAAGATTTGAAAGCTTGCATATTCCTATACAATTGTAATAATTGCAATCTAAAACTTTTGAAGCATACATTTATCTCTCCTTACTTCCCCTTCTTCTTTTTTCTTTATGAGACGTTAAGAAATAAGCCCACAACAAAAACATATGCTAGCCTCTCTTTCTCTAAGTTGCTAATAAATACTTTTGGCAAACAGTCCAAGATCAGGTCATGTGTTCTGGATTATTAAAAGGAATGTAGATACCAGTCTCTTAAATTTCATTTGCTTAAATCTTTATTCAGCAAGAAAGCAATTAAAAGTGTTTGTAAAGAACAACAACGAACATAGTGTTCCTTTATGAAGCTTACGGTAATTTGTGCAGTTTAGATGGAGGTCGATTAAATCCTTTTGATTTTAAATTTTAAGTGGGTTGGGTTATTATTTTTTTGAATCCTGGCAAAACTTACAACAGAGAGATGGTAAATGGCATGAAACGTTAAAATGACACTTGATTTTGAATTTGCATTGAATTAACAATGTGTGAAAAATTAACATGGTATTCTTATAATGCACATCGTTGATGAATACAATTGTTAATTTTATAGCATTAGCTATAGGACTTATTATCTTATTTGATGCAAGTTCTGTTAAACTTCAAATGTTGGGATTGCAGTCATAACATAATCTAGTTTCTAAACCCGTGTAAAGATGCAATTGCTTTTTGTAAAACCTAGATCAGTGGTGGTGAACCTATGGCATGCATGCCAAAGGAGGCACTCGGAGCCCTTTCGGTGGGCATGCGAGCCTCGCTCTTTGGCTAGGTCTTCGCAGGAAAAAGCCATTTCTCCAGCCCCTTCCTAGCCAAAACAAGCCTCCGGAGCATGCATGCTGTTTTCAGCTTTGAATTATATCAAATCTGACACCAGAAACAGACTAACAGATGACCTGAGTGCTGTATGCGTTGCTCTCAAACTTACAAAGTATGAGCCAAGGTTAGACAAATTATCAGCATGCATACAACAGCAAAAATCACATTAATTAGTCAAAAGCATCCCAAATGCAAAGTTTTACCTTTCAGTAAAAAATTATTTGTATCATTGAAAGCTTTGTTATTGTGTTTTTCTTTTAAGACAAAAGATGTTAATGTATGAGTTGTTTTTTCTAAACTAAGACCTCAGTATTCAGATTAAATTGCCGTGTTGGCACTTTGCGATAAATAAGTGGGTTTTGGGTTGCAGTTTGGGCACCTGGTCTCTAAAAGGTTCGCCATCACTGACCTAGATGAATCATTATGTTTACATAAAGCGCAAGGGTTTAAAACTAAGCAAGTTTACTTACTGGAATGTTTAAAAAATACTATGGTATTAAAATGGAAAAAAAAACTTCTTTTCATTACAGTTTATTTACCCTGGTAATGAGGTGTGGCTTGGCTTTTTCGCTCTTATTGTTGCACGTATTCAGTTTCCTCCTGTGCAAATATATAATGAGAATTGGTCATTGTTTGTAAAAGGAATAAGAACAAGGATAGAGAAATGTCCACACGGGGAACAATTAATGAGTGGTGGACAGCCAACCCCCCCTTCTCTAAATCATGCTGCAGAGATTGCTAAAGAGACATTGTCCCTGACTAAAATATAGAGTTGTCTACTCCGGGGAACCTTTGTGTATTTGTGAAAGCTTGATTGTGAGATAGAGCAGGGGTCCCCAACCCCCGGTCCGTGGACCAGTACCGGGCCATGACAAGCCAGCAACTGGTCCGCACAAACAAGCAAAGCCCCATCCACAGGATGCAGGCAGCACCCAAAACTACAGCCCCTCCGGTCCGTGGAAAAACCTCTTTCCACGGAACCGATCCCTGGCGCCCAAAAGGTTTGGGACCTCTGAGCTAGAGTCCTATATATATATATATTGAATTCTGCATAGGTATATAATATCTGAACATTATTATTATTTGTTGTTATTATTGTAATTACATTATATAAATCATTCTGTTCATGTATGTGAAAGATGTTGCATAAGGTGGAGTTTGATCTATTTATTTTAATGCCTCTTCTTTCTGCTTGAATAAATATTCACGGTGGTTCGTGAATAAATATATTCATGTCAAATGTGTCTGAAACACTTGTTAGTTTCTTTCAATATCCTGTGGATTAATATACAAATAATATACAAAATCTCAGCGTAAGTACTAATATTTAGATGCCCAAGGCTAATCGTCTCACTGTTAATAACAAATTCTTTTTAACATATCTTGCTAGAATGACAAAGACATTTCAAGTTTCCTTAATTATGAGTCTCTTCTGTACTTTTTTACATGTCTTTTTGATATGACTTACAAAATTTCTCGAGCTAATAGCCTGACGGCTAACTAGTTAGAAGTAGGCAAAACATAACTTTTTCTTTATTCAGTGGCTTAAAGCTGTATTTGGGGGGGGGGTGTCACCTGATTTACTGATATGATACCTGTAAACCTAAGTAATAGACAATACACATCAAAAATAGACAAGAGATATCTATGTTTGCATTTCCTGGAGGAAGTTTTATGTCTCACGGTATTTAGTAAGAAGAAAGACAAGCACACAGCTACTGTACAGGTAGTCCTCCACTTACAACAATTCGTTTAGCGACCGAAGTTACCCTGAGAAAAATGACTTATGACACCGTTGCAGCTTCCCAGTCGTCATGTGATGAAAGTTCAGACGCTTGCCAGCTGACTCGTATTGAGGACGGTTGCAGCACCTGAGGGTCACGTGATCGATCCCCCGTTGCGACTTTCTGACAGGTAAAGTCAGTGGGGGAGCCAGCTTCACTTAACAAGCGTGTGAATAGCAACTGCAGTGATTCCCTTAATGACTGTGGCCAGAAAGGTCGTAAAATGGGGCAAAACTCACTTCACTGTCTTGCTTAGCAACAGCAATTTTGGGCTCCAGTGTGGTTGAAAGTTGAGGACTACCTGTATATAAACGATGGATTATTGTGTACGTCAACAGAGGAAAGTGGTCATCCCTTGGAGAAAAATTGATCTCCAGCAGACCTGATGTGTAACATCCGCCCAGCTGAAGACCGATTTAGATCACTTACACCAGGAGTAGGCAACCTTGGCTATTTTATGACTCGTGGACTTCAACTCCCAGAATTCCTAAGCCAGCATGGCTCAGCTTGGAAACCTCTCCCTTTTCTCTCAGCGTGGCTGGCTCAGGAATTCTGGGAGTTGAAGTCCACAAGTCATAAAGCGGCCTAGGCCTCGGCCAGGGGTAGGCAACCCTTGGCTCTTTTATGACTTGTGGACTTCAACTCCCAGAATTCCTGAGCCAGCATGGCTCAGCTTGGAAACCTCTCCCTTTTCTCTCAGCGTGGCTGGCTCAGGAATTCTGGGAGTTGAAGTCCACAAGTCATAAAGCGGCCTAGGCCTCGGCCAGGGGTAGGCAACCCTTGGCTCTTTTATGACTTGTGGACTTCAACTCCCAGAATTCCTGAGCCAGCATGGCTCAACTTGGAAACCTCTCCCTTTTCTCTCAGCGTGGCTGGCTCAGGAATTCTGGGAGTTGAAGTCCACGAGTCATAAAGCGGCCTAGGCCTCGGCCAGGGGTAGGCAACCCTTGGCTCTTTTATGACTTGTGGACTTCAACTCCCAGAATTCCTGAGCTCAGCTTGGAAACCTCTCCCTTTTCTCTCAGTGTGGCTGGCTCAGGAATTCTGGGAGTTGAAGTCCACAAGTCATAAAAGAGCCAAGGTTGCCTACCCCTGACTTACACAGTAATCTTTATTGTTTTTTTTAAAAAACCACCTCAGTGGTATTCACACTGATCCAAAAGGGATTTGCAGTTCCACGGAAGTATATGGTGTTGGCCAGGGCTTTTTTTGTCATAGAACGCTCAGAACGGAGTTCCGGCACCTTTTTTGGATGGAACCTTGTAGGGTAGGCAAGGCGGGTTGTATGACACGTGTGAGTTCCGGCACCTTTTTTTGTTTTTGTTTTTTTACAAAAAAAGCACTGGTGTTGGCATATACTATTCTTAGAGGCTCAGATGGCATCACAGATTTGCAAGTGGTTTGAAAAGATCAGAATCAGAATCCGGATAGAACTGGAAGGGACCTCGGAGGTCTTCTAGTCCATCCCCCCCCTGCTCAATCAGGAGATCCTATAGTACCATTTCAGACAAGTGACTGTCCACTCTCTTCTTAAAAACCTCCAGCGATGAAGCACCCGCAAGCCTTTTCCCTGGTTAATTGTCCTTTACATAAGGAAAAGCTCTCACGAGTAGTTACAGCTTTGGATGGAGATGACTTCCCAGTAATTTTTCACGGCCTGGTAACCTCCTGTTTGAATTGAGTTATTGTAGCATGTTACGTAAGGAGCTGTCTCTCTGGAAATGGCCCGGAAACTTCACTTCAAAACGCAGCAACTGTACGATCAGCTTTGAATGACTGATGCCATTATATATTATGTTAGCACATTGCCATCTGCAGCGGCTGGCAGTCATTTCTTTCGGGGACAATTCAGAATGCCGGCATTAACCTACTAAGCTCTCAGTGGCTTTAGGCCAGGCTCCTTGGATGTGTAGCTGCTCCCAAGCTGCTCTTCATCAGAGTTCCTTATCCAAGTAGCTTTTTAAAAGAAGCTCCACCGGGTGTGACCGGGAGCGGGATATCTGTGTTCATCTTCTGTCACCGTGCAATCTGTTACTACCTAGTAGTAACGGTGAGCTCAAGCTATCTTCCTGGGGTTTGGTTGGCAAATAAGACTGGAGGAGCCAACTCTGCGGGTGCTGCCTGAGTGTGGGAGGAAAGACAGGCTGTAAATCTAATAAAAGAGAAAGTAAAACTACAGGCGCTCCTTGACTTGTGACCACAGTTGACCCCAGAGTTCCTGTCGTTGAGTGAGTTTTGCCCCATTTTACAACCTTTCCTGCCACAGTTGTTAAGGGAATCACTGCGGATGCTAAGGTAGTAATCCTCTTGTAACGTCAGTCTGGCTTCTCCCATTGGCTTTGCTTGTCAGAAGATCACAAAAGGGGGATCACGTGACCCCAAGGATGATTAGGGGGGACTGAAGGCTAAAACACATGAAGAACAACGGTTGCAGGAATTGGGGACGCGGTGGCTCAGTGGGTTAGGACGCTGAGCTTGTCGATCAGATGGTCGGCAGTTTGGCGGGTCGAATCCCGAGTGCCGCGTAACAGAGTGAGCGCCTGTTACTCGTCCCAGCTTCTGCCAACCTAGCAGTTCGAAAGCACGTAAAAATGCAAGTAGAAAAATAGGGACCACTACGGTGGGAAGGTAACAGCGTTCCATGTGCCTTTGGCGTCTAGTCATGCCGGCCACATGACCACAGAGACGTCCTCGGACAAGCGCTGGCTCTTCGGCTTTGAAACGGAGATGAGCACAGGCCCCTAGAGTCGGAAACGACTAGCACGCATGTGCGGGGGAACCTTTACCTTATTCTGGTGAAAAGAAGGACTAAGTATGACATAATAGCGGTGTTCCAGTATTTAAGGGGCTGCCACAAAGAAGAAGGGTGTGTGTGTCAACCTAGTCTCCAAAGCACCCGAAGGCAAGACCAGAAACAATAGATGGAAACTAATCAAGGAGAGAAGCAACCTAGAACTAAGGAGACACTTCCTGACAGTGAGAACAATTCACCAGTGGAACCGGTTTGCCTTCAGAAGTTGTGGCTGCATTTCCTGGTCTGGTATCGCCCATTCCTCTTATTTCCTGTGCTGGGAAAATATTTTTGGAAAGTCTACAACTGAGCCATAGAAGATGTTGAGATATTTTCTCTGGGTCTCTATAGATTGCAAACTTTGTCAGGGTAAAAATCTTTAGGTTCTTCATAAAACAAAATAAATGGGGTTTCTTTTTTGCCTATCAAGGTTTTAGGTAATCGAATTCTAAAATTTTATCTGTGTGTTTAGTGGGGGCCGTACGAATCATTTGAGCAAGATGCCCCACTTGTTATTGAAAGGTGCCTCTGGAGCTGTTTTTCACAGTTATTTATTTATTTATTATTTATTTTTATTTTAATTCCATTTATATCCCGCCCTTCTCCGAAGACTCAGGGCAGCTAGTTATGCAAGCCAGTTGAAGATGCTCCTACTTTAAGGTCTTTCCAAAGAAAATGTTTCCATCAAGATAGCCAGGAAAGCAGATTTGGAGATGGAAAATACCCCACTAATCAATTATTACCCTCTTTAATATTTCTCATAATCTCTTAATTTTATGCTCCAGGTACAGCAATTAAAATATACAGGTAGACTTTTCATACAACTATTCATTTAGTGATCATGCAAATTACAAGGGCGCTGAAAAAAGGGTCCTATGACTGTTTTTCACACTTACGACTGTTTCATCCTCCCAGGGTCATGTGATCAAAATTCGGACACTTGGCAACTGACTCAGATTTATGATGGTTGCAGTGTCCTGAGGTCATGTGATCACTTTTTGTGACCTGTAAAATTTCACAAGATGTTTCAGGCACTAAAATTCAAATGTACAGGAAAATCAGTTGGACTAGAAGACCTCAAAGCTTCTATTCTATTCTATTCTATTCTATTCTATTCTATTCTATTCTATTCTATTCTATTCTATTCTATTCTATTCTATTCTATTCTATTCTATCCTATCCTATCCTATCCTATCCTATCCTATCCTATCCTATCCTATCCTATTCATTTTCTCCTCTTCTCTTCTCTTCTCTTCTCTTCTCTTCTCTTCTCTTCTCTTCTCTTCTCTTCTCTTCTCTTCTCTTCTCTTCTCTTCTCTTCTCTTCTCTTCTCTCTTCCCACATTCTATTCTATTCTATTCTATTCTATTCTATTCTATTCTCTATCCTATCCTATCCTATCCTATCCTATCCTATCCTATCCTATCCTATCCTATCCTATCCTATCCCATCCCATCCCATCCCATCCCATCCCATCCCATCCCATCCCATCCCATCCCATCCCATTCCATTCCATTCCATTCCATTCCATTCCATTCCATTCCATTCCATTCCATTCCATTCCATTCCATTCCATTCCATTCCTCTCCTCTCCTCTCCTCTCCTCTCCTCTCCTCTCCTCTCCTCTCCTCTCCTCTCCCCTCCCCTCCCCTCCCCTCCCCTCCCCTCCCCTCCCCTGTTCTGTTCAATGAGTCTGATTTTCTTTGTTATGTAGCCTAATCTAACTTTTCAGGATTTCCTTTTCTTTTTAGTAATAGTTTGGATTTTTTTTGATGGTTTGCCATAGTAGGAAAATCCTTGGGAATAAACAAAAGATCTATCTTAGTGCTATGGTAATTAGGATCAGATGGAAGAAAAGGGCGTAGTTTTATATCTGTGGTAGCCCCATCATAATAAGCATGCAGACACAAGAGCCTGGGTTTGCTCCTCCCCCACCCCCCTTTTTAGTTTTACAAGCAGGGCTTTTTTTGTCATAGAACGTGCAGAACGGAGTTCCGGCACCTTTTTTGGATGGAACCTTGTAGGATAGGCATGTCAACCTTGTAGGATGACGTGTGAGTTCCAGCACCTTTTTCTTTTACAAAAAAGCACTGTTTACAAGTATTGTAGTTGAGAAGTTTTCTTTCCAAGCAGTTGAAAATAATACTTTCTTGAGATCTCAGTTATGATCTTGTTCTGGCCTTGGGTCTTTCATTAGTTCAGTATAGAGGAAAGCCAGTGAAGCTAAAGACATATTGTTTCCTTGTTTGTATTTCCTGTATTTGACACTGCAGTCATTTCCAGTTGCTGTCATTAATCATATGCAGAAGAAATTTTCTCCTTCCTTAGAATTTGCTAGCTGGTGGGCCAAGTTTGCCCTCAAGCTCTTACAGGAATTTACATGACCGTGCATATTGGAACCCCTTCAATTTAGAAACATATACATTTTCAAATCTTGAAGCAATCAGAACAGACAGTAGTTCACTAGTGTTTGCCTCTGATAATTTATAAATTTGACAAATAATATTAAGTTACATATTAAGTGCGTGAGTTAATTGAATGGAGGAAGGTACTTTTCACTGCATTGCAATGTATCATCCCTCGAGGGCCCTCTAAAGTTGAGGAGATGGCGGAACCTCCTAACTTGGAGATTCAGAAATTGGCCTTCCTAGTTGTTTCTGCTCCTTAAAGTCTCACTATTGCAATTTTACATTTATTCCTCTTTTTCAGCTTAAGTAGTCCCACATCTCTGGATGAGTCTGTTTGGCTGTTCTGTTTAGCGTGTGCAACCAACTATTTTCCAATGTGATGGGGAAATAAAACTAAAAAAACCTCCCAATAATAATGCGTTGAAGCTGAGGACTTGTTGTTTTAAAGCAGTGTTTCTGAACCTTGGCAACTTTAAGATGTGTGGACTTTCAACTCTCAGACTTTGCCAGACAGTTGACACATCCTAAAAGTTGCCAAGGTTCAAAAATACTGGTTTAAATCAAAATTGATAAAAGGTGCACCCATTGCTGCCGTATTGCTTTCAAATAATTGTCTGCAGAGCCCTTCCAAATTGTGTTTGTACATGTGCATGCATGTTTGTGTATTTTCCTGCATGCATATAATCATAGTTACGGTAACCCTTTATCATAAGTATCAACAATTTTAGTAATTTATCATCTTCTCTTAAAATACAGCTAATGAGGTCTTCTTCACCCTATACCATCTCTTATCTATAAACAAATTGATATTGTCATTTCAGCCCTGATGTCACCCAAAGTCCATTAAGAGATCAAATAAACCAACTTTCTATTCCTTCCTTTCATACTTAACAAACTTGATCTTTAGTTTTCAATCTTAAAACAATGTCCTAGAACTTAATTTGTTTTCATTTTTAATTTGTCCCTTTTCACAAGATTCTTCAAGGCTTATGTGTCCTTTGTAAAACCAATATGAGAAAATCAGGTGATTCTCTTAGTTTGTTATTTGTATATCCCTTTTAATTATTAAGATATCAACCTTTGGCATGTTCAGTGTAAGGCATTATTCTTGTAGCTTATCATTTTTAAATCAACTTTCAACTCAGTCTCGACCTTGTCAAGTAGAATTTGTTCCTCCTCCATAATATCTTTTAGAAACAGTCTATCCATATAGGCAGACACTACTAAAATCAACTGAGTCCATTGTTCAAAAATATCCTTCTATATAAAGGTAAAGGTTCCCCCGCACATGCGTGCTAGTCGTTTCCGACTCTAGGGGCCGGTGCTCATCTCCGTTTCAAAGCCGAAGAGCCAGCGCTTGTCCGAGGACGTCTCTGTGGTCATGTGGCCGGCATGACTAGACGCCAAAGGCGCACGGAACGCTGTTACCTTCCCACCGTAGTGGTCCCTATTTTTCTACTTGCATTTTTACGTGCTTTCGAACTGCTAGGTTGGCAGAAGCTGGGACGAGTAACAGGTGCTCACTCTGCTATGCGGCACTCGGGATTCGACCCGCCAAACTGCTGACCATCTGATCGACAAGCTCAGCATCCTAACCCACTGAGCCACCGCGTCCCTTTTATCCTTCTATATATTTAATGTTATAATATTTTACTTCATTCTGTAATTGTAAGTGTTCTTCTCCTTTAACTGTAACCTTTAGTTCCCTCTAGTGTCCAATAAAATTTTTTCTTATTAATTTTTTTTTTGTAAAAAATGAAAATAACAGCAATTTCCTGTGGGAAGAATTCTAATTAATTCCAAAATCTTATTTCCAATTTATCTGGATCCTTCGTTTGTTTGTAATTTTTTAAAACCCAAGTTTTATACACCCTTTTACAATTTATTTGCATTTTTTTTAAAGTTCTAAATCTTGTAGTTGAAACTTCATTGAAACTTACCCCATGAAATATCTGTGTGCATGTGTATCTTTTCTGAAGAAATTGATTAATCATATACAAATGCTTGGATAAATTTGATGTATGAACTGACCCATTAATCAGTTCAGTTTTACAGAAACATTGGAGGTTCTTATAAAATAGCTGGGAATATAGTTCCCTATTTTATATAGCTTTTGTCCCAGCCATATTTTAGTTTAAGAAGGAATATATTTTTTAAGGAAGATATTGAGTCCAGGGGATACAAACAATTTAAATTTCCAAGCTTAAATTCACTGATCATTAAAAAAAAAAGAATTGTGCTATATAAATCAGTAGTTCCCAGCCTTTTCTTCACCACGGACCCTCTTTAAATACCTTTTGTGGCCAAGGATCATGGCCACAGGCCACCAAGATTTACCTGAAGATTTTAATCGTAACATTTCTTCAAGCCTTTGCGTACCGCCATTAACAACATCACAGCCCCCCCGGGGGTCGTGGACCACAGGTTGAGAACCATTAATATAAATGATTCTAGTGCAGTTGAATTAGACTACACAACTGCCATTGTAATGAACATACTATTGCCGTAGTGGCGAATCTGTGACATGCGTGCCACAGGTGGCACGCAGAGCCCTCTCTGTGGGCACACACGTTGTTGCCCCAGTCTTAGGCTTTCAGCTGGGTTTTATAAAACCTTTTTGCTTTAGGCCTCCACTGCCGTACGCAAAAAAAAAAAAAAAACAACAAGGTTCAATCAATATAGAGCCTTGGTGGAGCAGTGGGCTAATGCCTCCTTAAGTAACACCAGCTGCCTGCAATTATTGCAGGTTCGCGTCCCACCAGGCTCAAGGTTGACTCAGCCTTCCATCCTTCCGAGGTAGGTAAAATGAGGACCCAGATTGTTGGGGGCAATTAAGCTGACTTTGTAATAATGCCGCTTGGGGGGTGTATGAAAGCCCTAATAAGCAGGCATATACATAGAATGAAGGCTACTGCTAAGCTTGTAAGCCGCCCTGAGTCTTCGGAGAAGGGCGGGATATAAATGGAATTAAAATAAATAAAAATAAAATAAATCAATTTCAACTTCTCGTGGGGAAAAAAATCTCGCAAAGTTGGATTTGATTGATTGAACTTTTTAGTCCCACCCAGTCTGCCATTACAGCCACGCCCACCCAATGGGCCACACCCACCCAATTGGCCACACCCACCCGGCACCCGACGATACATAAGTGGGTTTTGGGTTGCAGTTTGGGCACTCGGTCTCTAAAAGTTTCGCCATCACTGTACTATTGTATTGATTTACTAGTTTCACTGTCGAGTACCAGAGCAAATCCAGGATAATAGCTTACAAGTTAGGACAAACTCTTATAAGTATTAAACCCTTTAATAAATTACTATGAGCAAAAACTATCAGAATAGGCGTTTCTTCCCATTCTCTTCTTGCTTTCACTTTTATTCTATCCCCTGTCACCCGCTCCTTCTCACATGTCTTTAAATCCATTCCGTTCTCCTTACATTCTTAAATTTTTCACCAGCAGCACAACCCTGCAGATTTTTTTTCAACATTTCTGAAACTCCCCAAAGTACCATTTCGGTCATCTTCTTAATCACTTTCTGTTTCTTCTATCTATAATTAACGTGTCTCTTCATTGTCTGACCACCAATTTTCAGTCTGCCTCTCCATTCTTCTTCTTTAAAGATTATTTATTTATTTATTTATTTATTATTTATTTATTTATTTATTTATTTATTTATTTATTTATTTATTCATTCATTCATTCATTCATTCATTCATTCATTCATTCATTCATTCATTCATTCGGTTTATACACTGCCCTACTCCCAAAGGACTCAGTGCGGTTTACAAGGCAAAATTTAAAAACAATACAATATAAAATTAAAATTAAATTAAATTAAGTCTAGCCCCCCAAAATTAAAATCACAATTTAAAAACATTAAACCCCTCAGTCCAGACCAGATAGCTCAAAGAGCCAGGTTTTTAGGTCCCGGCGAAATGAACGAAGGTCGGGGGCAGTCCAGAGTTCCGTTGGCAGTTGATTCCATAGGGCAGGCGCGCCCACAGAGAAGGCCCTCCCCCTGGGGATCGCCCGTCGGCAATCCTTAACCGGTGGTATCCTGAGGAGGCCCTCCCTGTGGGAGCGCACAGGACGATGGGAAATTGACGCTGGCAGCAGGTGCTCCCTTAGATAATCCAGGCCCATGCCATTTAGGGCTTTATAGGTCATCACCAGCACCTTGAATCTCACCCGGAGGGCAACTGGAAGCCAATGCAGCTCGTGGAGAAGGGGTGTTACATGGGAGTATCGGGAGACTCCCATCACAACTCGCGCGGCTGCATTCTGCACCAGCTGAAGCCTCCAAGTGGTCCTCAGGGGCAGCCCCATGTAGAGAGCATTGCAGTAGTCTAGCCGGTAGGTCACGAGCGCATGGGTGACTGTGCGTAGGGCATCTCGGTCCAGATAGGGCCGTAACTGGTGCACCAGGCGAACCTGGGCAAAAGCCCCCCTGGCTACGGCTCCTATATGATCTTCCAAACTGAGCCGTGAATCCAGGAGGACACCCAAGTTGCGGGCCCTATCAACAGGGGGTAACACCTCATCCCCATAGTTAACGATGGAAAAGATTGGTTAGTCTGAGATGCCGGTATGCACAGCCACTCAGTCTTGGCAGGATTGAGACGAAGCCTGTTTCTCCCCATCCAAACCCGGACCGCCTCCAGGCAATGGGACATCACGTCGAGGGCATCACTGGGTTGGTTCGGGGTGGAAAGAAAAAGCTGGGTATCATCAGCATACTGATGATACCCCACCCCGAAACCACGAATGAGCTCACCCAGCGGCTTCATATAGATGTTGAACAAGAGGGGAGAGAGGACCGACCCCTGAGGAACTCCACAAACGAGAGGCCTCGGGGCGGACCTCTGCCCTCCTGTCAACACCGACTGCGAGCGGCCCATGAGGTAGGAGGAGAACCACTGTAAAACAGTGGCCCCCACTCCCAACCCCCTGAGACGCCGCATGTTTCCTGAAGAATAAGCTAATACAGTGATGGCAAACCTTTTAGAGAATGAGTGCCCAAACTGCAACCCAAAACCCACTTACGTATTGTCGGGTGCTGGGTGGGTGTGGCCCATTGGGTTGGTGTGGCCCATTGGGTGGGTGTGGCTGCGACGGTAACGGCAGACTGGGTGGGATTAAAAAGTTCAATCAATTCCAAATTTGCGAGATCTTTTTTTTCCCCCGCGAGAAGTTGAAATTGATTGATTGATTGAACCTTTTTTTTTGCACATGGCGGTGGAGGCCTAAAGCAAAAAGGTTTTATAAAACCCAGCTGAAGGCATAGGACTGGGGCAATGGCGCGAGTGCCCACAGAGAGGGCTCTGCGTGCCACAGGTTTGCCACCATGGAGCTAATAGGATGGATTACCAGTCGTTTTGGGCGGTCATGATGTTGGAAATTTTTCTTTCATCTCTCCTTACTTTGTGTCAAGTGCCAGGGAAATTAGGAAATTCAGGCAGTTTAAATGAGTTATAAAGATTTATTGCAAGCTTAGCTCTCTATGAGAATCTGACCAACTAGCAGTCAAGGGAAATGAGCGGGAGATAAGAAAGACATTCAAGATTGGCTGGACTTAGAGGGCATGCTGGGACTTGTGACTTATGACACATTTGACCCCTCCCTCGGGCTCAGCCTGGTCATCTTCTATACTTTGTCCTTGGGTTTTAGAATCTAAGATTTGTTTTCATGAAATTTAGTAGATCCTGTGGTTTCTTTCACACAATTAGCCCAGCACTCTGTGCAAATTCTATGTTTGGGGAACCGATAAGCTTGCACCGGGAAGTAAAAATCTCATCACTATTCTTTTTTGGCAAACAGCCCCTTAAAAGTGATGCTGCCCATGATCCAAGAGATAATAAAATAATTTTGCCACTCTAAACCATTTGGTATCATCAGCAAACATGGCCATGTCTGCTCAGCCCTAACTCGGCACGAATCCCAATGAGAGTTGATCATTGATTCTCACCCTTCATATTTCTTTTTTATATACAGTTAATCGATGAAATTATCTATCCTCTTTTTTCTGTAGTAGCTGAATTCATATGGGGTTTGTGGAGGATGGTTTTTTTAAAAAAAAATTCAAGTGTGCAATGCCTTATTTGATAAAATCCTCCAAACTGTGTAAGAGAAGAACAGGCAGAGCTAGGAAGTGGTGGAGTTAAGCATGTCATTAGCTTAGAATCGTTACATTGACATAAACGACCCAAGTCCAATCTCTCTTGAATTGCGTTGATCCTTATCTGGTGCCAATTTCAGATTGAAGTTTAATTGACCAGATTCTTGTGTCAAGGCATGAGCATGAACTGCAACATAGCACATGGTCCTAATCCTTTCGACCTGACAGGTAAGCTAGTCAAGATCTTGCCTTTGCAGAAGAAATGTTGATTGCTTCTCATCAAGGCTCTTCTGGTATATTCGCCTCATTTCCTTGGAATAAGTATCAAGATCATGGGAAACATGGTCCTCTGTAACATGATGTGTTTTGTCAAACAAATGTTGGATTTAGGGCAATTATGGAGCTGGGACTTAATGCTGATTCACCTTGTAGCTTCCTTCCTTCCTTTAGATAAGAAACTGAACACATTAAAATGGTATTGTTGTGAATTCCCCCACTTTCTTGTAATTTGTAGGATTTTTTTTTACTGTTAGTTACACCTGAAAAACAAATAGAATTCTAGTGATAGCAGATGGCTGTAGTTGGTGCAGTAGAAACACTAGTAGTTAAGTGATTGCACTAAATCTCAGTCAAAATAAATTTAGATAGGGGCAGAATTTGTACCTGGTTAGGCTGTCTGCTCCTTATTTCTCACAAAATGGTTGGCCTCTGTTTTTCAATCTGGTTACTGTTATCCTTCCTCTTGACACATTCAGGAACTCGATCTGGGAAGAGTATCAAGTGTTTTCCGGGGAACTGACACTGTTTTCCCTTCCCTTCTCTTCAAAAGAACTTCATAAAGAGTAAATGGAGATTTTTTTTCCCCAGTACCTAATTAGAAATGAACTGTTTTAAATGAAAACTGGGCAAATTACAATAGTCCTCATGAAATGATGCACAGTTTAACTTCATGCCTCAACCTGTGTAGTGTACTTGCTGTCGTGTGTACTTGTTAACAAGGATAAGGCTGGAGAATTTCCCCATTCCTCCAGTTTTTAAAAGTGAAGATAAAGCTAGGCATTAGATTTTAGGCAGAATGTTTTCTTCATTTCTCCATATTTGTAGGTTGTTTCGCCCCCACCTCTCCCTTACCGTGCCTTTTGCATGCTGCCTTCCAAGTCGTTTATAATGTAAACTTATCAGCTGCCCCTTTATACTTTACTTTGTGGATATTTTTATTGCTTTGATGTCTTTTAAATTATTTTAGAATTTTAGAATTGTAAGCCACCCAGAGTCACTTGGGCAAGTTGGCTGGCTAGACAAATCGAACAAACAAATTCCCCAAAATTAAAATACAATGTTCCTGATAATTACAGATAAGCTTAATGAAAGCAAACATTGGTTTCTGAGTAACAGCACTTTGAATGGCATCCAAAAACATAATGGATTTTCTGTGTGTGTGTGTGTGTGTGTGTGTGTGTGTGTGTGTGTGTGTGTGTGTGTGTGTGTTTATAAACATATATGGGAAAGGACTTCTATAATTCTTGGAGGTCTTCTAGTTCAACCCCCTGCTCAGGCAGGAAACCCTATACCATTCCAGACAAATGGCTGTCCGGTCTGTTCTTAAAAACTTCCAGTGTTGGAGCAGTCACCACTTCTGGAGGCAGGTTGTTCCACTAGTTAATTGTTCTAACTGTCAGGAAGTTTCTCCTTAGTCCTAGGTTGCTTCTCTCCTTGATTAGTTTCCATCCGTTGCTTCTTGTCCTGCCTTCAGGTGCTTTGGAGAACAGCTTGACTCCCTCTTCTTTGTGGCAGCCCCTGAGATATTGGAACACTGCTATCATGTCCCCCCTCGTCCTTCTCTTCATTAAATTACACATACCCAATTCCAGCAACCTCCAGTCCCCTGATCATCTTTGTTGCTCTTCTCTGCACTCTTTCGAGAGCCTCAACATCTTTTTTTACATCCTGTGATCAAAACTGGATGCAGTATTCCAATTTGAGGATATATGGTTAAAATGCCGGAGAACCTAGAAGGTGAACCTTTGAGCTATGGACTAATTAGTGGGTGAATGTCTATGGAAGTTGTTGGAAGTCCAGTCCAAAGCTGGTGAATGTTTTAAAATCAGACAAGCACTTTGAGTTCAGCGTGGAAGTAAATAAATTAGTAACAAAACAATAAAAATGAAATAATTAAAAAAAACCCATGTGTTCATGTTTGTAGTTTCCTCATCAAGTAAGATTTAGGAGACGATGAAGTTTTGCAAGATATTAAACAGTAGTTAAGGGACGCGGTGGCTCAGTGGGTTAGGATGCTGAGCTTGTCGATCAGAAGGTCGGCAGTTTGGCGGGTCGAATCCCGAGTGCCGCGTAACAGAGTGAGCGCCTGTTACTCATCCCAGCTTCTGCCAACCTAGCAGTTCGAAAGCACGTAAAAATGCAAGTAGAAAAATAGGGACCACTACGGTGGGAAGGTAACGGCGTTCCGTGCGCCTTTGGTGTCTAGTCATGCCGGCCACATGACCATGGAGACGTCCTCAGACAAGCGCTGGCTCTTCGGCTTTGAAACGGAGATGAGCACCGGCCCCTAGAGTCGGAAACGACTAGCACGCATGTGCGGGGGAAACTTTACCTTTAAACAGTAGTTTGGTCTCGACTGCAATGCCTCCATGTTGTCTTTCTTGAAGAGGTAGACTAACTGGCACATCCAAAAATTATTGTACCTTCATATAGTATAATTTTTAGATGGAGCTTTAAATTTCTTTTTCAAATCCATCTCTGGATCTAAAGTAGAAAGCAATTTGTGTCATTTTGATAGCTAATGAACAAAAGTTAGCTAACCCCTGAGGCATCTTGGAATCTTGGTCCTCAAGAAAGCAGCGAAATCTGAGTCCCTGGCCTGAACCTTTTGAGTGACTCTCTTTGAAAGGTAGAGCGGAAAAAAAAGTGATACTGAATCCACGTGTTGCATAAGGGTTTTTTTATTTTTAAATCTGCCCTCTAAAATCACAGACAGGATGTTGATACCCTGTGCTGCTAAAACATCCTGCACTATTTAGAAATAGAAAATGAATCAGGGGTTCCCGAAAGGCGTGTGATTATATGGAATAATGAATGTAAATCGATTCATTTTTGATACAATTCGCCCGATAACTTTTGCTCGAGGGCTAAGTTTGCTGGTTCATAAAAGCAGTGCTTTTTTTTTGTAAAAGAAAAAGGTGCCGGAACTCAACACATGTCATACAACCCGCTTTGCCTACCCTACAAGGTTCCATTCAAAAAAGGTGCCGGAACTCCGTTCTGAGCATTCTGTGACAAAAAAAAGCCCTGCATAAAAGTGATCTTCATCTGCAATTTACACTGACCAAAACAAAACAACAACAACAAAAAAAAAAAACAAAGTGGGAAGAGGGAGGTTTCTTAGTACAAAGCGTAACTTCATTCAAAATTAAAAACAATGTGTGATTGTGGTTAGGAGAGCATTATTTATTTTATTTTTTTAATTTTAATTCCATTTATATCCCGCCCTTCTCCGAAGACTCAGGGCGGCTTACAAGCTTAGCAGTAGCCTTCATTCTATGTCTATGCCTGCTTGTTAGGGCTTTCACACACACCCCAAGCGGCATTATTACAAAGTCAGCTTAATTGCCCCCAACAATCTGGGTCCTCATTTTACTTACCTCGGAAGGATGGAAGGCTGAGTCAACCTTGAGCCTGGTGGGACTCGAACCTGCACTAATTGCAGGCAGCTGGTGTTGCTTAAGGAGGCATTAGCCCACTGCTCCACCAAGGCTACATTAGACGTTTCTCATGTCTTGTAAATAGAATAGAATAGAATAACAGAGTTGGAAGGGACCTTGGAGGTCTTCTAGTCCAGCCCCCTGCTGAGGCAGGAAACCTTGTACCGTTTCAGACCAATGGCTGTCCAGTCTCTTCTTAAAAACTTCCAGTGTTGGAGCATTCACAGCTTCTGCGAATTGTTCTAAGTGTCAGGAAGTTTCTCCTTAGTTCTAGGTTGCTTCTCTCTTTGGTTAGTTTCCATCTGTCGCTTCTTGTCCTGCCTTCGGGCGCTTTGGAGAACAGCTTGACTCCCTCTTCTTTGGGGCAACCCCTGAGATATCGGAACACTGCTATCATGTCCCCCCCTCGTCCTTCTCTTCATTAAACTGGACATATTCCAGCAACCATTCCTTATATGTTTTAGCCTCCAGTCCCCTAAACATCTTTGTTGCTCTTCTCTGCACTCTTTTTTATTTTATTCTCCAGTCCCCTGAATGAAGGATTTGATGAATGATGAATGATTTTTAGAAAAAGGAAAATGGATCCGATTCCAAGCAGTTCTGTCATCTCCTGCTCCTCATGTGAAACAGGTATCCTAACACCTCTGCCTCTTTGTTGATTTGCATCTTCCCCCATCCCCCCCCACAAGCCAAACATATATTATTATCTATATATCTTCATTTGAAATTTCTAATAATTAGTTTACGTGATGGGTTTTCCTTTGAAACGATACAGATGACACAGGAGCCAGATGCTGACATTATGGAATAGCTTATTTGATCTGTATTGTGCTCTCTTTTTAAAAAAAGATGTTAAAACTATTTTGATAGGCATTTGAGCATTAAAGGTGCAGTTGAACTATCTTTTAATTTGGGGATATTTTTATTGTTGGCTCCGGTTCTTAGTTTATAGACGATGGTTTTATTTAGCCATAGACGGCGGTTTTGTTTTCCTATTCAATATATTATACTGTTGTCAATCATTTGGAGTCTTTGCAGTACGGCTAATATTCAAAAGTTTATACTAGTAAATATCTATCTTAAAGGATCTTGCTGTGTGCTGCTTGAAAGATTCTGTATTTTGTTTTCCTGAATTAGAAATAAAAAAAAATGAAGATTTTTTTCCCCTAAAGCAATAAATTGTATATCCAGAATGTGCCAGTATAGTTGGTGGGATTTGGGCAAGAGAAATGTTGGTTCTCTAGATCAGACATGTCAAACACAAGGCCCGGGGGCCAGATCCGGCCCGCGAAGTGGTTTCATGTGGCCCGCGAAGCCATCCTGGAAACAGTGAGGGAACGGCCCCCACTGCCTTGGCCCTGGCCCACAGACCCTCCTTCTGCCAGAGACCCTCAGATCTGCCCCACTCCTGCCCAGGCCCCCATAGGCACCCTTGATGCGAACGATGTAAAGCTGGCCACGCCCACCCAGTAGGCCATACGCACTCTAGCCACGCCCACCCAGTAGGCCACGCCCACCCTGGCCATACCCACCCGGCCCCCTGAGGGCAACCGCCATGCTGATGCGGCCCTCAATGAAATTGAGTTTGACACCCCTGCTTTAGATAAATCGCCTCGGCTAACTTGCAAATACAGGTAGTCCTATATTTGGGGCCAAAGTTTATGTTGCTCGGTGAAGCATTTGTTAAGTGAGCTTTGCCCCATTTTGTGACCTTTCTTGCCACAGTTAACAACTATCGATCATTACAGTTGTTAAGTTAGTAACACAGCTGCTAAGAGAATCTGGCTTCCCCATTGAGTTTGCTTTGTTAGAAAGTTAGAAAGGGGGGGAAAATCACGTAACCGGGACAGTACAACCGTCGTAAATACGATCAGTTGCCAAGTATCTGAATTTTGATCATGCGGTTGGTTAAGGGGATGCTACAATGTTCGGAAGTGTGAACAATGGTCGCAAGTCACTTTTCCCAGTGCCGTTGTAAGTTTGAAAGGTCACTAAATGAACTGTTATAAGTCGAGGACTAGTGTTGATAAGATTGGAACACAATATTCCATCTCTAACGATGGGGGGTGAGGTGTTACCCCCCGTTGATAGGGCTCGCAACTTGGGCGTCCTCCTGGATTCGCAGCTCACTTTTGAAGACCATATAGGAGCTGTGACCAGGGGGGCCTTTGCCCAGGTTTGCCTGGTGTGCCAGTTGCGACCCTACCTGGACCGAGATGCCCTACGCACAGTCACTCATGCGCTCGTGACCTCCCGTTTAGACTACTGCAACGCTCTCTACATGGGGCTGCCCTTGAGGACCACCCGGTGGCTTCAACTGGTGCAGAATGCGGCCGCGCGAGTCGCGATGGGGGTCTCCCGATACTCCCATGTAACACCTCTACTCCGCGAGCTGCATTGGCTTCCAGTTGCCCTCCGGGTGAGATTCAAGGTGCTGGTGATGACCTATAAAGCCCTAAATGGCAAGGGTCCAGGATACTTGAGGGAACACCTGCTGCCAGCATCAAGTTCCCTTCGTCCAGTGCGCTCCCACAGGGAGGGTCTCCTCTGGGTGCCGCCGGTTAAAGACTGCCGGCGGGTAACACCCAGGGGTAGGGCCTTCTCAGTGGGGGCGCCTGCCCTGTGGAACCAGCTGCCTGCGGAGCTTAGGACTGCCCCCACCCTCCGTTCTTTCCGCCAGGACCTGAAGACCTGGCTCTTCGAGCTCTCTGGCCCAGGCTGAGAATATTTTTAATTTTAATTTTAACTGGGTTTTAATTTTCTCAGGGTTCTATTTATTCTCTTTTAATTTGTTTTAACGTTTGTATTGACTGTTTTTAAATGCCCTGTAAACCGCCCTGAGTCCTTCGGGAAAGGGCGGTATATAAATCTAAATAAAATAAATAAATAAATAAATAAATAAATAAAATAGGCTTTGGTTGTGCTGGTAGCAAGCTGCCCCCCCCAAAGGGAACATGTTATTGGTGAATGGATGTGAATTGAATATTCAACTGAACGATCAGCTCCAAAAGAAGGACATTTAGGTGGCTGGGTCATTTGGGGAGAATTGAAAAATGCAGGTCAATTGATACGAAACAAATCTCTGAAGGAAAAGTCAATGGGTTGAGAGGAAGGGGAAGAGCAAGAACGTTGCAATGAAGGCATTTCATGAAATTGTCAAAAGAGAAAGCAATACATGTACAAAGGCTAAGAGGCACTCCGTGAATCAGGGCACGAATGTGGCAAAATCAAAAAAATCGTTTGCAGTGCCAGAAAGGCATCAAGAAGTATAGCGAACAGTGACGATGTACTGTAAATTTCCTTTTCCTTTTGTTTTCCTTCCTTCCCCCCCCCACCACATCCTCTTTGTTTTACATGTCTTCGTTCTGTATAGTTATCAAATTCATCTCTACCTGCTGGTGACCACAAGGACTGTCTGGCTTACATAGAACATAAATAATAATAATAATAATAATAATAATAATAATAATAATAATAATAATAATAATAATAATAATAATAATAATAATAATAATAATAATAATAATAATAAGTTGGAAGGGACCTTGGAGGTCATCCAGTCCAACCCCCTGCTAAGGCAGGAAACCCTATACCATTTCAGACAAATGGCTGTCCAGTCTCTTCTTAAAAACTTCCAGTGTTGGAGCATTCCCAGCTTCTGGAGGCAGGTTGTTCCACTGATTAATTGTTCTAACTGTCAGGAAATTTCTCCTTAGTTCTAGGTTGCTTCTCTCCTTGGTTAGTTTCCATCCGTTGCTTCTTGTCCTGCTTTCAGGTGCTTTGGAGAATAGCTTGACTCCCTCTTCTTTGGGGCAGCCCCTGAGATATTGGAACACTGCTATCATGTCCCCCCTCACCCTTCTCTTCATTAAACTACACATACCCAATTCCAGCAACCGTTCCCTATATGTTTTAGCCTCCAGTCCCCCAATCATCTTTGTTGCTCTTCTCTGCACTCTTTCTAGAGTCTCGACATCTTTTTTACATCGTGGTGACCAAAACTGGATGCCGTATTCCAGGTAGAAACATTTTAAGACACCAACATTTAAAACTACACACAATATACTTGCTACTTCTGTCTTTATGTTCTTTGTATAATATTGCTTACGGTGAAAAGAAATGGCATGGAGGGTGTGTTTGTGTGTATATGTGTGTGTGTGTGTGTAATGTGTATATCTATATATAATGTATACACACATACACATATATATAGTGTGTATATATATATATATATATATATATATATATATATATATATATATATATATATATATATATATATAGTGTGTGTGTGTATATATGTATGTATGTATATGTGTGTGTATGTACAGTGTATATATATATATATATATATATATATATATGTGTGTGTGTGTGTGTGTGTGTGTGTGTGTGTATTTGAGAATTCTGTTTATCTGTTGAGTATGCTAATACAAATAGAAGGGGCAGGGTAGAGAAAACTTGCAAATAAGTGATTTTTTGTGTGTGATGTTGATAATAAAGTTTGGGTCAAATGTTGGCAAAGGAGGAGAATGGAGTTAAAAAGTTGGGGGATTTGAGGAGCTACAATTTTGAGGAGAAAATTTGGGAAGACTGAAAGACCGAAATGAGGAAGAATGGGAATGGCGGCATTTGTGATTATATGAAGAAGCAAGCAGAGTAGAAAAATTTAAAAAAGCAGCGTCTAGCTTTTATCATTTGTCCCTTCTTTTAGGATGAAAAGAAGGGTTGAGTGATACCTCTTCCACCAGACCTAGAACTTAAGCAGGCTTCTGATGAAATATATTACCCAGGAGTAAAATCAGTGGTGGGACCTGTTTCACCAAGTCTCAGTGGAGTACAGGAAAGAGTATGAATCTTGACTTGGCTTGACATGGATTTGAATTAACCTCAAAATCCCCCCCCCCCCTAGTTTTTAACATGATACGGAATGAGAAACAAGGCAGCGGATAGAATAAAATCGAAAGACTCAGCCAGGGCAACTCACAAACGTTACCGCGTATATGGATACTGGAAGGGATGTGTTGCAACTGAATATTTGAATTTTAAAATGACCCTTTTCTGAACTTTCAAGATAGAATGAGAGTCTTTCCTGTCCCGTTTTGACACCGTTTCGGTTGGGAGTCAGGCATTAAAAATACTTGTGTTAGGCCTGGGATAGCCAAACTGACATAATAGACTATTAAAATTAGGTGTGCGGAGTGCCTCTGTAACAGTGTTTTGCTTCCATCACTTCAGCTTGAAAGTGTAAAAGAATTAAGAATTGTTTGTGTGTGTCTCTGTGTGTGTTTTTTTCTCTTTTAGATTTTTGCCATTTACTGAGCCCGCCCTGTTTTACGGAGGAAGATAAATACAGCCTGGAAGCTCTCTGTACAATTCATAAACAGATGGATGATGACAAAGATGGCGGCATTGAAGTAGAGGAAAGTGATGAGGTTGGTACGGACATATGTTAGTTTTAGTGTTACGTGTTCCCATGTAAATGTACAGCTGTGCTATTTCACATCATCCTGGCAGATGAATTAGAAGAAAGAAAAAAAACCCCACACACCCTTCACTTGGCGTTTTGGCGCATTCCCCAAGAATGCAGATGACAGATTTAAGATAAACCTTGAAATTAATTTGGATAGCAGCACATAGATATTTCTGCTAAAAGTGTAGCTTTGTATACCGAAAGACAAACGGTGTATGCAGTCGGAATCCAAATTGTCAAGTAAAACCAGCCACGATTTTATTTTCTGTACATGTACAGGAACGGGGGGGGGGGGAGAAGCAAGGCTGTGGTACATGGGATTTTTTATGCTATTCTGCAGCATTTACTGTTCTTAGCAGATCTGCCTCTTCAGTAGCGGAGAAGGACTGTATCAATCAACACTGATTAAATCGGGGACCCCCAAACGTTTTTCATGCTTCGTGTGTTACGTGTATTTTCTCTTTCCTTGGTGTTTCTGCCGCCAGCTTTTTAAAACTCCTGTTGAAACAAGTGGCTTAACATGAAAGCTATTTTTCTTCAACACTGGTTCAGTTTAGTGAAGGATGGGAAAAGTTTAAAAAGGGGCAAGACGGAAAAACGGATAGTCTGACTCATCTTTTGGTGCTCTTAAATGGGGCATTGTTACCAAACATGATTAGCAGCCTAGTTCGAATAACAACTCCGATTTTTCTCCTTCTGCCTGTCTTCCTCGTCTGTCATACACCATTAATAATAATAATAATAATAATAATAATAATAATAATAATAATAATAATAATAATAATAAAATAATTAATACAGTAAAATGTAGACCGCACCAAGATAGGAGCAGGACACAGACATGTGGGAAAACGCGTGTTTTGGTTTGTGGCCCTCTCACGCAGAATTTTAAGAATTCCTTTTTTAGATGTCCTCACCGAATGAGTGTCATCAGGTTGGGTGAAGTGATCCTGGACTATGAAGAGCTTCCTAAGGGATAATAATCAGCCTTTTGAATTGGATCCTGCAGTTGTGCGGCCACTGTTCTCTCAGGCTTCGTCTCAATCCCGCCAAGACTGAGTGGCTGTGCATATCGGCATCTCGGGTCAACCAGACTATTCCATCTCTAACGATGGGGGGTGAGGTGTTACCCCCCGTTGATAGGGCTCGCAACTTGGGCGTCCTCCTGGATTCACGACTCAATTTTGAAGACCATATAGGAGCCGTGACCAGGGGGGCTTTTGCCCAGGTTCGCCTGGTGCGCCAGTTGCGACCCTATCTGGACCGGGATGCCCTACGCACAGTCACTCATGCGCTCGTGACCTCCCGTTTAGACTACTGCAACGCTCTCTACATGGGGCTGCCCTTGAGGACCACTCGGAGGCTTCAGCTGGTGCAGAATGCGGCCGCGCGAGTTGTGATGGGGGTTTCCCGATACTCCCATGTAACACCTCTACTCCGCGAGCTGCATTGGCTTCCGGTTGCCCTCCGGGTGAGATTCAAGGTGCTTGGGTCCGGGATATCTGAGGGAACACCTGCTGCCGGCATCAAGTTCCCTTCGTCCAGTGCGCTCCCACAGGGAGGGTCTTCTCAGGGTGCCGCCGGTAAGAGATTGCCGGCGGGTAACACCCAGGGATAGGGCCTTCTCAGTGGGGGCGCCTGCCCTTTGGAACCAGCTGCCAGTGGAGCTGAGGACTGCCCCCGACCTCCGTTCATTCCGCCGGGGCCTGAAGACCTGGCTCTTCGAGCTCTTTGGCCCAGGCTGAGGATTAATTTTATTTTAACTGGGGTTTTATTTATTTATGCAGGGACAAATATAATTTTTTTAAATTTGTTTCTAACTTTTGTATTTTGGTTTTTTAATTACCCTGTAAACCGCCCTGAGTCCTTCGGGAAAGGGCGGTATATAAATGTAATAAAATAAAATAAATAAATAAATAAAATAAATAGCATCTTGCACATTGCAAAAGTCCAGACCTGTGGTGGAAAAGCTACTTGCTATTTCCACATCAGAAGATCCTGCTATATTTGTCCCAACTGACAAACTTGTCACTTGGTGGTTACCTGCCGTAAAGTGTTCTCCTTGGTTGCTTCTCTTTTCTGAAGGACTTTTCCTGCTTAAATGTGTGAAGTACCTATTGTTACATCCATCTCCCCTGCGCTAACCTTCTCTGTAGGTAAATATTATTCATTGCCTTTTTTTTCCTTCCTGTTTTTCATATGCACATGTTCATAGGTATATATTTTTTCTTTTACTGTAGTTTCTCAATCTATTTTAACAGCATTTTTATTTGTAAACTATCTTGAGAGCTTGCAGCGATGATAATGATGATTAATTAAATTCACATGTTGCCCAACTCCTAGCAACTCTGGTCTGTTGTAGATTGCAAGGAATTTAGATATATATCGACGGGCCTGTGATCCTCTCGTCTTTTCTCTTTCTGTATCACCTGCTACCGTAGTATTGTTTTAAGAATTACGCAAAGGAAAAGAAAAGTATGTTCTTCGGGTTTTTTTTAGTGCGGGACGTACAGTTTTATGTTAGGAAGGAAATTCGGTCCGAAGAAATTAGCCCTTTTTCCAAAACCTGCTTCCTGTTCAGTTTATGCGTGCCTGAAACAATTAACCTTGTGTTCGGTGTTGATACAGGGAGTGACTGGCAAAACTCTTAATTACTTTTCAGTAGTCTTAGCCTATTCAGGGGAAAAAAAGGGGGGGGGGTTGTGACATTACAGAATATAGTGTCTCACTACAAAATACAGCTGTAATTTATTTCCAGAAGGAAGCGGCAGTCTTTACGTATCACTGCAATGACATAGAGTCCAGTGCCAAAATACATAACGCGTAGTAACCTTACGTTTTTTTTAGCTAACAGACACATTTGCAATACGAGGGTGCTCCTAGCTTTGTATCAGAGTGATTCAGCTGAATTTAGAGAAAGGGAGAACAGCCTGTTCTTGAAAAAGTTCTTCTTCTTCTTCTTCTTCTTCTTCTTCTTCTTCTTCTTCTTCTTCTTCTTCTTCTTCTTCTTCTTCTTCTTCTTCTTCTTCTTCTTCCTTCTCCTTCTCCTTCTCCTTCTCCTTCTCCTCCTCCTCCCTCTTTCCCTTCTCCTCCTCCTCCTCCTCCTCCTCCTCCTCCTCCTCCTCCTCCTCCTCCTCCTCTTCTTCTTCTTCTTCTTCTTCTTCTTCTTCTTCTTCTTCTTCTTCTTCTTCTTCTTCTTCTTCTTCTTCTTCTTCTTCTTCTTCTTCTTCTTCTTCTTCTTCTTCTTCTTCTTCTTCTTCTCCTTCTCCTTCTCCTTCTCCTTCTCCTCCTCCTCCCTCTTCCCCTTTCCCTCTTCTTCTTCTTCTTCTTCTTCTTCTTCTTCTTCTTCTTCTTCTTCTTCTTCTTCTTCTTCTTCTTCTTCTTCTTCTTCTTCTTCTTCTTCTTCTTCTTCTTCTTCTTCTTCTTCTTCTTCTTCTTCTTCTTCTTCTTCTCCGCCTCCTCCTTCTCCTTCTCCTCCTCCTCCTCCCTCCTCCTCCTCCTTCTTCTTCTTCATGATAACTAGGACGCTTCCAGCTTTTACTGGAGTGGATTGAATGGAAGGAAGAACAATCAATTGGTAGCTAATCTGAGGAGAGCAATTGTTGTAGGAACAGCTGGGCAGGTTAGCTAGCCTCTGGGAGGGTTTGCAGCATCCTGGAATTATGGACCGTCCCCTTCTGTCTGAGAGTAAAGCACGTTGATGATCTGAATTAGAAATGTATTAATGGAGGAGAAAAGGGACGCGGTGGCTCAGTGGGTTAGGACGCTGAGCTTGTCGATCAGAAGTTTATCTTGCCTTCTAGTCCTTTGGAAACTAAGATGACCCACTCCTCTTTGTGGCAGCCCCTCAAATATTGAAACACCGCTATTATGTCACCCATAATCCTTCCTTTCGCTAGAGTAGACGTACCCAACTCCTGCAAACATTCTTCATATATTTTAGCCTTCAGCCTCCCCCCCCAAATCATCTTTGTTGCTCTTCTCTGCACTCTTTCCAAAGTCTCAACGTCTCTTTTTATACCGTGGCGACCAAAATTGGATGCAGTATTCCAAGTGTGGTCTTAACCAAGGCATTGTAAAGCGGTATTAACACTTCACGTGACCTCGATTCTATCTCTCTAATTCAACGGGATGGAAAAGCAAGCAGCGAATTCACAAGTTAGAAATGCATATCCAAGATGAGACTTGACCACTGCAATCAACCATTGTGTATATTTTTTTTTCAAAACAAAAATCTTGCTGGCCTTTCTCCTTGGTTGTCCAAATATCAGCCCTTGAGGTATAAAATCCTGATTTATGTCTTGGGTCCTGTTTTCATTTCCGGCTTGATTTTTTCCCCCCTCCCCCTCCCTCTGTCTGTGTGATCTTCTGAACTTTCAGTCTTGGACAATTTACTTAACTCACCGTATGGCCTTTCTGCTACCTGATTGCAAGGCTCTGCTAATGGCATTCAACCTTGGCCAGGGCAGCAAGTGAATTCTATATTTAGTAACCTGAAGTGAAGATTATTAGAGAAAGTGGGGATGATGGACTTTCCTTTTTGGATTTTTCAGCTCCTGCTTTGCCCAAAACCTTTGTCTTTCAAAGTTCTTTTGCTGTAGCTTCCAATGCTCCCTTTTATCCAGTTGCCTCCGGTAGCCTACGGTTAACCTCCAGCATGCTAAACTTAGAGATGATGGAGGAAGGCTGCAGATGATATGAATGTTGCATAGGCTACTGAGTGCCTTTTCCTCACCGAAGACAGCAGACTCTGTGAAATGAAGAAGGAGGTGTCAATTGCTCAGCTGCTTCTGCTCCTCTGCACTCTGGGTCAGCTTGCGTTACACACAAGAAGAGCATCAAGACTTATGCCCATCTCCTCAATACGAGGAAAACGCTCTGGGCTAAATCCGATTTGAAATGGTGGTGAGAATCATTTCATTACCCTAGCTGGAGATTTGTGGCGGTTGCAGATGTGTAGATAGAAGGGTTTGGATTATTTAGAATTTCAAGGGCTTCTCGTGACTGCTTTAAAGGCCTATGTCTTTGGAGATTCCTATTGCCCCAGACTGACCCAGTGTGCAACTTAGGGATCTGCATGGAACCCATGAGTCCACCTTGAAGAGCAGGGGGCATTTGTGGCTAGAAGAGTGCTTGCTTTATTATTATTATTATTATTATTATTATTATTATTATTATTATTATTATTATTATTATTATTATTATTATTATTATTTATTATTATTATTATTATTATTATTATTATTATTATTATTATTATTATTATTAAACTTTTATTCATAAAACATGAAACTCTGTCAACTGAACACTCAAATTGACTGGTACTAATGGTTGACACAGGTTGCTGCCAGCATCCTAGGTATCAACCAGGTATCTCCTTAAAATGCAAGATGTTCCAAGTAGCGCAGTTTTTTGTAGCTTTGCTGGAGTTATTGCAGGAAGCTACCATTTCTTGATGTATTTTGCAAAGTTTTTGGACATAGTTCCCAGTGCCCTGATGACAGTGGGTATCACTGTTACATGTTTCATCCATCATCATCATCATCATCATCATCATCATCTCCTCCTCCTCCTCCTCCTCATTATTATTATTATTATTATTATTATTATTATTATTATTATTATTATTATTATTATTATTTCCCTAGTTATGGAGTTATGGCCATTCCCAGATCAGGGCCCTCTAGTTCACTGTCATTCATGCCTAGTCACCTCCAGATTGGACGGGTGTAATGCACTCCACATGGGACTATCCTTGAAGAGCATCCAAAAACTTTACCTGGTGCAAAATAACGGTGGCCCTTGAATTACAATCGTTTATTTAGTGACTGCTCAAAGTTAACAACAGCCCTGCAAAAAAAGCCACTTACGGCCGTTTTTACGACTGTTGCAGCATCCCCATGGTCACATGATCAAAATTCGGAGCCTTGGCAACTGGTTCAGTTTTTTTTCCTGTTGTTAGTTGGAGACGTTTCACTGCTCATCCAAGCAGCCTCGTCGGGTCAGAGATGAGGTCAGGAGGCATCATTGCTAGGCCAGAACCTCATGCTTTTCCTGCCCTGTTGCCTCCGCTTCAACTCCCACCACCTGCTTATCTCCCCCTCAACTCTGCCCTCTGAGCCATTTTCCAACCCACCGCCTACCCCTGCCACCCCTTACTGCCCCCAGTTGAGCTTGGCCATCTTCTTCCTTCCATTGTTGATAAGACGTGCCTGGCGAAGGCCACGCAAAGGGCCAGCAGCATACTTGCCAGCTGTGGGAGAAAGAAAGTGAGAAATGTTAGCTGGGATGTGTGTGTGTGTGTGTGTGTGTGTGTGTGTCGGGTAGGGGGCGAAGTGGGGCAGCCAAAAGAGCAGAGATGGAGAAGATAGGCAAGTTTTTTTAAAAAATCCCATTTATATCCCGCCCTTCTCCGAAGACTCAGGGCGGCTTACAATTTAAGCACAAACCAATGTGCTTAGCAATAGCCTTCATTCTATGTATATGCCTGCTTATTAGGGCTTTCGCCCCCCCCAAGCGGCATTATTACAAAGTCAGCTTATTGCCCCCCAACAATCTGGGTCCTCATTTTACCTACCTTGGGAGGATGGAAGGCTGAGTCAACCTTGAGCCTGGTGGGACTCGAACCTGCACTAATTGCAGGCAGCTGGTGTTACTTAAGGAGGCATTAGCCCACTGCTCCACCAAGGCTCCTTGGTGGCGAAAGCTGAAACGCACCTGTAGACATAAGTGTGAGCAGGCTTGCAAGTGCATGGATTTTGATCACAGGGGCTCTTCAAAGACTGGCTGTAACCGCAATTAGCAGAGTGCCGTCACTCTGCTAAACACCTTATTCCCACAGCACTGTCTTATGCCTAAATATATTTACCCATATAGTAGGGCTGTATTGCTGTTACCCTTCTCATCGTCTCATCTTCTCATCTTTCCTACTAGCCTCTACTACTGATATCTTTTGATTTTTCTACTTGTTTGTATCTTATGATTAAATAATTGTATCTTATGATTTATGATCTATGACCTATCACATCGTTGTTTGTATGTACACTGAGAGCTGATGCACTGGAGACAAATTCCTTGTGTGTACAATCACACTTGGCGAATAAAGAATATTCCTATTCCTATTCCTTATTCCTATTCCTATTCCATTCCTAATTCTTGTTCCTAATTCCTATTCCTATCCTATCCTATCCTATCCTATTCCATTCCTAATCCTTATTCCTAATTCCTATTCCATTCCTATCCCTATTCCATTCCTAATTCCTATTCCTAATTCCTATTCCTATTCCTATTCCTATCCTATCCTATCCTATTCCATTTCTAATTCTTATTCCTAATTCTTATTCCTAATTCCTATTCCTAATTCCTATTCCTATTCCATTCCTAATTCTTGTTCCTAATTCCTATTCCTAATTCCTATTCCTATTCCTATCCTATTCCATTCCTAATTCTTATTCCTAATTCCTATTCCTAATTCCTATTCCTAATTCCTATTCCTAATTCTTATTCCTAATTCTTATTC
Organism: Vipera berus; assembly: GCF_964194415.1. Lineage (NCBI taxonomy): Eukaryota > Metazoa > Chordata > Lepidosauria > Squamata > Viperidae > Vipera > Vipera berus. The sequence continues at coordinate 71,666,673 of NC_138209.1, forward strand.
CTAATTCCTATTCCTAATTCCTATTCCTATTCCATTCCTAATTCTTGTTCCTAATTCCTATTCCTAATTCCTATTCCTATTCCTATCCTATTCCATTCCTAATTCTTATTCCTAATTCCTATTCCTAATTCCTATTCCTAATTCCTATTCCTAATTCCTATTCCTAATTCCTATTCCTAATTCCTATTCCTATTCCATTCCTAATTCTTGTTCCTAATTCCTATTCCCAATTCCTATTCCTATTCCTATCCTATCCTATTCCATTCCTAATTCTTATTCCTAATTCCTATTCCTATTCTATCCTATCCTATCCTATTCCATTCCTAATTCTTATTCCTAATTCCTATTCCTATTCCATTCCTATTCCTAATTCCTAATTCCTAGTTCATAATTCCTATTCTATTCCTAATTCCTATTCCTAATTCCTATTCCTATTCCCATTCCCATTCCCATTCCTATTAGTTTAGCACCATTGTAAGTTTGAACCGTCACTGGAAAATGGTCATTAAACAAATGTAATGCAGTTTGAACAGCAGGAAAGCAGAATGCTCCAAGAAGTTCATGCTGATTGATCGCCATCTTTCTTCACACCTACCGTCTTACCGGAGCAAGAAATTAGCCCAAAGTGGTAAATGTCAAACTGAACAGAACATATTTTATTTGCACATCATTGAAAATGGTGCCCAGCTTGAACCAGATGCAAGTGGCATTCTCAGCAATGTGATTTGCAAAGGACTGTGTGGGAGTGTGTTGAAAGTTCTGTTTTATTACCCATGATTGCCCACTACTGAAAATTACTCTGAGAGGTGTGTTACTTTGCAGCGTTGGCGGAAAAGTACACATCCTTTGCAGCTGCGACTGGCGTACGCAATGATCCAAAAAAATAAAAATAAAAATCCTGGCCTGTATTGATCGGTGCGATTTGATCCAAGGCCTTTTCCCTTTCCCATTTAATGCTTCTTTTCCCAATGTTGACTCAAAGGAACGGCAGCAACCTGGTTGTGTACATATAACATGTGTTATAGCATGTTACTGATTGACCAATTTGCCCTCTCAGGAACTTGCTTTTCACAATAAATGATAACAAGTGTATAATGTTTCGGGCTCATTCGTTGAATTGGGTTCTCGGTCTAATTTTAGACAGAGCGTCCTTGTGTGGGGAAGTCGCCACATTGTCAGTATACAGAAACATTGAAAATTCACTTTTAATATTGAGCATCAGGATTCTCAAAACGTTTCAGCACTGCTATATATATATATATATATATATTTTTAAGACCGTGCAGTCACCATGAGAAAGCCAGGTGCTGATGTGTGTAGTATGTATACACTCACACTAAAGCAGTTTTCCCAGCTGGAATGAAAAGTCCTGTCTGTTTCTGGTAAACGAATGGATTTATGCAGATTAAATTAAAATTAAAATTAAATTTATTGAATTTATATACCGCCCTTTCCCGAAGGACTCAGGGTATAATTTTAAAACATTAATACAAAAATTAAGACCAATTTTAAAAAGATTAAGCTAAGTCCCTGCAACATGTAAAACCCCAGTTAAAACCCCAATTAAAATTCAGCCTGAGCCGGAAAGCTCGAAGAGCCAGGTCTTCAGGTCTCGGCAGAATGATCGAAGGTCGGGGGCAGCTGGTTCCAGAGGGCAGGCGCCCCCACAGAGAAGGCCCTGCTCCTGGGTGTCATCCGCCGGCATTCTTTGACCGGCGGCACCCTGAGAAGACCCTCCCTGTGGGAGCGCACAGGACGAAGGGAGCTTGATGCCGGCAGCAGGTGTTCCCTCAAATATCCTGGACCCAAGCCATATAGGGCTTTATAGGTCATCACCAGCACCTTGAATCTCACCCGGAGGGCAACTGGAAGCCAATGCAGTTCGCGGAGTAGAGGTGTTACATGGGAGTAACGGGAAACTCCCATCACAACTCGGGCGGCTGCATTTTGTACCAGTTGAAGCCTCCGAGTGGTCCTCAAGGTCAGCCCCATGTAGAGAGCGTTGCAGTAGTCTAAACGGGAGGTCACGAGCGCATGGGTGACTGGGCGTAGGGCACAGATACACATATTCACATATTTTAATGGCTCGTAAGTGCAAACAGTTGAGAGAAAATGCATTCAAGCTTGATTTCGGTTGTTGAGTGATGTACCACACTTTTTTCCCCCCTCTGTTTTCTGCAGGATTGTTTTAAATTCAGGGTTGGCTCTCTTTTTGGTAGACGAGAGTGTGCCTCTATCTGGAGGGCTTTAACACTTCATATTTTCAAGTGACAGTGAATCTCTAAAGGTGAAGGTAAAGGTTCCCCCGCACATGCGTGCTAGTCATTTCCGACTCTAGGGGCCGGTGCTCATCTCCGTTTCAAAGCTGAAGAGCCAGCGTTTGTATAAAGAAGTGTATTATTCTTACAAGTTGCTAAGCACAAATAAAAGAGCCTGTTCGTTGTCCTATTGAGAAGGTTGTCTCTTTCCTTATAAATCTACCCTTGCTTTGGAAGACCAATTGATGGCGACCAAGAGAAAGACATTTTTAAGCCCAGCATACCATCTGTGGTAGAACTGGATGAAGAGAATTTTATTTATCTAGATATTAACTTTCTAGATTGTGTTAACGTAGCTTTTAAGTCCTTTCCTCTGTTTGTTCATGTTTTCTTCTCTAATTTCCTTTCACTATGCTTTACATTATGGTAAGGCCCAGTGGACATTTAAACTACAGCATGAAAAGTCACAAGAAACAGTTTGAAATAAAATCTGCAGTAATTTAAGGATGAAAACATAAAAGGCATGCTGGTAGAAATTGCAGAATTGGTTTATTGACTTCTTATCTTCAGTGACTTCCTCTGAACCACAGTTGACCTTTTTTTTCCCCCCAGGCTGAAAAACATAGAATGAATCAGATAACGTGACATAAAATGTCAGCTACAGCCAGGGGTGTCCAGTTTTGGCAACTTTTAAAATTTGTGAACTTCAACTCGGAGAACTGCCCAGCCAGCATGGCTGACTGGCTGGGGAATTTTGGGAATTGGAAGTCCACAGGTCATAAGAGTTGTCGAAATCGGACAGCCCTGATTTACACATGTAGCTCTGTAAAACAAAATTATTCCTGCAGACCTTTGTTATAAAGCTCAAGGGGACTTAGTCTCGTCTAGATATTTTTTGATAGATTTAAGTATTTGAAATTGGGAAAAAATTAGCATAACATTCAATGATGTATAGTTGCTGTCACAGATACAGGAGAGCTGTATATTGCTAAGCACATTGATTTGTGCTTTAGATTGTAAGCAGCCCTGAGTCTTCGGAGAAGGGCGGGATATAAATGGGATTAAAATAAAATAAATAAATAAAATAAATTCTCTCTCCATTACACTGTAGTGCAGGGCTCTTCAAACGTGGCCCTTTTATGACTTGTGGACTTCAACTCCCAGAATTCCTCAGCCAGCCACGCGGGAGTATCTAGTTCTCAAGTGTTCTCAAATGTTTTTGAAAAAAATGAGAGCTTGTGATGATACATGTAGCCCTCGACCATCAATCATTCCTTTAATGACTCTTCCAAAATTACAACAGCACTGGGAAAAAAAGGTGACTTATGACTGTTTTTCACATTATGACCCTTGCAGCACGTGATCAAAATTCAGAGGCTCGGCAACTGACTCATATTTATGACGGTTGCTGTTGTGTACTGGGTTCTTTGTTGCAAGCAGGAGACGAGGCGAGAGAGTTCAGGCAGGAACACGCTTTACTGAATGCAGGAACTGAACTGGTAACCAAGGCTTCTACGCAGCTATTTATACTGCTGACCACTAGGCGGCAGCCAATAGGTTTGAAGGAGCCTGTTGCCGCCCTAGAGCTAACCAATGGTGGTCCTGGAGACTGCTTGTCTGAGGTGCCAGCGACCGTTACTCAACTCCCTGATTAAGCAATCTCCAACAGCAGTCAAAACACGTGGTACAGTTCAAGTAAAACGCCCAATAAATTACAGTTGCCGTGTCCCGGGATCGTGTGATCCCTTTTTGCAGACCTTCTGACAAAGAAAGTCAATGGGGAAGCCAGCTTCGCTTCGCCACCAAGTTACTAACTTAACAGTTGCTGTATTCCACTGAACAGTTGTGGCAAGAAAGGTCATAAAATGGGGCGAAACTCAATTTTACAATTCTCCTTGTTCTGGGCTTAGTTGTTGTAAGTTGAGGATTACCTGTACTATAAAATGAGGGGTAGGGTTGACTGCCTATTGGTATAGTAAGAAAAGGAGAGCAAAACACACTTCCTGTTGTTAAAAGATGGTTAGGGAAGATTTGTTATTGTTAATGTTTTGTTTTTGCAGACAATTTATATGGGGAAAATAGGAACACATCTTCTGCACCACCTTGTGCAAAATGAAATCTACCTCTACAGCTGGCAATTGCTGTAAACATTCAGCACATCATATTGGGAGTGTTGCGACTGTCACATTTTCTGAAGCGTGGCTTGTGTTGCTGATGGTTTCAGCAGCTCCTTTCTGTCTGTCTGTCCGCCTGCCTTAAGTTTGTAAGGGTGTTTGTGTTACGCAGGTGTGAAATGGAATACTGGGAGTATTCTCTTGAAATACCTATACCCCTGCAAAAAGAAAAAAAAATCAGATGATAAGCCCAATTGAAATTGGCAATCTGGCGGTTATTACAATTTACTCTTTGGAACACATTGGCCACAGCGTTGTAATTGCCACATACCTTTGCAAGTCTGCTCTTGTCCTTTTTAAAACTTCATTGCTGACTTTTACAAGAACGCTAGCTTTGTGGTGAGGACTCGTTCCAGAGATTCAGGTACAGAAATGGTAAAACAGCCACATCTCCCCCCGTCTTCTGGAGGCTTAGTGCTCTGTTGCAGGAAGACGGTTCCCCCCCCACTCTAATTGTTGTTGTTGTTAGCTGCGAAGTCGTGTCCGACCCATCGCGACCCCATGGACAACGTTCCTCCAGCCCTTCCTGTCCTCTACCATCTTCTGGAGTCCCTTTAAGCTCACGCCTACTGCTTCAGGGACTCCATCCAGCCACCTCATTCTCTGTCGTCCCCTTCTTCTCTTGCCCTCAACCTTTCCCAGCATTAGACTCTTCTCCAGTGAGTCCTTCCTTCTCATAAGGTGGCCAAAGTATTTGAGTTTCAACTTCAGGATCTGGCTTTCTAAAGAGCAGTCAGGGTTGATCTCCTCTAGGACTGACCGGTTTGATCGCCTTGAAGTCCAAGGGACTCGCAGGAGTCTTCTCCAGCACCAGAGTTCAAAGGCCTCAATTCTTTGGCGCTCGGCCTTTCTTATGGTCCAGCTTTCACTGCCATACATTGCAACTGGGAAGACCATACTCTACTCTAATTAATTACTCTAAATTGAGAGGAGCTGTTAGCGTCTCAGAAGCATCGGTTGAATGTTTGAAAATGAAAGAGCAGGCAGGAAATAAAGCTTGTTGCAGAGGTCGGATCCCTCTGAAGGGCGTCCTCTAGTTGAAAAGGAATGGTTGCTTGTGAATTTAGAGCCACAAGGAGTTGGACGGCATGTAAATTTATTTTATTATGGTTGGTCACGCAGCCAGGTGTTCCAGAGTGGATTTGGCATTTTTGTCCACCCACGGAGTCCTTCCCAAGGAGCTGGGATAGGCAGATGTTGTATAATAATATGTTTGAATTGTCTGAACTCCCAGAGCCATTTAGATTTTTCACTTTCTATTTATCCATTTTGTGGTCCCGCCAGTTCTGCTTCCAGGCAAGGGGCATTTTGTTTTTGCAGGTGTTCCAATGTGAGCCCTTTGTTTTGCTGTTATTTGGAGTCTGTCTGTGTGATCTTTTTTGCAGCAGATAATTGGGTGATCCACTGTTTGATCAGCTTCTTTTATTATTATAATTGTAAACATCCACAGTGTAGCTTTTGAATAGGTCTTTCTTTCTTTCTTTCTTTCTTTCTTTCTTTCTTTCTTTCTTTCTTTCTTTCTTTCTTTCTTTCTTTCTTTCCTTCCTTCCTTCCTTCCTTCCTTCCTTCCTTCCTTCCTTCCTTCCTTCCTTCCTTCCTTCTCTCTCTCTCTCTCTTTATTTTTCCTTCCTTCCTTCCTTCCTTCCTTCCTTCCTTCCTTCCTTCCTTCCTTCCTTCCTTCCTTCCTTCCTTCCTTCCTTCCTTCCTTCCTTCCTTCCTTCCCATTGATTTTAAAACTGTTGACTAATTTATCAGATCCAAATAATTCTGGCTAATAATTCTTTCTTTCTTTCTTTCTTTCTTTCTTTCTTTCTTTCTTTCTTTCTTTCTTTCTTTCTTTCTTTCTTTCTTTCTTTCTTTCTTTCTTTCTTTCTTTCTTTCTTTCTTTCTTTCTTTCTTTCTTTCTTTCTTTCTTTCTTCCTTCCTTCCTTCCTTCCTTCCTTCCTTCCTTCCTTCCTTCCCCCCCCCTCTCTCTCTCTCTCTTTTGCAATTTTGCTACCCTCAACTCCACCTCCAACCTCTATTCTCTTAATTTTGTCTGGTCCTTTCGTAAGGGGAAAAGTTGTATATGAAACAAGACAATTATTTTGACCAGGTGGAAGCAGTGGAGGTAAATGGAATGTCTTTTTTAAAGACACTTTATTAAAGTACATGGCATATGTACTTATTTGCCCATCTGAATTTTGATCACTGTGTTGCAACCATCAGAAGTGTGAAAAAGGGTCACAAGTCACTTTTTCCAGTGTCGTCGTAACTTTGAATGGTCACTAAATGAACTGTTGTAAGTCAAGGACTCCTGGTAGTTGCCTCAGCCAATATTCCAGTTAGTTTCTCTTCTATTTTTTTTTGTGTTACTCTTCACTATTGGCAATATATTTGTAGCATGTGGACCGAGAGAAAGATTGTCCAGTAGTGTCATATTTGAGAGAAATAAATGATATTAGGTAGTGATGTTGTCCATCCCTGCTTAGGGATTATTTCTATTTTTTTAAAAAAACTGTAATGACTATCCAATGGAGTGATTAAGAATAATGACTAGCTATGTAAAGAAATTTCTTATCTGAACCTGGAAGTGACTAATTTCAGCACCATTGGTTTGAGTTGTTACAAGGAGCCTTGGTGGAGCAGTGGGCTAATGCCTCCTTAAGTAACACCAGCTGCCTGCCATTAGTGCAGGTTCGCATCCCACCAGGCTCAAGGTTGACTCAGCCTTCCATCCTTCCGAGGCAGGTAAAATGAGGACCCAGATTGTTGGGGGCAATCAAGCTGACTTTGTAATAATGCCGCTTGGGGGGTGTATGAAAGCCCTAACAAGCAGGCATATACATAGAATGAAGGCTACTGCTAAGCTTGTAAGCCGCCCTGAGTCTTCGGAGAAGGGCGGGATATAAATGGAATTAAAATAAAATAAATAAAATAAATAAATAATAATAATGCCTCCTTAAGTAACACCAGCTGCCTGCAATTAGTGCAGGTTCGAGTCCCACCAGGCTCAAGGTTGACTCAGCCTTCCATCCTTCCGAGGTAGGTAAAATGAGGACCCGGATTGTTGGGGGCAATAAGCTGACTTTGTAATAATGCCGCTTGGGGGGGGGGCGAAAGCCCTAATAAGCAGGCATATACATAGAATGAAGGCTATTGCTAAGCACATTGGTTTGTGCTTAAATTGTAAGCCGCCCTGAGTCTTCGGAGAAGGGCGGGATATAAATGGGATTAAAATAAAATAAATAAATAAATAAAAAAACTTGCCCGACATAACGTACTTCATACCACAATTTTCTCTTCTTAGTTTATCAGAGAAGATATGAAATATAAAGATGCATCTAATAAACACAGCCACTTGCACAGAGAAGACAAGCACATCACCATTGAGGATTTGTGGAAACGGTGGAAAACATCGGAGGGTAAGCCCTTCATTTTGTGCCTTTTTTCTTTTTTCTGTCGGTTCCTCCGCTCTGTATGATAATAAAAAGCAATTTAATGCAAGACAAACGAAGAGGAGGAAGGAAATAAAAGCTAAAACGTGTAAAGCCGAAGTACATATAACGTAACACAAACTAATCTCTTGAAAGAAAAGAAATGCTTCCTGCTCTAGGCCTGGATCGCTTTGGGAAATGACAAACTTTTGAGATAAAAAAAAATAATCACGATTTCGGCGTTTGACAGAATATCCCATAAAATGTGTTGTAGACGTTTTGAGGTAAGTTGAAGAATCTTGTGCCAGTGTGAAAGATCAGAGCCACATAATGAAGGTTCAAGTCAGCTGATTTATTGCTAAAAACCTAGGCACAGGAATCTTCTCGGCTAAAGTTTAGCGTATGCTAGGAATTAGATAAGAGCCAACGATTTAAAGAGGGTTGGACTTAATTCATTTGTTGCTATGTAGGGATTCTAGGTTGATCCCTCTTTTGACTCTTTCCCCAAGTTCTGCCTCTCCTTCTCCTACGCTAAAAGATATCCTAACCTTGGGAAAAACAAATAAAAATGGCTATTTGCCCCTTTGTCACCCAAAGGAAAGGGACGTGGTGGCTCAGTGGGTTAGGACGCTGAGCTTGTCAATCAGAAGGTTGGCAGTTTGGCGGGTCGAATCCCAAGTGCCACGTAACAGAGTGAGCGCCTGTTACTCGTCCCAGCTTCTGCCAACCTAGCAGTTCGAAAGCACGTAAAAAATGCAAGTAGAAAAATAGGGACCACTCCGGTGGGAAGGTAACAGCGTTCCGTGCGCCTTTGGCGTCTAGTCATGCTGGCCACATGACCACGGAGACGTCCTCGGACAAGCACTGGCTCTTTGGCTTTGAAGCGGAGATGAGCACCGCCCCCTAGAGTCGGAAACGACTAGCACGCATGTGTGGGGGAACCTTTACCTTTACCTTTACACCCAAAGGAAAATAAATACGAAAATTGCAGGAAGAGCATGATTTTGGACAAACAGGGTAGCAGAATCCGACACCCAATCTATGTTTTTAAATTTAGTTGTTATTCTGTCAGAAAGCTGTTACTTGACCAGTATGTTTGCATTCTTAATAAACTAGCTTTTTCAAGAGGCAACTGGATTTTCTTTGTTTTTCTTTGAAGGCGTTTTGCTTTTCATCCAAGAAGCTTCTTCCAATTCTGAGTTCTTGAGAACTGAGTTCTCCTTCAGTTCCGAACTGAAAAAGCTTCTTGGGCGAGAAGTGAAACGTCCTCAAGGAAAAATTCATAAAAAGGACCATCTTCATTGTTGAATAATTAACTGTGGTAAAAAACTGGGTAGTGCTATTAATTGAATTAAATTAAAGTCATATAAGAAAGCAGCTGCTTTGGGATGTTGGAACTATCTTATGTAGCAGAATGATCCCACTTATGAAAGCTGAGAGAATCTGATGTTATTAGCACAATTGTTTACATGAGTTTTTTAAATCAAAGTTATCGACAATTAAATACGTAAGAATGTCTGAAACGTTGGAACTAAACTATGCACCCCTCATAAATTGTGCAATTATATATTTGGGTGCCCAGTTACACTCAGATGTCAAAAGTTTCCAGTGGACACTGCTCTTGAGGACAAACAGTGACTTCCAGCAATAAGAGTTTCTGTATTTTGCCACATATTTGCCAGCTAATCCTTTATCATCATCATTATTTTTAGATTTAAATGGCACATTGGCAAAATGTGAAAAAGTAGGTAATAAAGTAGACAAGAAGTAAAAAAGAACGTCGGAGCAAACATTAGAAAAAGTACATTGGTGGACAATGTTTATTAATATAATATGTGTAATCTTTAGAGATATAAAGAAAGAAAAATGGGTGGTGCTCTGTGTGTGTGTGTGTGTGTGTGTGTGTGTGTGTGTGTGTCTTAGGGTATAAGAAAAGGAAAGGGTGCAAAAGGTGCCTTCTGAATCATGGTGATATATACAAGCTTGGAAGTGAAGAGGGAGGGCGTTACGTATATGCCATAAAGAACAAATTGCTATCTGCTACTGTATTGTAGAAGCAGTAAAAATTCCTACACTGGAGGTAGCTCTATGTATCACGTACCAATAAACCTGGATAAAATTGCACAGTGAATGTGCTGTTAAAAAAAAATATTGAATGTGATGTGGGGGAAAAGTTATTGCCTTAACTGATGTCAAGATAAAATACAGGTAGTCTTCAACTTACAACAGTTCACAACCTGCCTCCAGAAGCGGCGAATGCTCCAACACTGGAAGTTTTTAAGAAGACTCTGGACAGCCATTTGTCTGAAATGGTATAGGGTTTCCTGCCTGAGCATGGGGTTGGACTAGATGACCTCCAAGGTCCCTTCCAACTTTATTATTGCTATTATAATTATTTAGTGACCCTTCAAAGTTACAACGGGAGCCAAAAAAGTGACTTAGGACCGTTTTTCACAGTTAACGACCGTTGCAGCCTCCCCATGGTCAGGCGATCAGGTTTCCGACGCTTGGCAACTGACTCATACTTATGATGGTTGCAGTGTCCCAGGGTCATGTGATCCTCTTCGGAGAAGGAAAGTCAGTGGGGATTCACTTAACAACCAAGTTTCTAACTTAACAACTGCAGTGATTCACTTAAAGACAGTGGCAAGAAAAATAAATTGTAAGATGGGGCAAAATTCTGTGACTAAATGTCTCATTTAGCAACATAAATTTTGGGCAGAAATTGTGGTCGTAAGTCGAGGACTACCTGTAGAGGGAAAAACGATTGGCCCATCTGGAGAACCCACAACGAATGAGGGACGATGTAGCAGAACCTTATTTGGGTTATGACCGTTTTTCACACTTATAACTGTTGCAGGCAGGTGGACGCTTGTCAGCTGGTTCATATTTATGACGGGCTGCGGTGTCCCGAGGTCGTGTGATCCCCTTTTGCGACCTTCTGATGAGCAAAGTCAATGGGGAAGCCAGATTCACTTAACAACCGTGTTCCTAACTTAACACCTGTGGTGATTCGCTTAGGATCTGGGGCAAGATAGGCCGTAAAATGGGGCAAAACTCACTTAACGGCTGTCTTGCTTAGCGATGGCAGCTTTGGGCTCAGCTGTGATCCTAGGTCCAGGATTACTTGTAAGGTAAAAGGTAAAGGTTCCCCCGCACATGCGTCCCTATTTTTCTACTTGCATTTTTTACTTGCTTTCGAACTGCTAGGTTGGCAGAAGCTGGGACAAGTAACAGGCGCTCACTCTGTTACACAGCACTCGGGATTCGACCCGCCAAACTGCCGACCTTCTGATCGACAAGCTCAGTGTTCTAACCCACTGAGCCACTTGTACAATTCCTTAAAGACCACAACTTGATTGTATTTCGACATCGACATGTTGCTTGTGTTTCTTTGTTCTCGTTGCCGTCCTTTGGTATTGTGTACACACGCCAGAATTACACAACTGTTGGGGGATTCTGAGGTAAATACATTGACTCCATTGTTCAAGAGAAAAAAGATGCCAGATCAATTCTGAAGCCAAGCCCGGCAGAAGAGGATGGCAAGGGATCAAAAGCGCATTTTATAGGTCACAAGATTTCGTGTTTCAAATACGCCGTGGAATTTTTTTAATCAAGGAATATTTTAAAGAATTACTTGCTTATAATCTTTGGATAATCTTCATTCTGATGAGCACATGATGAGAACGGCAGACTTGCCAATAAAGTAAATTATTTTGTTTTGTTTTGTTTTGCTCTGTGTTTGGACTGTTGATTCAGTTCTGTGCAAAATAATGTTTCTTTACATTTGTTGTAGTTCACAACTGGACGCAAGAAGAGACGCTTCAGTGGTTGGTGGAATTTGTCGAACTTCCTCAGTATGAGAAGAATTTCAGACAAAATAATGTCAAAGGAACAACGTTGCCAAGGTCATTTTTTCCCCCCAGTCTAATTAATTTCGGTAGAAGTTGTACCAGTTTATCCCCTCCGTTTTGATCACAGGAAACATTTTCTGCGAAACACACACACACTTTCTCTGTTTTTATCCTGCTTCCAGCACGCACTGAACGTGAACAGTGAAATATACCGAGGCCAAAGCAGGGTAGATATTTATATTGAAATGTTCTTTACAGATTCTTTCTTTTGGTGCAGGATGCCATGTACATGAAGCAATTATATCCGTAATGACTATGTGTGCTTAGGTGGCGTTTACGTCCATTATTTTTAAATGCCTCCTGAAATTGTACTTTAAACCAAACTACACATCTTTTGAGCAACAACACAGTCACTCTGCTTCAGTAGGAACATTGTAAACTGTTTTTCGCTTAGAGGGATTTAAGAGACAAAATTGTAGCTTTAAGCCTTGCACTTGTGGACACACACACACATACAAAACAAATTTAGCTTTCTGGACATGAAGACTTTGCTCTTACCACAATACTGATGATGGTGATGATGATGATGATGATGAGGAGGAGGAGGTGGAGATAACATTATTGGGGAAGAGTGGATCCATCCACTATGTAGGACGATCTTTAACCTGCTGTGGAAATCTTAACAGATGGACCTTTTTGAATGCAGGTAGTCCTTGACTAAGAAGAGTTCATTCAGTGACTGTTCAAAGTTACGACGACACTGAAAAAATGTGACCTATGACCATTTTCATAGTTATGGCCTTTGCAGCATCCCCAGGGTCACTTGATCAAAATTCATACGCTTGGCAACTGGTTCATATTTATGACGGTTGCAGCGTCCCGGGGGGGTGGGTGGGTGGGTGGTTCACGTGATAAACTTGTTTGACCTTCTGACGAGCGAAGTCAATGTGGGAAGCCAGATTTCACTTATCAACCAGGTTGCTAACTTATCAGCTGCAGTGATCGAGCAGAGTCGTAAAACGGGGCGAAACTCGCTTAACAAATGTCTCACTGAACAGCAGAAAATTTGGGCTCAATTGTTTTTTTTTTCTTGAAAAGTTTTACAATACATTTTATCTTTAACAATCCCTCCCCCCCTCCCCCCACCCAACCCTTCCTAACCCTCCCTAACCCTCCCCCCCTCCCCCCTCCCCGACTTCCCAGAGCTAAATACAAGGTATAAAAGTAAAAACAATCATAAACAACCATATGTTAACAACAATAAACTATTAAATCTATCGCACTCTAGCTCATATGAAATGACTACAAGCAATACTAATATCACATAAAAAAACTTATACAAATGCTAAATGAAACTTTTTGGTCCCATATTTGTTCTGGATATAATCAATCCACTTTTTCCACTCCATAGTATAACGTTGTTGCGAATGGTCTTTCAAATAAGCCGAAATCTTTGCCATTTTGGCCAGGTCAGAAACTTTTAGAGTCCATTCTTCTATAGTCGGCAGTTCCTCCTTCTTCCAATATTGACCTACTAAAAGTCTTGCTGCCGTAATTAAGTTCAGCATCAACTTGGTGTCCACAACAGTTGGGCTCAATTGTTCTTGTAAGTTGAGGACTACCTGTATTTACTTTAATATATTTATAGCCATATTGCTATTTCTGTATCTGTAATCCATGAAACCGGTAAATGGAAAGAAAAACCAACCCTGCCTCCGTGATTGTACGTCTTTGAACACGACACAGAATGCATTTTAGTTGCACCCTGAACAGTTCCATTCAGGGCAGCCTTCTTAAAAATCTCTATTTTATTGTGCACAGGATAGCAGTTAATGAAGTTGCATTTATGATCTCTCAGCTGAAAATTATCGATCGGAGTCACAGGCAGAAACTTCAGCTGAAGGCCTTGGACGTGGTTTTATTTGGACCTCTCACACGTTAGTACATTTTCACCGTCTCCCATAAAAACATGTCTTATTTGTAACTGCTAGCAGAACTATACTTTTTAAATGTTTCTCCTACATTTATGCTCCAGCGTACTCTCGTGGTATTTACAAGAGGGCTATTACTTAAGTGTCTCTCTGTGAATGAATTTCCGTCCACTGTGTATATTTGTGTCAGTGAGAAGGAGGAAATAGAAAGCAGAAGGGAAGAAGTGAACATTTACGTGGAGTGCCCAACTACTCTCCTTTGGCCAGAACTGAAATTACTAGCTGTTGTAGCAATACAACTTCCTACCTGTAGACTTACTTCCGGTATAAAGTCCATTTTGTAGGAGAACAATCCTGGTCCAGTTATATACGTTAGGAAAAGTAAATTGTTGAAAATCTATAAAGTCACTTTAGTTTTAGCCTGTTGCGGAGTTCTTCTCCTCCTCTTTGCCTCAGTTTGAAAAGCCTGTTGCATTTTCATAGACCTAGAGCAACCTAAGACTCTGCTATTCGAATATAATTTAGGTCAGGCACTTGAGAAATCTCCTGGGGTGGTTATGTTTTGCTTCCCAGAGCCAAGCCTAGGAAGCTTTACATATTTTTCTTTTAAATTTTGTTGAGTCACAAACGATTGAAATAGATGTGGATCTATATCTTAGGCTAGTAACTGTTTCTCTGTGTTTAGGGGTTTGGGGGTTGTTGTTTTTTTTGGGGGGGGGATTTGTTTTGAAAGGCTATTTTAGTCTTAACACCTGCCCAACTGGGTATCTTGTTCTTTAAGCAAGTCCAATAGCACACTGTGAGTTTATTGTGAGATTCTTTCAATTTCAGAAGCGTGCGGCAGACCATAGCTTACAGAATGCAGCTCTCGAGCTAGTCATTGTACTTAGTTCTTTGGAAACAGGCTATTAAGTCAAAAAAAACCCCCAAAACTTGGACTAGGTTAGATCCTGTGAAAGAGACCATAGAGACGAGTAAGATAGTTTTCAAAGCAACAATTGATTCCGAACCCTTCAAGCTACAGTAGCGGCCAAAATTGTGGAAACCTTTTGGGAAAAGTGTAACAGTAGACATGCCCCCTTTGGTTCAGTTTCCACCAATTTTTCTTCTCATTTCTTTATAACTGTAACCTTGTTCACTTCATAATACTATTTTACATCCCTTTCTGGGCAACCAGTCAACTCTTTGCACCATTACTTTAATTTTATTACGTTTTACAAGCTCACTCAATGAAAGAACACACAAAAGAATCCAACCAACTCGATAGGGATCACATAACACACTGACAAATGTCCTCCTCTCAGCTTCAATACACGACATCGATAACTGAGTCCTACTGTGATCTGATTGGCTCATTGCCAAAACAAGATGACACCTGATTGGCTCTCTAAACACTCGTGCTCATTGGCTACCGTCAGATGAAGGAAAGTTACCTGATATCAACCTAAAGAAGTTATGCTTCCTTTTTCTGGTTATTTGGCTATAACTTTTCATAGAATAAAAAGGGACGCAGTGGCTCAGTGGGTTAGGACGCTGAGCTTGTCGATCAGTAGGTCGGCAGTTTGGCGGGTTGAATCCCGAGCACCGCGTAACAGAGTGAGCGCCTGTTACTCGTCCCAGCTTCTGCCAACCTAGCAGTTCGAAAGCACGTAAAAATGCAAGTAGAAAAATAGGGACCACTCCGGTGGGAAGGTAACAGCGTTCCGTGCACCTTTGGCGTCTAGTCATGCTGGCCACATGACCACGGAGACATCCTCGGACAAGCGCTGACCCTTCGGCTTTGAAATGGAGATGAGCACCGGCCCCTAGAGTTGGAAACGACTAGCACGCTTGTGCGGGGAAACCTTTACCTTTACCTTTACCTTTCATAGAATACAGTACAGATAATTGAACAATTATCTTTGTTGCATTACATTCTTGATTAAATTATCTTTCCATTGATATTTAATTTTATGGTACTACTGCAAAAAAAAAAAGGGGTGTTATTAGCCACCAAACCTCAAAAATACACTTTTCCCCGTAAAGGTTTCCACAATTTTGGCTGCTACTGTAAATGATGTTTAGTGGAAGGTGATATGTTTTCAAAGGTTGTACTCAACGCCGCTAGCTTTTGAGTACAAGTTGTCCTAAACCTACAACACTTCATATAGTGACCGTTCAGAGTTAACAACGGCACTGAAAAAGGTGACTTGATGACCATTTTTCACACGTATGACCGTTTCAGCATCCCCAGGGCTGGGTGATCGAAATTCAGATGCTTGGCAACTGGCTCGCATTTATGACGGTCACAGTGTCCCGGGGTCACGAGATCACCTTTTGCAACCTTGTGGACAAGCAAAATTAATGGGGAAGCCAGATTTCGCTTAACAACCGCGTTACTAACTTAACAACTGCAGTGATTCACCTAACAACGGTGGCAGGAAACAACGGGGCAACAGTTCCTTAACAAACGTCTCCCTCAGCGTCATAAATTTTGGGCTCAATTAGGGTCGTAAGTTGAGGAATACCTGTATTCTTTTTCCTTTTTTTTTTAAAAAAAAGATGAAATTCAAATTAGGGCTGGGCTGTGCTTTCGACCTGAATTCAACGCACTGCTTCAGAATGCACAAGATAAATGAATGCTGCATTTGCTTGCAGTTCATTAAAGCAGTTGCGTCCTTTTCTATATTTCTCTAATGAGTTACATTATAGTCCTGGAAACAGATACAGTTGCTTCAGTGATGATCTTTGGAAGACAATCCGAAGCCGTGTGCCATGTGCCATCTGCCTTTTACTGTATGGGGAATAATTTTTTAAGAGGAATGCTTTTTTAGAATGGGCTTGAAAAATAATAATAGCTGGGTTTAGATAAGAGTGTGTAACTATACTAAGTAATTTGGGGCTTGCTTAATTCTTTCACCTACTATGTTCTGCTAACCACAATGAGGTGGTGGGCTTCTGTTTCTCCTTTCGATTAATTAACTAAAATTAGCCTGTCATCAAAGCCTAAACTTTGGTTATTTTTTCCCCCACTGTGGTTAATTAGCAAAGTAGAAACAAGCCAGAATCGTAAACTACACCGCAAGACGTGTCTGACTAACTTTCAGCAAAAGGGAATTTTCAAAATCTTTCTCCAATCTACATCAGAGAAGGATAACAGCGCCCCTCTTTTCCAAACAATGCCGAAATATGTTTCCCCCCCCCAAACAAACCTAATACATAACTGCTTTTTTCTAGGCCCACCCCACAATTGGATGAAAGATTTTATACTCACCATCTCCATAATGATTGGCATCGGAGGTTGCTGGTTTGCCTATACACAGAACAGGACTTCAAAAGAACATGTTACCAAAATGATGAAAGACCTGGAAAGCCTCCAGTCTGCGGAGCAGTCTCTCTGTGAATTGCAAGAAAGGTATTTGAGAATGCTGGGATTAGGTAGACCCATTAGGGCAGGGGTCTTCAAACTTAACCCTTTTATGACTTGTGGACAGAATTCCTCAGACCCCTGCATTAGGGTGTTCAAAAACTTTACAAAGTTGTTGTTACAAAACGTCACAGGCCCCAAAGTTGAGAAAACCGTGGCTTCCAGCTGCCCTTTATGCTTTACATTCTCTCTACATTAAGATTCCTGTGAAAGAGGAGCAGTGGGCTAATGCCTCCTTAAGTAACACCAGCTGCCTGCAATTAGTGCAGGTTCGACTCCCACCAGGCTCAAGGTTGACTCAGCCTTCCATCCTTCCGAGGTAGGTAAAATGAGGACCCAGATTGTTGGGGGCAATTAAGCTGACTTTGTAATAATGCCGCTTGGGGTGTGTGTGAAAGCCCTAATAAGCAGGCATATACATAGAATGAAGGCTACTGCTAAGCTTGTAAGCCGCCCTGAGTCTTCGGAGAAGGGCGGGATATAAATGGAATTAAAATAAATAAAATAAAAATAAATAAAGAGGAACACCAATAAGTTTGACTAAGCCAAAATGCTCCCGACCTGATTTAGGATCATTTCAAGAATAAAACTTGACCGATCTGTCAAGAGGATTGGCAATCTTTCACTGTTCTGCTCCCACTTTATTACGCGATGCTTAGAATCGCGTTAAAAGTGTTTGCCCAGTGAATTGAACCGTGCGCAGAATTAGATAAAGGTGGTTTAATTTGTGCTAAAAATGTTTCTCCCCCCCCAAAAAAAAGGCTTGAAAAAGCACAGGAAGAGAATCGAACCGTTGCCGTAGAAAAACAGAACTTAGAACGCAAGATGATGGACGAAATCAGCGACGCAAAACGAGAAGCCTGCCGGCTCAAAGAGCTGAGGGAAGGAGCCGAGTGCGAACTCAGCAGACTTAAATACGCCGAAGAGGAGCTGGTGCAGGTATTTTTTCAAGTTACATTCAAAGTTTCAGCTTCCATCTGGGATTCAGCGACGCTTGCAACGAGTCTTGTGCTTGGCAAAAATCAAGCTTTGAACTTTACATCTAATTAAGCAATTATCCCCGTACGTTTCTTACGATAAAGGGCTGCCCTACGGTGGCTTTTGAAGGGTAGAATAGAAAGGTCCAATCTGGAATTGGATCTGATCTTTTAATACGAGGGCCTCCATCATTCTACTCTAGGTAAATAAGCCATAAAGTCAGGAACAAATTTATTTATTTATTTATTTATTTTATTGGATTTGTATACCGCCCTATTCCCGTAGGACTCAGGGCAGTTTACAGGGCAGTTAAAACCATGAATACAAAAAATTAAAAACAAATAAAACAAATTAAATTCAAGCCCCAAGAGTAAATCTAAAACCCAGTTAAATTAACAACCCCACAGTCTGAATGAAACTGTAAATCAGTGAGGCCAATTGAGGTCAGTCGCAGAAAGGCATTTCAGAAACCCGGAAATAGGTGGGTAAAAAAGTGGGTAGTTTGATCTATGGAAATAGAAATTGGTTAATTAATTAAGACATCTGAAAGAAAGGCCTTCAGTTAACCAAACAGAAGATGAATCTTAGATCAGGGGTCTTCAAGCTTGACCCTTTTATGACTTGTGGATTTCACGCTGGCTGAGGAATTCTGGGAGTTGAAGTCCACAAGTCGTCATAAAAGGGCCACGTTTGAAGTCCCCTGATCCAGATTCATCTTCTGTTTGGTTAACTGAAGGCCTTTCTTTCAGATGTCTTGATTAATTTAACCAATTCATTACCCCATTATCCTCGTCTTACCGATAAATGTTCGACAAAGCATTGGTTCTGTCAGAGGTTGTCTTGGGCAACATGGTTAACGGGCCAGTGCCTTTGTCAAATCTACTGTCTTCTCTTTGTCCCCCCCCCCCGGGCCAGGTCCGTATGGCTTTAAAAAAAGCCGAGAAGGAGTTCGAACTGCGAAGCAATTGGTCTGTTCCAGATGCGCTGCAGAAATGGCTGCAGCTCACACACGAAGTGGAAGTCCAGTACTACAATATTAAGAGGCAAAACGCAGAAATGCAGCTAGCCATCGCCAAGGAAGAGGTAAAGCCGCCTGGTTGAACCATTCTGGTCAAAATTGGAAAAGTAAAGATGTGTGTGGGGGGGTTGGGTGGCGGCTGACGATCTTCACATCTCAGGACGTAGGGCTGTCCCTCTCACTGGTGCCGCGACGAAGCTTTTCTGGAGGCGTCCTTTAATGTTCCCTTTCGCTGCTCCGAACCTTTTCTGGACCATCCCCCTTTTTTAGAGGAAGGCGGCAGCACGTTCTAGAAATGAATGCTGAGAACTTAAAAAAAAAAAACTTTTCCGAAAGGCCACGATTGGGACACCTCAGCCTTGCTAGCCTTAGAGCAGGGCTTTTCAACCTTTTCACCCATTGTGGCACTTTTAGGATATGGCCACATCTGAGTACCCCCAATCGCCTAGCAAGGTGTCAAAAACTTGATGACCAAAAAAAGAGAGAAAAAAGTAAAAAAGTGATGGAGTACAGGTAGTCCTCGACTTAGAACAGTTCGCTTAGTGACTGTTCGAAGTTACAATGGCACTGAAAAAAGTGCCCCCCAAGTCACAGCCGAACAAGGCAGCGCTCTTCCTCCTGTCCGAGGTTTTCATTGTTGTGAGCATTTCTGTTGAGGATTGGCAGCGGGGGTGTGTGTGTGTGTTTGGTTATTCCCCCCCCCCTCTGCTGCGTGGTTGCAGCAGGTTTTGGTCACTTCACATGACCCTGGGACACTGTGACCGTCATCAATATGAATCAGTTGCCAAGCATCTGAATGTAAATCACAAGACCCTGGAGATGCTGCAACATTCCAGCTGATCGGCGCTTCTTCTGGGCTCAGCAGAAGCGCCAGGATCAGCACCAAGCTCCAGCTGGAGCCTGGCGCTGATCCGGGCGCTTCCGCTGAGCCCTGACAGCCCTGCAGCTCCAGCTGTCCCTCGCTCAGGCTTGTGCGGTGCTGCCCCCGGTTCAGCTCATTCCCTTCCCCCGCTACCGGTTTTCTAGGATGGCCTCGTAGCACCCGCCAGGTGCCCATGTACCACAGGTGGTACCCGTACCACTGGTTGAAAAGTCCCTGCCTTAAGAGGATTTGCTTCTGGAACCAGCTAAGATGCTGCAGGGTAACGGCGTGGTTTCAAACTCCTGGATCTCAAATCAGTTTCAGATGGTGTGAAAAAGGGATTCTAGAATGCCACGTTTCCCCCTTCCCTCTATTCTTAGGGCTGCAACCTCTGTTTTTTAAGAGTTGCGCCCTGTGATTCTAACAGCCTTTCTGCTAGACACCGTGAAACCAGATTTTCATTGGTTTTTCAGGATTTTCACCAAGGGCAACAGCAGCCAAATCAGCCTCAGTAGCAGCTAGCTCGTGGAATGATACCGCAAAAGGGATGTGTGTGTGTGTGTGTGTGTTTTGAAATAAACGTGGCAGAGAACTGAAAGATCAAATAAGGTTTCAGTCTTGACTATTAGCGCACGCCACAGCAGCAAGCAGCCTGTTTCTGTTGCTGGTCAATGAAGACCATCTGCAGATCTCACTGCTCACGGTCCTCAGAGCAGCATCCCAGAGTCTTACCTTACTGTCAAAAGTGAGAACGTGCTTGTTTCGTTTTGAAGATGCAGCTAAGATTAGGATGTCTCTTCAGATGCTGCCCCCCCCTCCCCCTGCCAAGAAGGGAATGCCTCTCTCTCTTCCCCTTCCGCCTGGCTTAAAATCAGCCTGAAATCCCTGCGATGTTTAATTTTAGGCAGAAAAAATTAAAAAGAAGAGAAACACTGTATTTGGGACGTTACACGTTGCGCACAGCTCTTCACTCGATGAAGTGGACCACAAGATTCTGGAAGCAAAGTAAGACATTGAATGGGTATGATGCCCTTTATATTTGGTTACAGAAATCTTGTTGTTGTTGTTTTTTTTAATGGGGCTCGCACATTTTAAATTAAAAACTCAGCATAAGTTGAACAAAGTCCTTCAAGCTGGTGACGCTTGAGGAAGGGGTAGGCTTGTCTGTAGGATGACTACAGCTTCCTGCCGATTAAATATTGTCTATTCTGGCTGACGTTCTCCGCTAAAATGAGCTCAACGGCATGAATCCAGTATGGACAGTCTGTTTTTGGAAGGGTTAATACGCCCAGTCCTTAAGGAGACGGGTGCTCCACCTTCTTAAAAGAAAGATCCCTGGGAATTTGACCATCTTGGAGAAATATAATCCAGCCTTGCAAAATTCTGTCAACGTAGCCTCAGAATAACCTTAGTCCTGCTTCTTGTCTGGCTCACCTGGTAGGGCTGACCCTGAGTGATACGGTCACATGACGTGTTATGCCTGCGACCACATTGATTAACGATGATAATTCCGGTCCCACTTAACCGCCATAACTCGGGGACTATTTGTTTGTTTATAAAATGTATTAGCCTCCCATCTTACCGCACGGTAACTCTAAGTGGCTTACAGTATTAAAAGATAAAACTAGATAAACCAATAATACAAATACTACCTTTTTTAAAAAAAATCAACCTATCTAAAGAGATGGGGAGGGAAGGAGCACGATGAGATATGACCTACGTTTATAACTCTTGCTTGGAAAAACATGTCTCTTAAATCAGGGGTCCCCAACCCCCTGATCTGTGGACCGGTATCGGGCCACGCCATGCCAGCAACCAGGGCCGCACAAACAAGCAAAGCCCCATCCGCAGGATGCAGGCAGCACACAAAACCACATCTCCGGTCCCTGGAAAACCACCTCCCTGGTGCGCAAAAGGTTTGGGACCTCTGCCTTAAATGAAGTAACACACAACCTAGGTGTTCTTGTGGACCCACAGCGCCTGCTGGGGCAGCAAGCAGATGCTGCAGCCAGGAAAACCTTTGGCCAGCTTCAGCATTACTGTCAGCGAGGTGGCCCTGCATAAACTCATTTCTCCGTTACCTTAGTGCCATTTGACAAAAGGTTGCTCTTGAGGATGGTCTTGCTGACCGGGATTTAAATATCACTGTGGCGGCAATGTGACGTAGCTTGTTTTAATCTCTGGCCTCTTCTTAGGAAAGCACTTTCTGAATTAACCACCTGCTTGAGAGAGAGACTCTACCGATGGCAGCAGATTGAGAAGATCTGTGGCTTCCAAATAGCCTATAACTCAGGACTGCCCAGCCTGACTTCCTCCCTCTATTCTGATCATAGTTGGGTAGTCATGCCACGAGTTTCCATTCCGCCTTACCCAATCGCGGGGGGAGTCGACGACCTCGATGAAGATACCCCTCCCATTGTTTCCCAGTTTCATGGTACGTGGTGGGGGAATATCTCAGATGACCTCGGATGGCCGTGGTGGGTGGGTGGGTGGTGGGGGTGGGGGAGACACACATATTTGTGGCTCGAGTCTAAAACTCTGAAAGTCAGTAGTCCTTAACTTACGGCCACAATCGAACAACAGAATTGCTGTTGTTAAGTGAGTTTTGTCCTATTTTACGAGCCTTCTTTGTCCCAGGTGTTAAATCCCTGCAGTTGTTGAGATATTAGCACAGTGTCACCCGTCCGAATAGCAAGCTCAAAATCAAGGAAACTTCAGGGCAGGGGGTCTTCAAACTTGGCTACTTTATGACGTGTGGACTTCAAGTCCCAGAATTCCTCAGCTGAGGAATTCTGGGAGTTGAGGTCCACAAATCTTGAAAGTTGCCAAGTTTGAAGACACCCCCCTCCCGCTTCAAGGCTTTGAAGCGCCATGAAATACAAACGTTACTGAATGCACATCAAGGAACGGAAGAAGCAAAACCGGCTCTGGTTTCCCCGCGCTAAAATCTGCCTGGCTAACAATAGCTTCCCTTAACCCCCACCCCACCGGTTGTTCACGTTGTCCAATCGTAGGCGAGGGCAGTTCGGAAATAAACCTTCATTTGGTTATCAATGAGAGACACTCGCAGATACAGAACTTTTATTATGCACATTAGAAAACTGTAACTTTGCGTTACTTTCTGACATAATCACCATTCAGATTGAGGCACTACAAGGTTTGAAATTCCTTAATAGTTGTCGCTCGGTGCCAAATCTGGGCTGTGTGTGTGGGGTGGTGGTGGTGGTGGTGATCAAAAACATCCCAACGGAACTGATTGAAAAGTTCTTGCGTGCGTCTAGCGGTACCCGGATGATCTTTTATCATGAACCATGTTTAAATTTATTTGCATTCAGCCCAAATCATCTAGTGTGGCTTCTTCAGTTCTGAGACTATTTCAGTTTCTGATGTACCTTTTTGGAATTCCCTAGAGACCCCTTAGAGGGATGCGGTGGCTCAGTGGGTTAGGACGCTGAGCTTGTCGATCAGAAGGTCGGCAGTTTGGCGGGTCGAATCCCGAGTGCCGCGTAACAGAGTGAGCGCCTGTTACTCATCCCAGCTTCTGCCAACCTAGCAGTTCGAAAGCACGTAAAAATGCAAGTAGAAAAATAGGGACCACTACGGTGGGAAGGTAACGGCGTTCCGTGCACCTTTGGCGTCTAGTCATGCCGGCCACATGACCATGGAGACGTCCTCGGACAAGCGCTGGCTCTTCGGCTTTGAAACGGAGATGAGCACCGGCCCCTAGAGTCGGAAACGACTAGCACGCATGTGTGGGGGAACCTTTACCTTTACCTTAGAGACCCCTGGTCCTTCACAGGTTGCTGAAGTAAATTGCCCCCACCGTGCTGACAAAGTCTGTAGCTCAGCAACCCGTTCTTTACCCCCTGAGGACTGCTTTCATATTTGTTTCGTTCTGATCTGTGGCTTGTGTGTCTCGTCGCCTGTGGGACGATGCCTTCTCCCTCCGGGTAACGTGTGAAGCCAAGCAGAATTTTAATCGGTGCTTTTTTCGCCGAGGGCGAATAAAATTCCTGTTTTGCAATGAAACCGACACACATGCAGCGAGACAAGATTGCTTTCTGTTAAATATTTGAGTCAGGTGGCCTATCTCTGCTAGGCGGTAACCAAAGCTACTGGGAAATGCCGTCAAGTAGAACTCAGTTTCACCCTCGCCTCGTCTGTCTCATTGGCGGTTGCGTTTTAAAGAAGAGTATTAGGAAGGGGAGGGGAAAAAACACACCCACAACCCCTCCGTTTTATAAAGTAAGGACTTTCCGGAGCGTTTTTCTGCCTTCACAGAGCAGAGTAATGTTTTGGTGGACTGATGAATGGCTTCTGAATCCGCTTCTGTTCTCCTCAGGGTCTGTTGTGAAAACCAACACCTTAGCGAGGAGTAGCAGCATGTACCGCTCCAGGCGAAATGTTGTGCCGTCATCGCCTCAGTTGCAACATACAGCACAAACACAACCCACTGCGCACACACAAGCCACCCTGCAGTCTGCAGACCCAGACCTCCTTTCAGTGTCCAGTTGTCCTGCTGCTTACCGGACGGAGGAGGAGGAGGAGGCCATTTACTTCACTGCTGACAAGCAATGGTATGAGCCTTGAGGCGCATTCATGAACAGACCAAATTAAAATAGACCAGGAGCCTTCAGACTTGGCCCTTTTATGACTAGTGGACTTCAACTCCCAGAATTCCTCAGCCAGGCACACTGGCTAAGGAATTCTGGGAGTTGAAGTCCACCAGTCACGAAGGGGCCAAAGTTCCCCCATGCTGGCTCAGGAATTCTGGGAGTTGAAGTCCACCAGTCATGAAGGGGCCAAAGTTCCCCCGTGCTGCCTCAGGAATTCTGGGAGTTGAAGTCCACTAGTCATAAAAGGGTCCACGTTTGAAGGCCCCCTGCTCTAAGCCAACAATGGGATCCTTAATTAATGTGATCAATTGATTTAATGTGAGAACATGAGAAATGAGCAAGAAGAAATAGAAGTGTGTCTGATTTGGTGCCTTAAAAACCAAAACTGAAGACGAACTGTCTACATCGGGGGGGGGGGTGTGTGTTCTCAAACCTGGCCCTTTTATGACTTGTGGACTTCAACTCCCAGAATTCCTCAGACAGCGTGCCTGGCTGAGGAATTCTGGGAGTAAATTGGCAAGTTTGGAGACTCCTGCCTCAGATTAAGAAGGGAGATTGTATTATTATTGTTGTTATTAATATTATGGTTCATCTTCCATTTGATTCACCGTCTGGGACTGGTAAAAATTGAAAAGTTCAAGTCCTAACCTCAGGGAGCGTCTGAGTATATGGGCGGTTTCGAGTGAGGTGATATTTTTTTTTTTTGCAAGGTCAGAATATTCAGGCCTAATAAGTTCAAAATTTAGGTATTGCTCTAATTGCATAGTAGATCCTATTATGTATTTATTTGCTACCCATCTCGTTTTGAAGTGACTCTTTGGGTAGAGCTGGACACATCCATGAAGCTTTCTTGGATAATAGAGAAATGACACATTATTGTCAGCTTTGGAAGTTTTTTTTTTTAATTTTTTTTTTCTAGTCCGGTTTCCCTTCCATCCAGATACTAACCAGGATTTGCTCAGCTTTCTAGATTAGTCACGGTTGGCTAACGCTGCCACCTAGCGGCCCCTTTGAAATGCGGCTCTAATTGTCTGTCGGGCTTTGCATATCAAACCTAGGGAAGGGCATGCTGCAACGGTCATTAAATGTGAAAAACCGTCACAAGTCACTTTCATGAACGCCACGGTAACTTTGAACGGTCACTAAATGTGGACCGTTGTAGGTCAAGGACTACCTTACGTTGCCCATTGAATGGACTAGAGCAGAGGTCCTCTTTGGTTGGTCGGCAGTTTGGCGGGTCGAATGCCGAGTGCCGCGTAACAGAGTGACCGCCTGTTACTCGTCCCAGCTTCTGCCAACCTAGTAGTTCGAAAGCATGTAAAAAATGAAAGTAGAAAAATAGGGACCACTACGGTGGGAAGGTAACAGCGTTCCGTGCGCCTTTGGCGTCTAGTCATCCCAGCCACATGACCGCGGAGACGTCCTCGGACAAGCGCTGGCTCTTCGGCTTTGAAATGCAGATGAGCACCGGCCCCTAGAGTAGGAAACGACTAGCATGCATGTGCGGGGGAACCTTTACCTTTACCCCTTTGGGCACCAGGGACCGGTTATGCGGAGAGAGGTTTTTCCCGTGGACCGGAGGGGGCGTGGTTTTGTGTGTTACACCTGCATCCCGCGCATGGGGTTTTCCTTGTTTGTGCGGACCTGGTTCCTGGCATGCCACGGACTGGCGCGGGGTGGTGTTGGGGACCCCTGGACTGGCGTGATTGTGTCGATTAACCTGATCTCTTGGTCTCCTCTGCCTTGTAGGGAAGCTCAGGACGCGGGTTCCGAATGCGACTCCTTCAATTCTTCCATTGGAAGGAAGCAGACTCCCCCTTCAAGCCTTGACATCTATCAACCCCTCTCACCTCAGAAGACGTCCCAGGAGGATGTCTCCTTAGAACAATCATCTACCGGAGACTCTTCCTCTCTCACCGCCGATATTTCAAGGGGTTCACCGGACTGCGCGGGGCTGACGGAAACGAAAAGTATGATCTTCAGTCCCGCGAGCAAGGTGTACAACGGCATTCTGGAGAAGTCCTGCAGCATGAACCAGCTCTCCAGCACCGCTCCTATCCCTAAGCCTCGGCACACCTCAAGTTCCTCCACCAGCAGTGAAAGCCGAGCTGGCCACGAACCTTCTCCCATCTGTCGGATCAGTAGCGTTTCACACGACCTGTATCAGAACGGAGAGCGAAACAAAAAAACGTCCAAAATCAAGAGCCTTTTCAAGAAGAAATCCAAGTAAGGATGCTGGAGGAGAGATCTTTTTTTTTTCTTTCCCTTCGACTACGGCATTCTTTTGACTTTTTGGTCATTATTATTATTATTGTTATTATTATTTAAATTAAGAATGTAGTTGTCAGACTTTCCTAGGCTTCGAGCGGCACAGCAAGAAAACCTCTTAGGTCAAGTCTTTTTTTTTTTTGCTTCCTTCCTGTTTTAACGTCAACTTGCATCAGCTGTCAATGAGAAATTTTCAATTTCAAGACAGTTTACAGTCGATTCGTCTAATTTATTTCAGTGCTCTCTCTTTTTTTTTAGTTTATATATAAAATGTTTTTTAAAATTTGAAAAAAAATAAATATATAAATTAGCAACACTTTAACACAAGCTTTAACGGACTCGTAAGCCTGCATGGGCTTGCCAATTGTTCTTTCCTTGTTTACCAGAGCATCTTCTTAATCTTTCCATAGAAGCTACGGCATTGTATACTGGACACGAAGTGACTTTTTGAATGAAGTACAACTTACTTAAATTGCACTACTGCTCTCCTGACTGGAAAGTTTATCTTTGCAAGTGAAACGGTTTTAAACTTGTAAAAAAATAAAGAAACGAGATGGGGTTGGCTCAACTGTTGGTTTTTTTTTTTTTAGATGGTTTCTATGTAGAAGCTAGCATTTCTAACCGTTGATTTTTTGGAACTGGAGCCTCATTTTAAATGCATTTATTAACCTAACGGATTGGGGTCCTGTTGTAAAGATAATCCAGTGACTTCACTATGATCTTATGGCATTGCACAGGCTGTCTGGGTAGAAATATATGCCAAGAGAAGGGGGCTTCTGATTCCATACCCAAGCGGTAAAATGTCGGTCCTTTTAAAACACGATGGACTTTCTAAAAGATATTCACAAACTTCGACCTGGGTGAGGGAGAGAACGTGGGCACTCGTTTACAAACATTGACGGTGAAAAGATGATTGATTTGTGAATATTTGTACTGTGGCAAAGATAATAAATTGAAAATCCTATTGTGCCATGACTTGTTTGGATCATAGACATTCACTTCCCTTTCCAAGTGAAACTTTTTAGCTTTTTGTTCTTATACGTAATGGTACGTCCAGTTACATGCTGTGTTGTCTATATTCTCTTTATTCTACTCTCCCTCTTGGGAATACACAGATTTCTTTTACAGCAGAGATGATGCGGAGTGCTGTAGCAATTGAAAAGAGAAGAGGGCTCAGCTTTCCAAACAGTTGTTGACCAGAAGTGTGACTGTTGGTAACAATCCCAAACATATTGCTTTAAAAGGTTCTAGCGATGGTCTGTGAAATCAGGGGTGTCGAACCTCGGCAACCGTAAGGCTTGTGGACTTCAGCTCCCAGAATCCCCCAAGTAATTCTGGGAGTTCAAGTCCACAAGTCTTAAAAGTTGCCGAGGTCTGACACCCCTGATTTACATGCCGTGCGAATTGTAGTTTCACCGCTCGAGCAATGTTGGGCCGCTTTTGCAGGGTTAGGAACGCAACTGCCAGTCTGCCAACTGTGACGGGCCGCCAGTAGAAGGAATAGGGCAGTATTTTTTCAGCCCCGTCCCTTTTGAAAGATTTTAAGGCCACGAATGAGAGTAACACGCTTCCAGAAGGCCAAGTTATCAAAGTTTCTCCACCCCCTTAAATACAGGTGGTCCTTAACTTACAATAATTTGAGGGTGAAGGTTTGTCCTCTGAGCTTGTGGGTTGGTTTCATGAACAGGCTAGGTAACCTCTTCTTCAGCAGAGTTTAGGGGACGTCTGCGTCAGTGTTCTGTTCATAAGGGCTTCATGTGGCCAGTAGGTCTTGCGAAGGGCCAGGTGTGGGTGTGTCAAGTGAGGGTCTTAGATAAGATAACATAATCTTTGTCATTTTTTTATTGTGGGCACAACGGCACACATCAAAGATGAAATTTAGTCGCCCGCTCTCCAAGTGAAACACACGTCCTCCTGGACCCACGGCTCAGTTTGGAAGATCACATAGGAGCCGTGGCCAGGGGGGCTTTTGCCCAGGTTCGCCTGGTGCGCCAGTTGCGGCCCTATCTGGACCGAGATGCCCTACGCACAGTCACTCATGCGCTTGTGACCTCCCAGATAGACTACTGCAATGCTCTCTACATGGGGCTGCCCTTGAGGACCACTCGGAGGCTTCAGCTGGTGCAGAATGCGGCCGCGCGAGTTGTGATGGGGGTCTCCCGATACTCCCACGTAACGCCTCTTCTCCGCAAGCTGCATTGGCTTCCAGTTGCCCTCCGGGTGAGATTCAAGGTGCTGGTGATGACCTATAAAGCCCTAAATGGCATGGGTCCGGATTATCTTAGGGAGCACCTGCTGCCAGCATCAACTTCCCATCGTCCTGTGCGCTCCCACAGGGAGGGCCTCCTCAGGGTCCCGCCTGTCAGGGAGTGCCGGCGGGCGATCCCCAGGGGGAGAGCGTGCTCGGTGGGCACGCCTGCCCTATGGAATCAACTGCCTGTGGAACTCTGGATCGCCCCCCAACCATCGCTTGTTTCGCTGGGACCTAAAAACTTGGCTATTTGACTTAGCCGGCCTGGACTGAGGGGTTTTAAGGTTTTAAATTTTAAATTTTAAACTGTTTTGGGGCTATTAATTTAATTTTATTTTAATTTGTACATTGCACTGTTTTAATTTGCCCTGTAAACCGCCCTGAGTCCCTCGGGAAAAGGGCAGTATATAAATCTAAACAAACAAATAAATAAATAAATATATGACACACACCTAAAACATACTATACACAACATACGTGTACAGTAGTCTTGTGATGGGTCTGGTGTAAGTGACTGATGACTCACACCAGACCCATCACCAGGGCCTCACTTGACACACCCACACGTGTGCAGCGCCCTGCCACTTGTGCAAATCGAGCTGCGTCCGCGTGCAGCAGCCCACCACTTGTGCAAATCAAGCTGCGTGCATGTGTGCCGGCCCGCCACTTGTGCAAATCGAGCTGCACGTGCCCCAGCCTGCCATTCACACAAGAGCTGTGTGCCTAGATGTCTGCGCCAACCCAGTTCCCCTCTCCCTTCCCCCCACCCTCCACCCCCTGCCAAGCCACAAAGGTTGGGGACCTCTGTGCTAAAGCTAAGCCATGGCATTAAATATGATTCAGCCCCCGCCCTCCGGGTGTGCTATCTTGATTCCAGATGATAAAATGTGATGTTACATAAAAGTACTACCAGCATTGAAATTAGGACTCCTTAAAGCGTTCCAAGATGACCGGGAATGTAGCAGCTAAGATGGTTGTTGTGAGTTCTGACCCATCTCTTTGTGCCTGGTGTTTTTGCATGACTTTATGATGCTAGTTTTAATGCACGGTTGGAGTAAGATGTCAAAATATGTGAATAAAATGTTGTTTGGTGAAGGTCAAGCAAGCAGGAGCTGGTTCAGCATGGTGTCATTGTAGAAGTTAAAAGTTTAAGTGAAAGACAGGAGCCAGCTGTGTTGGTAACCTTCACCTTGCAACTGTTTGTTTAGTGTCCCTTTGAAGTTACAGCGGCATTGAAAAAAGTGACTTAGGACCGTTGCAGCGTTCCCCATGGCCACATAATCCAAATATGGGCACTTGGCAACTGACATGTACTTAAAACAGTTGCAGCACCCAACAGTACCAAACAGTTGCAGTCATGATCACCATTTGGTAACCTTTCCAACTGGCTTCCCACAAGCAAGTTCGATGCAGGAAGCCAAATGTGCTTAATGACCACGTGCCTTGCTTAACAACTGTGGCAAAAGAGTCATAAAACGGGGCAAAATGCACTTAACAACTGCCTGGCTTAGCAATGCAAAGTTTGAGCTCAGTGTTGGCGCTAAGTCCAAGACTGCCTTTACGTTCCAGCTTTTATCCTCATGTTTGAATTAAGCCCTTAGTAGCAAAAGTTTTCCTGGGGAAAAGAAAAAAAAAGAAAACAACCATCAGTATTAAAGCTATGCGTGCTATAAAACTGATTCCAAACAAGGACTTTACAAGAGCATAGCATCTCTCTGCAGTTCATGAAAGCAGCCAGCCTGTTTTAGGCTGGAAAAAAGTTGCACATGCAACTTTAAGACTTTGTGGACTTCAACTCCCAGAATTCCTCAGGATTTAAAATTGCAAAGTTTGGAGACTCCTGCCTTAGATTCGGAAGGGAGATGGTATTATTATTATTATTATTATGATTATGATTATGATTATCATTATGATTATCATTATGATTATCATTATGATTATCATTATGATTATCATTATTATCATTATCATTATCATTATCATCATTATCATTATCATTATCATTATCAACAATAATAATCATCACACACTCAGCCAGATGTTCAGACTGGATTTGGCATTTTTGTCTACCTATCGAGTCCTTACCAAGGACCCGGGATAGGCAGATGTGGATGTTTGATGGTGTTACAGATATCGTCGCAGGATGGAAGCAGCTCCTAGTAAGGCTGCCTTTTGCAGTTGACTAATGGCGAATTTGTCAATGCCGATGATGGTGTTCAAGTGGTGCTCCAGTTGTTTTGGGATTGCACCCAAGGCGCCTATTACTATTGGTACTACCCTGGCTTGCCTTTGCCACAGTCTTTCTATTTCTATTTGTAGGTCTTTGTATTTTGTTATCTTCTCCAGTTCTTTCTTGTCTATTCTGCTGTCTCCTCCTCCTCCTCCTCCTCCTCCTCCTCCTCCTCCTCCTCCTCATCTTCATCATCATCATCATCATTATTTTGTCTATCTCTATCTCTGAATCATCTGTCTATCTATCTATCTATCTATCTATCTATCTATCTATCTATCTATCTATCTATCTATCTATCTATCTATCTATCACCTACCTAATTTATCACCTACCTTTATCTATCTATCTATCTATCTATCTATCTATCTATCTATCTATCTATCTATCTATCTATCTATCTATCTATCTATCTATCTATCTATCTATCTATCTATCTATCACCTACCTAATTTATCACCTACCTCTATCTATCTATCTATCTATCTATCTATCTATCTATCTATCTATCTATCTATCTATCTATCATCTATCTATCTATCTATCTATCTATCTATCTATCTATCTATCTATCTATCTATCTATCTATCTATCTATCTATCTATCTATCTATCTATCTATCTATCTACTACCTAATTTATCACCTACCTCTATCCATCTATCTATCTATCTATCTATCTATCTATCTATCTATCTATCTATCTATCTATCTATCTATCTATCTATCTATCTATCTATCTATCTATCTATCTATCCATCCATCCATCCATCCATCCATCCATCCATCCTATTTTGATTCACAGCCTGAGGAGACTGGTAAAAACTTAAAAGTTCAAGTCCTAACCTCTGAATTCCCAGCATGGAGAGCTCCCCAAGCAGCATGGACTTGTGGAGCAAAACTCCCAGAATTCCTCAGCCAGCATGCCTGGCTGAGGAATTCTGGGAGTTGAAATCCACAAGTCTTAAAAGTTGCCAAATTTGGAGACTCCCTGCTTTAAAGGAGTTGATAACCTCACCGTTAAGGGACTGCAGCTGAGTGGAACACCTGAGGGTAATTAAAGACTGTCCCAGAGAGGCTGGTTTGGTGCCTCATGAATCATTGTTTTGCTCTCTCTCCTATTGCCATAATTAGCCCTTCTTTGAAGAAGGGCAGGTTAGCAATTGGAAATATAAATAAATAGATACTGGCTCTCAGTTTAAGCCCACGTTCATATTTAGCAAAAAAGAACGACATGAAACTTCTTGAGAAGTTCAGGTAAGTGACTATTGTAAAATTGCTTCTAATTTAACAAAATGGTCTGGAAGAAATATATATAAACTATGTAATATATATATATATATATATATATATATATATATATATATATATATATATATATATATATATATATATATATATATATATATATATATATATATATATATGTGTGTGTGTGTGTGTGTGTGTGTGTGTCTGTGTGTCTGTGTGTCTGTGTGTCTGTGTCTGTGTGTCTGTGTGTGTCTGTCTGTGTGTCTGTGTGTGTCTGTCTGTGTGTCTGTGTGTGTGTTTGTGTGTCTGTGTGTCTGTGTCTGTGTGTGTCTGTGTGTGCCTGTGTGTGTCTGTGTGTCTGTGTCTGTGTCTGTCTCTTTCTCTGTCTCTGTCTCTGTGTCTCTGTGTCTGTGTACACACACACACACACACACATATCAGTTTGCAAGTTATAAACTGGTATCGGGAATGGAAGAGAATTTGGATATGTAGGCTAGATATGAGAAACTGACAGTGCCTTATCAGTTTATAATTGTAATGTTAATTATATAATGTTAATTATATAATAATAGAGTTGGAAGGGACCTTGGAGGTCTTCTAGTCCAACCCCCTGCTCAGGCAGGAAACCCTATATCATTTCAGACAAATGGCTGTCCACTCTCTTCTTAAAAAGTTCCAGTGTTGGAGCATTCACAGCTTCTGGAGGCAGGTAGTTCCACTGGTTAATTGTTCTAACTGTTATGTTTACTGAGACCTAAGATTAACTGAAACCTTTTGATTTAATTCAATTTATTTACTTACATCCCGCCTTTATTAGTTTTACAAATAACTTGAGCTGGTGAACATATACAACCCACTTTCCTCCTATTCTTCCCATAATAACAACAACCCTGTGAGGTAGGTTGGACTGAGATATCTCAGCTGTGCTTTTCTACCAAAACAATTACAAATCGTTCTCATTTAGTGACCAACATTGGGATGGGCAACTCAGGTTGTTAGCAAAGAGAATCACAACTGTGAGACTAATTGTACTTCAGCTTTCCTTTGCTTTACAGGATTGCAAAGGTCATAAATGTGAGGACTGGCTGCACAGTCCATTTAGCTGAATGGTCGCTAAAGAAGGCAGTCGCTAAGCAAGGACTACCTGTCCTTTGAGGTCTTCTGTAGAGTTTCCTAGAAGGTTAAAATGCTCTTGATATTATAAGTAGTCCTCAACTTACAACAGTTCATTTAGTGACCGAAGCTATGACGGCACTGAAAAATGTGGCTTATGACCGTTTTTCCCCCACAGTTACGACCTTTGCTGCCTTCCTCGATCACGTGTTCAAAATTCATATGCTTGTGGCAAGAAATAAAACGGGGCAAAACCCACTTAACAACAGAAATTTTGGGCTCCGTCGTGGTTGTAAGTCGAGGACTTCCTGTGCTTCTGAGAATCCACTTTAGATAGGGTGGTTGTACGGGTAGTCCTCGAGGTACGACCACGATCGAGCTCAAAAATTCTGTGGCTAAGCGAAACACTTGTTAAAGTGAATTGTTCTGCCCCACTTTATGGCCTTTCTTGCCACACAGCAGTTGTTAAGTGGGTAACCTGGTTGTTTACTAAACCCCGTTGACTTTGCTTGTCAGGAGGTCGCAAAAGGGGATCACGTGGCAACGGGACACGGCAACGGTCGTAACTATGAACCGGTTGCCAAGCGTCTGAATTTTTTTTTCCATTCATTTTTTTTCCATATACACACAATAGTAATTTTTCAACCAACGTGCTGTCTGAGTTTACCTGCTAATACATATTTAATTCCTAATCCTTTCTTCTTTCCTCCAGCGAATGGAAAAATAAATCCCAAGTTTGATAATAGTCCGTTTCTTCTTTTTTCTTTCGTTCTTGACTCCCTCTCACAGTTGCTACTATTGAGCAAGATACCATCTATATCAGGGGTGTCAAACTCAATTTCATTGAGGGCCGCATCAGCATTGCGGTTGCCGTCAGGGGGCCGGGTGGGCGTGGCCAGGGTGGGCGTGGCCTACTGGGTGGGCGTGGCTAGAGTGCATATGGCCTACTGGGTGGGCGTGGCCAGCTTTAAATCGTTGGCATCAAGGGTGCCTATGGGGGCCTGGGCAGGAGGAGACAGATCTGAGGGTCTCTGGCAGAAGGAGGGTCTCTGGGCCAGGGCCAAGGCAGTGGGGGCCGTTCCCTCACTGTTTCCAGGATGGCTTCGCGGGCCGCATGAAACCACTTCGCGGGCCGGATCCGGCCCCCGGGCCTTGTGTTTGACATGTCTGATCTATATACTAGCCATAGCCAACTCGTCACAGGACAATTCAATTCAATTATTTAAAATATTTTTTTATTTTTTTTTTTGTCATTCTCATGTCACCTTGTCCCTCCTATTACATCCCTGGTTTAATGATTCTATTCCACCATTTCTTCAATATTGGTGTAATGCTTGTTCCACGGCCACTTGACCCACAATGAGTTGGCCATGGCAAATTGTCCCATGGCGAGTTGTCCTAGACCAGGGGTGTCAAACTCGTAACGTCACGTGACGTGTCGCGGTGTATCACAACTTGATTTCCCATTGACAGGGCTGGGATGGGCGTGGTTTTGGCATGACACATCCGGTCGCGGGCCGGCAGCTTGACACCCTTGTCTGGACCTCTTCTAGATGTGTGGATTTCAGCTGTTAAAATTATCAGCATGACCTTTCTATATTTCTAGTATGCTATCACGTCAAATGGAATGCTGTTCATTCTATCTATCTCTCTCTCTCTCTCTCTCTCTCTCTCTCTATCTATCTATCTATCATCTATCTATCTATCTATCTATCTATCTATCTATCTATCTATCTATCTCTTTCTCTTTCTACCTCTCTCTCTCTTATCTCTCTCATCTATATTTATCTCTGTCTATATCTATCTATCATTTATCTCTATCTCTATCTCTTATCTCTATCTCTTTCTCTCTCTATCTCTTATCTCTCTCATCTATATCTATATCTCTATCTCTTATCTCTATCTCTTTCTCTCTCTATCTCTTATCTCTCTCATCTATATCTGTCTGTCTATCTATCTATCTATCTATCTATCTATCTATCTATCTATCTATCTATCTATCTATCTATCTATCTCTTATCTCTATCTCTTTCTATCTTATCTCTCATCTATATGTATCTATCTCTTATCTATATCTCTTATCTCTATATCTCTTTCTATCTCTATCTCTATCTTATCTCTCATCTATATCTGTCTATCTCTGTCTATATATCTCTCTCATCTATATCTGTCTATCTCTGTCTATCTCTATCTATCTATCTATCTATCTATCTATCTATCTATCTATCTATCTATCTATCTATCTATCTATCTTATCTCTTATCTCTATCTATCTCTCTCTTATCTCTATATCTTTCTCTCTCTCTTATCTCTATATCTTTCTCTCTCTATCTATCATCTATCTATCTATCTATCTATCTATCTATCTATCTATCTATCTATCTATCTATCTATCTATCTATCTATCTATATCTATCTTGTAAGGGTGCAGCAACTTTGCCTAAACTAATATAATTCACACCCCCTCTCAAATACGGTATATGTCCTAACTTGCCCTGGCACATGTAAAACGAGCATTTGCCTCCCGTCACATGACCTTATGAATAATTTTTTTGTCAAGAGAAGATTTACAAATATTTAAAAGACTACAGAAACATTAGAAGAAACAAAATATTACAAAAGGGTAAAAGTAACAGAAAAAAAGCAAAATAAAAATAAAGTGACTTCCCATCTTCGCAACAGCTACAAACATTGCGATTAGCATCTCTACCTTTCCCTTTGTTGCGTATCATAGTTCTCTTCTTCCCCAAACAATAAACCTCCAAAATAGCACTTAATTTTTAGCCATTTTCAACAAGAAGACTATAAACAGTTTTCAGGTTGTTGGTTTTTAAAAAAATAAAAGTAGTTATAATAAACCTTTTATTGTCAAAGTACAACATGTGTACATTGAGATTAGCTGAGCCTCCCCCCCCCGTGCTCTCTCCCCCCCCCAACACACAGTGACAACAAACCCTCCATCCCACCACACTATGTGAACCAACTACACCACACACCGGCCTCCCAAGTCAATTCTGCATAAGATTATGTCCCATTTAAAAGCCTAACAGCCCACGGATAAAAGCTATTTTTCAGCCTGTTGGTACGGCTGGCTATATTCCTATATCTCCTACCGGATGGTAGGAGAGTAAAGAGGGTGTGAGTCATCCCTGAGAATCTTCCTCACTATAGTTCTCTCCTTAACCAGCAAGTCAATTTAACCATTCTACAAATCAGCCATCTTTATTATAATTTTTTCCATTATTGGTGTTTCTGTAGTCTTCCATTTTGTATACCTGGTCTGACCTGGTCTGATGGGTTAGGGTTGGGGTTTTAATATGTTTTAATATTGTTTTAAACTGGGCTAAATATTTAATCGTTTTTTAACTTTTGTATTCTGCTTTTTTTATATTTATTGCCCTGTACACCGCCCTGAGTCCTTCTGGAGAAGGGCGGTATAAAAATATAATTAAATAAAATAAATAAATAAATACATAATAGCCTCACTGCAGAAATTGTATATAAAGCCAACCGTCCATGAGTGACAGTTGTTGTTACTCTCACAATAAGAGTAACAAAACAAAACAAAACAAAACAATACAGAACAGAACAACAACAACAACAACAACAATATAAAGTTGGAAGGGACCTTGGAGGTCATCTAGTCCAACCCCCTGCTCAAGCAGGAAAACCAAGTGAGAATGAGAATCCATAAATCTTAATAAGAAACATTCCAGTTTCATTTGTTAACTTTTAAAAATCTCTGCATCACCACATGCATTTTTATCCAGAGTCCTTTCGTTTTTTCACAAGTCCACCCTGCATGATAAAATCTCCCTTCATGTATTTTACCCTTCCCACAATGATTAAAACTTCCTTTAAACAATTTCTCTGGTGTCATTATACTGCACAAATAATACACTGGTGGGTGTTTTTTTGTGTGTGTTTTTTTAAAGCTTTCTTTTAAATTGTTTGACAGTGTGAATTTTGGATCTTTAAACCACATTCTCTGAATTCTAAAAAAATGTATATGTACATCATTATTTAAAGATGCCTCTCGCCCTTTCATATCGCCAGGCAACACTGAAGACATGTTACTTAAAGGGAAAGGACATTTCATTGCCAAATGGGAGATTCAGGCTGTCTTTTGCCGAGTTGGAATAAAAAATAATTTTCACAAATGGCTTCATTTGAAGAGCTTTTGCTTGTATCTTCAACCTTATTTTAGAGACAGCTAATGCCCTTTCAGGTGCCACCCTATGCTACAAGGTGCAGAAATCAAAATGTTCCTTTAGAAAAGATAAAGTGTAGTCCTTCGTAGAGTTACAGTAATTATTTCTAAATGTGTATCCGTAGACGTAATTTTAGCCTTCGGGGCACAATTCTTTTATTAGGGGGTGTGTTGAATGCGTTTGTGCTTTTTACCGAAAGGTAAAACAAACGCAAACAGCAAAACTTCAGAGGCATTGTACAGTGCTAATCTAGACAAACACATCTGACTAATTCTCATGCGCATATATATATATATGTTTTCTGAAATGCATCCTGCTGGCACAGTGTAGTATTTAACTAGCTAGTGATTTTAAGATGCCTTGACAGTTGCGCAGTCTGACTTGGCTCACGTGAAATACACGTTTGGCTGCAAAAATTAATACCGTCGTGACATGATTTCCTATAATGGGCCTGACATTCAAAAGGCTTTCTGCCTGCAATTCGGTTGGGCGAAAAAAGGAATCTTAACTGCATTGGAAGAGTCCAGATGCCTTTACGCATTTGAACCCTAGGTGGCAGAATTGCCCTATTTGAAACCTTTGGATTTGCATGAATTTCGGGCGCTGTCAAATTTCAAATAAGATCCTGATTTCCGCTGTTCCTTCGCTTCTTTATCACTTCTTTCCCCCATTAGTGTCAAATCTATCAGTAAGAGATAAGAATAGCAAGGCAGAATGTGGGAGATAGCATTCTTTTTTTTTTGGTGGGGGGGGGCGAGCTGCAAATAGGAAAGCACAGGGTGAATTTAAGGTGCGTTAAGTATTCTTTGCCTACTTCAGGGGTGGAGTTGCGAAAGCAAAAACGCATCGAAACAAGTGTGTCAGCGCTGCCATTGAAGAGAAGTGTTAAACTGGTGTCAGCAGGAAAGTACAGGTATTTTAAAAGCTGGTCTGAAATCTTCAGTTTCGTGGAAGGCTGCTTAAATGCCCTGAGATTTTCTTGAGACTGCATGTCTCTGGAAATTCTCAGTCGTCCAGATCATGGTTTTGTCCCAAAGTTGCTTTTTCAAGAGGCAACTGTACTTTCTTGTTTTTCTCTGAAGACCTTTCGCTTCTCATCCAAGAAGCTTCTTCCGTTCTAACCAGATAGAAGGGAATGGAAGGATTTATATTCCTTGCAGGCAGCTGGTTGTTTGCATTCTTTTAGAGAGTCACCAAGAAATTAAAAGACGCTTGCTCCTCAGGAGGAAAGCCATGGCAAATCTAGACAGCACACTAAAAAAGCAGAGACATCACCCTGTCAACAAAAGTGCGTATAGTCAAGGCTGTGGTCTTCCCAGTTGCAATGTATGGCAGTGAAAGTTGGACCATAAAAAAGGCTGAGCGCCAAAGAATTGAGGCCTTTGAACTCTGGTGCTGGAGAAGACTCCTGCGAGTCCCTTGGACTGCAAGGCGATCAAACCGGTCAGTCCTAGAGGAGATCAACCCTGACTGCTCTTTAGAAGGCCAGATCCTGAAGGTGAAACTCAAATACTTTGGCCACCTAATGAGAAGGAAGGACTCACTGGAGAAGAGCCTAATGCTGGGAAAGATTGAGGGTAATAGAAGAAGGGGACGACAGAGAATGAGGTGGCTGGATGGAGTCACTGAAGCAGTAGGCGTGAGCTTAAAGGGACTCCAGAAGAGGGTAGAGGACAGGAAAGCCTGGAGGAACGTTGTCCATGGGGTCGCGATGGGTCCGACACGACTTCGCAACTAACAACAACAAGAGAGTCACTGAGGCCACTTGGGGGTTTATCCACATACATTTGCACTACTCGGGTGACCCTGAGGATACAGACGAAGCCCCGAGTGGGCTCAACGTCTCTCTGTCTGCAAGGAATATAAATCCTTCCATTTCCCACCATCCAGTTAGAGCTGAAGAAGCATCTTTGAGGGAGAAGCGGAATGTCTTCAAAGCAAAACAAGAAAGTCCAGTTGCCTCTTGAAAACAGCACCTTCGGGACTTGAGACTGCCTATTGCTGAGGTTGCTACATGAGACTGCAAGATTTTGGTATTAAATGGTGTTTTGCGCTAACTTAAAAGAGGGAAGCGGTTGCAAGTTGAACTTAATTCCTGGTACCTGCATGCATGATGGTTTCCCATGGATATCGTCTGGATTTTAAAAAATAATAATAAAAAAAACCGAGTCTAGCTAACCATTCTGCAATTCCCAGGTGCCTCCCCCCCCACTAATTCTGCTTAGCTTTCTGAATAGGCCAAGGCCGGACACTAAATGCAACAATTAAAGGAGTGTAAATTCTCAACTTATATATATATTCGACCTGTCTAGTTCCACTCAGTCGATTTGGTAACAAGAGATCTCCCTATTGTAGCATTTATGGCTGTTGTACTGTCAGGGCTTTTTTTTTCATAGAACGCTCAGAATGGCGTTCTGGCACCTTTCTTTTTGTAAAAAAAAAAAAGCTCCCTCTATTGGCTTTAGGAGTAGGCAATCTTGGCTCTTTTTTATGACTCGTGGACTTCAATTCCCAGAAATCCTGAGACAGCCGTGCTGAGGGGAAAGAGAGAGGTTTCCAAGCTGAGCCATGCTGGCTCAGGAATTCTGGGAGTTGAAGTCCTTGAGTCATAAAAGAGCCAAGGTTGCCTACCCTGCACTAGAGGAGGACATTAAAATTATTTACAAGGTTACTTCTTTAGGAACTAAACTTTTAGAATCTAAAACAGCTAATTCAAAAAAGCCAACAGGAAAGAACCTCACATTTTTCATCTTCTGTCTTTTGGAAGGTAAAATTAGATAACAAAATAATCTATCATCTCTGCAATGAAATCAATAAAGGTAACAGGAAAGAAATGAGAAACATTTTTCTGAATGTAATATGTCTAATTTAGCTGATGCTAGAAAAAATAGTATCTTTTGTACACTCTTGAAAACTATTTTGAATCTATAACCTATTACAGCTAAACCACTTTAAATTAAACAATTCTTAAGAATGAAATATTCTTAATTTGGACTTTACTTTTACTGTTTGGACTGTTGTGAGTTTTGAAAAATAGATTATTTAGAATCTAGTTATGTTGCACTTCACTCTTTAAATAATTAACCAAGTATAACAACATATGTTTTCCATGGTGAGCTTATCATCAATAACAACATTTATTAAAAAGGCTAAAATAATTTCTGGTTGTATTATCTGTACAATAAAATTTTGTTTAGTCACATTCTTTCACTTTTCACATTCTGGACAAGCAGTGGTCATGTATCTTAGCAAAAGATGTTACATATGTGTTTCTCATCTATAACTATGGCACCCTAAGGATACCTGCATACATGCAAATGCTCTTCTGGGATCAGTAACACAGCAGGGATTGCTTTTTCCTTCCAGTAACATTGCTGGGAAATACCAAACATGGCCTTGAGAATTCCAATGTTTGTTACAAATTTTTCTGGAAGTGGTTGGAAAGAGGTTGTTTGGCGCCGGAGACCACTGCCATGAGGAACACAGCTCTGGGTTGGGGTTCAGAGCAGCTCCGGGTGGGGGCTCAGCACAGGCTGTGGCATGGCAACTGCGGGGAGGGGAATCCCCACGGTGGCAGTGGGGAGGTGAATCCCTGTGGCATGTGGCTCTGAGCCGCAGGGGCGGGGGTGTAAAGGACGGGTGGCGACGCCGTAGCAAGACACCGGCATTGGTTACCGGTTGTCCTCCGAGTGAGATTTAAGGTGCTGGTACTTACCTTTAAAGCCCTACATGGCTTAGGCCTGGGATATTTGCAGGACCATCCGCTGCTGGGAACGATCTCCCATCGCCCAGTACACTCACACAGAGAAGGCCTCCTCAGGGTGCCGTCGGCCAGACAATGTCGGCTGGTGACCCCCAGGAGGAGGGCCTTCTCTGTGGGAGCACCAGCCCTATGGAATCAACTTCC
Source organism: Vipera berus (assembly GCF_964194415.1). Lineage (NCBI taxonomy): Eukaryota > Metazoa > Chordata > Lepidosauria > Squamata > Viperidae > Vipera > Vipera berus. Next base: position 71,708,415 of record NC_138209.1, read on the forward strand.
CCTTGAGCTCCAGATGGCCCCGGATCTCCGGTCCTTTCACCGCGGCCTCAAAACACTCCTTTTCCATCAGGCTGACCTGGACTGACGACAAGGATTTTAATTATGGTTTTTAATTTTTAACTTCAATTTTAATTTATTTTATTGGGGCTGTTAATTTAATTCTTTTTAACTTTTGTATCGTTGTATTTTATTGTTGTTAGCTGCCTTGAGTCCTTCGGGAGATAGGGCGGCATATAAGTCCCAAAAATAAATAAATAAATAAATAAATAAATCTCTCCCAGTAACAGAACCTCTGAGTTCCGGCACCTTTTTTTTTTTTTTTAGAAAAAAAGCACTGTGTACTGTACTCATTTAAGCAATGAACCTGTGTTCTCGCTTGGTTTAAGCATTGCTTCTTTTATTAAAATAGCCATTATTTTACAGTTAATCAAATGGGAGAGAGCCTTGATTAGAAGATGAGTAATTAACAAAGGAAAATTGGTGAGCCTGTTTAAGGAGGTACAACTATGATTTTGAAACGTGCAAGTATGTTTTCGGAACTATATTTAGCATCACTAGAGAATTAACCTGGTTTTCCACTCTCCTGATAATTTTGAGATGTGACCTGTGGGGAAGCAGGGAAGCAAATTGCTGGGCATCATTCTTTTGTGACAGACAGAAGTAAGCAGGTTTTGGTGAATTACAGGAAAAAGAAAACCTCACCAGCCTTGCTTGCAGCGATCTTTCAGGAGAATAGAATAGAATAGAATAGAATAGAATAGAATAGAATAGAATAAATATTGGAATGAATAGAATAGAATAAATATTGGAATGAATAGAATAGAATAGAATAGAATAGAATAGAATAGAATAGAATAGAATAGAATAGAACAGAAAATAGAATAGAGTAGAGTAGAGTAGAACAGAACAGAACACAACAGAACAGAACAGAACAGAACAGAACAGAACAGAACAGAACAGAATAGAATAGAATAGAATAGAATAGAATAGAATAGAATAGAATAACAGAGTTGGAAGGGACCTTGGAGGTCTTCTAGTCCAACCCCCTGCACAGGCAGGAAACCCTATACTATTTCAGACAAATGTTTGTCCAGTCTCTTTTTAAAAACCTCCAGTGTTGGAGCATTCACATCTTCTGGAGGCAGGTTGTTCCACTGATTAATTTAATTTTTTTTAATTTTAATTCCATTTATATCCCGCCCTTCTCCGAAGACTCAGGGCGGCTTACAAGCTTAGCAGTAGCCTTCATTCTATGTATATGCCTGCTTATTAGGGCTTTCACACACACACCCCCAAGCGGCATTATTACAAAGTCAGCTTAATTGCCCCCAACAATCTGGGTCCTCATTTTACCTACCTGGGAAGGATGGAAGGCTGAGTCAACCTTGAGCCTGGTGGGATGCGAACCTGCACTAATTGCAGGCAGCTGGTGTTACTTAAGGAGGCATTAGCCCACTGCTCCACCAAGATTAATTGTACTAACTGTCAGGAAGTTTCTCCTTAGTTCTAGGTTGCTTCTGTCCTTAATTAGTTTCCATCGGTTGCTTCTTGTCCTGCCTTCTGGTGCTTTGGAGAACAGGTTGACCCCCCCTCTTCTTTGTGGCAGCCCCTGAGAGATTGGAACACTTCTGGTATGTATAATGAAGAAGTCAATACTGGTCCTTGAAAAGACCACAGTTTCGACCTCTTAGCTTTATGGTGTGTGAAAAAGGGGCAGAAATAGATGGAGATACAGTATGTATGTCTTTCCTCAACTCACACTTGTCCACAGTGACACCAGTCCTTATCACACCAGTCCAGCCTTGCAAAAAAAAAACAACAAAAAAAAACCCCAACCAACATCCCTCAGACCTCTTTCTTTGAAGAGAACGGAGTGACACTGTGGAAGGAGATAGAAATGAGCTGTGGGAAAAATCCCAAGAAAGAAATATTAATAAGGCAGAATATATTTCCCCAATGGAATAATGGAGAAGATCTTTTAAAACAGACAGAAACCAGCCCCAGCCCTTAGGCAGAGGCCAGCTTTTAGAAATGCAAATTCAATAATCCATTCAGGAAGGTTGGAGCTAGGAAGCTAGAAATTAGGAAGACAAAGACACCAAAAATCTACATAGGTAAAGGTAAAGGTTTCCCCGCACATGCGTGCTAGTCGTTTCCGACTCTAGGGGCCGGTGCTCATCTCCGTTTCAAAGCCAAAGAGCCAGCGCTTGTCCGAGGACGTCTCCGTGGTCATGTGGCCGGCATGACTAGACGCCAAAGGCGCACGGAACGCTGTTACCTTCCCACCGTAGTGGTCCCTATTTTTCTACATGCATTTTTACGTGCTTTCGAACTGCTAGGTTGGCAGGAGCTGGGACGAGTAACAGGCGCTCACTCTGCTACGCGGCACTCGGGATTCGACCCGCCAAACTGCTGACCTTTTGATCGACAAGCTCAGCATCGTAACCCACTGAGCCACCACGTCTACATACCCCCACCCAAATTCTAAGGACAGGAGACATAATAGGATTAACCCACCAATGCCAGAGGGGCACACTCAGACTCAGGTCAAAGTACATGACACAGGAAATACAAAGCCTCAAACAGGAACAGGAGACAACCTCAAGAGCCCCAGAAGGCATAAAGACCCACCACTCTGCTCTATGTGGTCATTTTTCCCAGAGCCATCTTTCTGTCTGGCTCTCCTCTTCAATAAACTACAATCTTCTTTCTAAAGCAGTCTCCATGTTTGTTTATTCCCAGCTTGGACTGGACCCTGATGAAGATTTCTCTTTCAACAGGGCAACGGATGACTTGGTCATCTAGATCATGCAAACTGAGTTACTCCTTTTAGGATTCTGAGGGAAATAATACTGAAATAACACTATGGAGATTCTCAGCCATCCAGGTCATAGTTATCCCAAAGATGCTTTTTCAGGAGGCAACTGGACTTTCTTGTTTTTCTTGGAAGACATTTCCCTTCTCATCCAAGAAGCTTCAGCTCAGAGCTGAAGCTTCTTGGATGAGAAGCAAAACGTCTTCCAAGAAAAACAAGAAAGTCCAGTTACCTCCTGGAAAAAAACCATTTTTGGGATGGCTGAAGATGAATATTTTGAATGTGATGGTTTTCCTTGATCCTGGGGAACATCTCAATTTTTTCCGCCTCCGAAAAGGCCTGAAGTGGCAGGTGAAATTAATGTTTCATGTCTCGATAGGAAGCAATTGCTAAGTCATGAATCTGTTTTGAGCCGGTTTATTTTAGAATGAATACATTCTGTTTTGACAGGCTGGCATGGTCTTCCCTTGAGCAGTTTAGACCCTATCAGATTGATTTAATGCACCATGTTGCTTTAATTATCTCCCCTTTCCAGATTATTTTTTGAAGTACAGATTTATATAGATAAAAACATCACTGGCCTCTTCATTAGCTTCTACATGGCCTGCAAGGAAAAAAAAAGGCCCTTTGTAGAGCTTCACCTGACACAACAATTAGCATAATCAGGGCTGAAATGCAAACTTGCTTGACCTTGCTCATAAGTTTTGCATGCCTCGCTTTAAAGTTTTCTGCTAATGGTAATTCATTATGGAAACGAGGAGTCCTTGGTGCTCTCTGAGCTTGGTTGTTTGTGGATGATAATGTTGCTAGTTGAGTAATGAAACATCTGCAAGACTTCACAGTTCAACCCTGAGCTTCAGAGAATTCTCGTCTACTAAAATCACGGAACTATTTTTGTGAATCTGTCTATAGCAGGGCTTTTCAACCTTTTCACCCATTGTACCACTTTTAGGATATGGCAACATCCGAGGACCACCAGTCGCCTAGCAAGGTGTCAAAAACTTGACCAAAAAAAAAAGGAAAAAAGTGATGAAGTACAGGTAGTCCTCGACTTACAACAGTTTGCTTAGTGACTGTTCGAATGTTACAATGGCACTGAAAAAAGTGTCCCACCCAAGCCACAGCTGAGCAAGACACCTGCCTGCCCGCCCGGCGGCGCTCTTCCTCCTGTCCGAGGTTTTCATGGTTGTGAGCATTTCTGTTGAGGATTGGCAGCGGGGGTGGGGTGGGGGTGGGTGTTTGGTTTTTATTCCCCCCCTCTCTGCTGGGTGGTTGCAGCAGGTTTTGGTCACTTCACATGACTCTGGGACACTCTGACCGTCATAAATATGAGTCAGTTGCCAAGCATCTGAATGTAAATCACAAGACCCTGGAGATGCTGCAACATTCCAGCTGATCGGCGCTTCTTCTGGGCTCAGCAGAAGCACGGGGATCAGTGCTGAGCTCCAGCTGGAGCCTGGTGCTGATCCTGGCGCTTCCGCTGAGCCCTGACAGCCCCGAAGAAGTGCTGATCCTGGCACTTCCGCTGAACCCTGACAGCCCTGCAGCTCCAGCCGTCTCTCCCTCAGGCTTGTGCGGTGCTGCCACTGGTTCAGCTCATTCCCCTCCCCTGCTACCACTTTTCTACGATGGTTGCGTACTACCTGCCAGGTGCCAATGTACCACAGGTGGTACCCGTACCACTGGTTGAAAAGCCCTGTTCTACACTAAGAATTCTTCTTGGAGCAGTTCAAGCATGAAGGATAGGTTCTGTTCAGCATCCCATGTTGAACTATCGTGCTTAAATAAGATACGTTTGGGGGTTGTATAGTATCCAGTTGTCATGTTATCTCTGTGAACTTATGCAGAATTGACTTGGGAGGCCGGTGTGTGGTGTAGTTGGTTCATATGGTGTGGTAGGATGGAGGGTTTGTTGTCACTGTGTGTTGGGGGGAGGGAGCACGGGGGGAGGTTCAGCTAATCTCAATGTACACAAGTTGTACTTTGACAATAAAGGTTTGTTATTATTATGTTCCCCCGGAAAGTTCTTGCATTTATCCTTGAATTCTATTGGTGAGAAATCAATCGATGCTATCCTTCCATCCCCCCCACCATCCAGATTCAACTGAGGAAGCTTCTTGGATGAGAAGCAAAATGTTGCCTCTTCCTCAAATAAAAGGGCAGTCCAGCCTTTTGAAAAAACACACCTTTGACACAACTGGATGACTGAGAACCTCTGTAGAGAGGTTGGTAAGAAAACAACAACAACATAGTAACATCTTCCAAGTCGAGCTTGATTTCAGATGGCTTCATGGGAAGATCCATGTACTTTTTTTGGCAAACATTAGAATAAATTGCAATTACTTTCCTCCAAGGTGGTTTTTCCAGTTTCCCACTATAATATATTGCCTTCTCTTCTCCTCATAGTTTCCCATCTGGATATTAACTAGGCCAGGGGTAGGCAAACTTTGGCTCTGTTATGACTCGTGGACTTCAACTCCCAGAATTCCTGAACTAGGCATATAGCAATAGAACTTACATACCGCTTCACAGCCCTGTCTAAACGGTTTACAGAGTCAGCCTCTTGACTTCCGACAATCTGGCTCCTCATTTTACCAACCTCGGAAGGATGGAAGGCTGAGTCAACCTTGAGCCAGTCAGGATCAAACTGCTGGCAGTGGGCAGAATTAGCCTGCAATACTGCACTCTGACCACTGTGCCACCACGGTATATATTCTGCAGAGAATGAGGTAGCTGGATGAAGTCACTGAAGCAGTAGGCGTGAGCTTAAAGGGACTCCAGAAGATGGCAGAGGACAGGAAGGCCTGGAGGAACGTTGTCCATGGGGTCGCCTGGGGTGGGACACGACTTTGCAACTAACAACAACAGTACATAAAACAAAATATGAACATGATGTTTTGCTTTGTGTTTCTTGAAGTGCTGTATCCAAACACTTAGCCAGGTGACTTTTGCATTTCCCATAAATCTCTTTGACGAATGAATTGCAGGTCCTTGAGTTACAGCTACCATTGAGACCAAAACGTATGTTGCTAAGTGAAACATTTGTGAAGTGAGTTTGCCTCATTTTACCGACTTTACATGCCACAGTTGTTAAGTCGAATCGTTGCATTTGATAAGTTGGTAACACAGTTGTTAAGTGAATCTGGGCCCCCCCGTTGACTTTGCTTGTCCGAAGGTCGCAAAAGTGGGTTGTATGACCCCCCCGGGATGCTGTGACTGTCGTAAATATGAGTCGGTTGCCAAGCACCTGAATTTTGACCATATTACCACAGGGAAGCTGCGGTGGTCGTAACTGTGAAAAAAAGGTCATGTCGCTTTTTTCAGTGCGGTTGTAATGTTGAGTGGTCACTAAATGAACAGTTGTAAGTCGAGGACCACCTGTACAAAGACTTGATTTTACTGCTATTGTGTATTGCAAATCATAAATGTATGGCTGAGCTACACTTTATCGAGGAAAAAAACCCCCAGCACCAACAATCTTCCAGATTGTTGAAGGCTTATTGTACTGCATATGTTCGCCATATCCTCTGTGCAAGAACATTGTTTAATGACAATATTATTTTAATGGGGTGGGATCGCCAGCTACAGGTATTAAGAGGGGCCAGAGTTTGGAGGTCGTGCACTGGCCTGACCTCCCCCAGAATCCTTGAGGTCTTATCTTGCCTGTCAAGTTTCTGACGTATGGGCTTTTCAAGTGACTCTGAGGCATTGTTTACCTTAAAAGTCCTTTATTAGCCTAATACACCGGCAAATGCTTGCTCGAAGGAAGCTGTAATCTGAAATCTCTGTCCCTTGCACAATATATTAAAACACAATTCTCCACCTTTCTAATTTTGTCGTTAATCATATTCTCCAATTAATTTAAAGAATCAGTTTCCCTTCCGTTAGAAAACCGGCCAAGGCCTTATCTTCTTTACTTAGAGAGAGATGGCCTTGAAATCGTACTCCTCCCCCCTCCCAACCTTAAACTAAATGTCTTAAAGCAATACACAAGTTTAACATATGAAATGGCTACTTCTTCATCGCATGTCAAGCAATAACATTCGATGTTAGCAGCATTGACATTGCCATTCTGAGGGGAATGAAGTCAGTGTGGTGAGATTCTTGTAATAGAGCTGGCTAGCAATAAAATTCCTGTTGAGGCTCTTTACGATTGGTCCCGGTTGCTTTCACTCGGCAAGTCAATATTTCACTGTTTATCATCTCTTATTTTACAGTCTCTCTGTCTTGCAAGATCTGAGGGGGTCCTTGGTGCTCTCTGAGCTGGCTTGTTTTGTTGCAGTGGTTTCATGACCCAAACTAGAGCCTTGGAGCCTTGGTGGAGCAGTGGGCTAATGCCTCCTTAAGTAACACCAGCTGCCTGCAATTAGTGCAGGTTCGCATCCCACCAGGCTCAAGGTTGACTCAGCCTTCCATCCTTCCGAGGTAGGTAAAATGAGGACCCAGATTGTTGGGGGCAATTAAGCTGACTTTGTAATAATGCCGCTTGGGGTGTGTGTGAAAACCCTAACAAGCAGGCATATACATAGAATGAAGGCTACTGCTAAGCTTGTAAGCTGCCCTGAGTCTTCGGAGAAGGGCGGGATATAAATGGAATTTTAAAAAAAACCAACTAGGTAACATCATCAGCACTAGCGCCAACGAGGTTAGCTAGTTTGGGTCGTGAAACCTCTGCAAGAAAACAAGCACGTTCGGAGAGCACTAAGGAGCCCTCAGGTCAATCCTGAGCTACAAATATTCTCCTTTGTCAGTCTTGCTAGATTGTCCAGGCAAGAAATACCCATAGATGACTTTATCCTACTTTATTGTAAGGTTGCATTAACAGAATCTTAAAAGGCTGAATAATCAAGAAGAGAAGCAACCTTGGAATTGAGGAGAAACTTCCTAACAGTGAGGATAATTAACCAGTGGAACAGCTTGCCTCCAGATGTTGTGGGTGCTTCATCACTGCTGGGTCTTCAAGAAGAGACTGGACAGCCACTTGTCTGAAATGGTATAGAGCAGGGGTAGGGAACCTTGGCTCTTTTATGACTCATGGACTTCAAATCCCAGAATTCCTGAGCCAGCATGGCTCAGCTTGGAAAGCTCTCCCTTTCCCCTCAGCGTGGCTGGCTCAGGAATTCTGGGAGTTGAAGTCCACGAGTCATAAAAGAGCCAAGGTTGCCTACCCCTGGTCTAAGCTGTGGGTCTTCCCCCGCCTTCCAAGGTCATTCACACATCCATCCATCCATCCCATTTCTCAACTCCCAGAATTAGGATACTTCATACAATGCAGGAAAACAACTGTGATTTCTGAAAGCTGGTAAGCTTTCATTGTTAAATGCTAAAAAAGCATTACAGTGTTAAATTCGCCACTTTCTGTCTTTTTTAAACATTTTGCTAGGGTATCAAAAAGTTGGGTCAAAAAAGCCAAGATGGTGGCCACAGCAATGTACTTGGACCTCTGCCTTTTCCCATCACATCAATGAGGCTGTCATATTGAGCGGTTTTTTTTTAACATGCCCCACCTTGTACACCTAACATATTGGTCTATGTAGTAGGATGCTACTAGCATGCTAACTAAGTTGCTTTACTTCTTGTATAAGCGAAAATATCTTTTTCCTCCGGTAATTGTTCGATTTAGTGCCCTCTTCAGCTGTTTTCCTCTTGTAGATGTTCCCAGTTGATTAAAATTTACTGCATCCATTTCTGTATAAAATGCTCTTTTACTCCTGCATTTGTCTTGACATGTTTACGGTTTGAATCGGTAACTGTTGTGCCCGAAGCAAAACAGAGAAATAGACTAGTATTTTTGACTTTCTTCTGCCGCTGCTGAGAAGTTTGTATTTGTTGTTCACCAGGAGGCCAAGAAAATTAAAATGGTGATGATTAGTATGTAAAGGATGATTGCATCTGAAAGTGGGAACAATCTGAATTACATACGTGGATTTTTCCACCGAAATGCTAAACCTATCGTAGATCAGTTGTGACAGCTAACTTTCGTATTCAGAGAGATCCCAATTTTTACGTGCCAAACGTACTGTATATGAACAGAAGGCATATTCCTCCTTGTTAATTACTCTTGATGTAATTAAGAGGGGAAACACAAATCCATATCCGCAGCCAGTATTGGGGATTGATTCTGCAACCTTGTACTCCTGGATCCCCTGACCTATGGGCTAATTAAACAAGCCGAGCAAATTGTGTCACTATAATAAGAACTGAACTCTGTTGATGCTGCAGTCTGTATTTTCTTGTACCCTGTAACAGCTTATGTAGCAAAAAGGCAGGGTGGTATGATGTTCATTTAGAAATTAATTGCTGCTGGTTCCTCACCTAGCTCATTTTGCTATAAACCAAAGGGATTTGGTTCATGGCAAAATGGTTTATGACCGTTTTGCTTCAGATCAGCAGTGGCGGTTTCTCGTAACCCCAAAGCTTTAGCGCAGATGGTGGATCGTGTCTGCTTTTTTTTTTATTAAAGAGTTTTACAAATTTTTTTTACAATACATATCCTCAAACCCACCCCCACCAAACCACCCCCCTTCCCCCCCCACTTCCCAGAGCTGAATACAGGGTTATAGATATAATAATCATATTCTAACTAAAATTATCCATTATAAAATTAACCAAATTCATAATGTGCTTTAACTCCCCTTTAACATAGATACATTCAAATTATTAAAAACATAATAATAATAACTTAAACAAAAATATAATCAATACTAATACTAAAATTAATAACAATAATCCTCTAAAATCTACTCATAAGCTAAGTGGAACTTTTTAGTCCCATATTTGTTCTGAATATAATCTATCCATCTCCTCCAAACTGAAATATATCTTTCCTGTGAATGATCCTTCAGATAAGCAGAAATCTTAGACATTTCTGCAAGATTCGAAACTTTAAACACCCATTCTTCTATAGTAGGCAAACTATCCTTCTTCCAGTATTGTCCCACCAGTAACCGTGCTGCTGTTATCATATTCAACATCAAATTGGTTTCTTTAACATCACAATCTACAACAATACCCAATAAAAACTATTGCGGAGAAAACTTTATCTTTTTCTTAATCGTGTCTGCTTTTGAAGATGCTGAGTTGAGCCGATTCCAAAAAAAAACACACAAAACAAAACGCTCAACGAAGGTTTTCAGGGCTTAGTATTTGCAAAGCTGGTTTAGCTGCGCACAACGCATCCTGATCGCTTCGTATCTTAATGGGGAGCCTTGTTTTTTTTTTTCCTTCTCAAGAGTGCCCAATAGATGTCTCTGGAGGTTTAGAAATGGAACACGTCTACTCCCTTTAGCTCCTTCGTAAGAGGCCGGAATTCAGGGATCTGCCCTTTGAACATAAATTGGCTATGCATTCCCTCAGCTTCCTTTTAGAATGGGTCTAATAATCCACACGAAATAGTGGGAAATAAAACATATATGTCAAATCTAAGTAATTGAAATAACCGATGCAGGCATCTCATGAAATTAGAATAGAATAGTGCTGGAAGGGACCTTTGAGGTCCTCTATTCCAGCCCCCCCCTCGCTCAAGTAGGAGAACCTATACCATCTCAGACAAGTGACTGTCCAGTCTCTTCTTATAAAACCTCCAGTGATGGAGCAGTCATGATTTCCGAAGGCAAGCAGTTCCACTGGTTAATTGTCCTTGCTGTTAGGAAGTTTCTCCTTAGTTCCAGGTTGCTTCTCTCTTTGATCAGTTTCCAACCATTGTTTCTTGTCCTGCCTTCAGGTGCTTTGGAGAATAGCTTGACTCCTTCTTCTTTGTGGCAGCCCTTCAGATACTGGAATGCTGCTATCATGTCTCCCCTATTTCTTCTTTTCTTTAGACTTGTTGTTGTTGTTGTTAGCTGCAAAGTCGTGTCCGACCCATCGCGACCCTATGGACAACGTTCCTCCAGTCCTTCCTGTCCTCCACCATCTTCTGGAGTCCATTTAGACTCACGCCTACTGCTTCAGTGACTCCATCCAGCCACCTCATTCTCTGTCGTCCCCTTCTTCTATTGCCCTCCACCTTTCCCAGCATTAGGCTCTTCTGCAGTGAGTCCTTCCTTCTCATTAGGTGGCCAAAGTATTTGAGTTTCAACTTCAGGATCTGGCCTCCTAAAGAGCAGTCAGGGTTGATCTCCTCTAGGACTGACCGGTTTGATCGCCTTGCAGTCCAAGGGACTCGCAGGAGTCTTCTCCAGCACCATAGTTCAAAGGCCTCAATTCTTTGGCGCTCAGCCTTTTTATGGTCCAACTTTCACTGCCATACATTGCAACTGGGAAGACCATAGCCTTGACTATAGCCAAACCCAAGTCCTGCAGCCGTTCTTCATAATGTTTTAGTCTCCAGGTCTTGGATCATCTTAGTAGCTCTTCTCTGAACTTTTTCCAAGGTCTCAACATCTTTTTTTGGTGATATGGTGACCAAAATTGGTTGCAGTATTCCAGGTGTGGTCTCAGTGTTATCTCAACGTGACATGATAACTGTCTTCCAATATTTGAGGCGCTATCACAGAGAAGAAGGATTGACTTATTCACCAAAGCACCAGAGGGCAGAACAAGAAACAAGGGGTGTAAGCTTATTAAAGAGCAATCTAATCTAGAAGTAAGGAGAATTTTTTCAGACAGAACAGTGAATCAGTGGCGCAGCCTCCCTCTCGAAGATGTGGGGTCTCCATTGCTGGAGGTTTCCAAAAGTAGAATGGATAACCATTTGACCTCCTGCCTTGAGTAGGAGGTTGGACTAGAACAGGGGTAGGCAACCTCGGCTCTTTTATGACTCGTGGACTTCAACTCCCAGAATTCCTGAGCCAGCGTGGCTCGGCTTGGAAACCTCTCCCTTTCCCCTCAGCGTGGCTGGCTGAGGAATTCTGGGAGTTGAAGTCCACGAGTCATAAAGCGGCCTAGGCCTAGGCCAGGGGTAGGCAACCCTTGGCTCTTTTATGACTCGTGGACTTCAACTCCCAGAATTCCTGAGCCAGCATGGCTCAGCTTGGAAACCTCTCCCTTTCCCCTCAGCATGGCTGGCTCAGGAGTTCTGGGAGTTGAAGTCCACGAGTCATAAAAGAGCCGAGGTTGCCTACCCCTGGACTAGAAGACCTCCAATGTCCCTTCCAGCCTGAAAATTCTGCATTTTATGTTTTCTCCATTCTCTAGTTGCAGATCAGATCTTCAAAGTCTTCTTGATTTCTCCCTTTTCTCTGGGATATTCTCCCCTTCCCTTTTTCTTTGCAACTCTTTTCCAAATGAACTAACGATTTTTTTAAAAAAATCTTTAAAAAAATCTTTATCCCTAAATAACACTAGACTGGGTAGCAATCTTTCTGGAAGGGGATGCAGCAAACCACCCTCCTCCAGGCCTGATTTACTCTTTTTTTTTCTTTGATTCATTAGTGTTTTTTTATTTCACTTTGCTGTCTCTGAATTAAATCCACTGCTATGGCAACCCAGAGAGGTAAAGTTTGGCCGAAGCTGCCCACACATCTGTGGAGAAGAATGGACACTTAAATGTCTAGACTCAACACTTTAAAACCCCACATTCTTTGCAAACCCAGTTGTAAAGAAGGGTAGTAAGAAACTCTTCTATAAGCATCTCGTTGGAAGACCCAGACAGTGAGAAAAATTGTGGGCAGTGACTGCTTTCCCATTTTTCTTTCGTTGCTACTTGAGAAGTTTTTTCTGCTGACTATATTTCTATCTGTGCTCAAACTAGGGCAGAATTGTGATCCTTCTGCTGTAAGGGTGATGCTTTTGCTTGTGCATTTTTTTAGCCATCTACCTCTCAAACCTGTTTATATTTTGCTTTGGTTTCCACAAGAAGGTTTGGGATGCTGTGCCAAAAGCAACTTCATCCTTCTGTCCAACTCTTAGGACAAACATGTTTCTCCTCCGATTGAAGGCAGCACTTTCTCCCAAAGTAATCCTGGTTTTATTTCTCTTCTTTTCAATCCCATCTAGGCCTCCTCATGCAAGTTTGCTCCACACTTCTAAATGATTCAGGGTCTCCCATCTAATCAAGGGGTCCCCAAACCCTGGGCTTGTGGTCCAATACCAGGCCACGTGAGTGATGGGCAAGTGCACACACGAGTGGAGGACAGCCAAGACGATTATAGGAAGCTTGCTTCCCATTAATCAGGACACTGCTTACAAAAGCTATGTACTTAGAGCTTGGAGCATTGTTAGAGACCCCACCACATACCCTCACTTCATGGTCTGTTCCTGTTGCTCCCCTCTGGGAGGAGGTTTCGAAGTATGTCCAGCAGGATTACCAGATTCTGTAATACAGACATCCCCAACCTTTTGGGCACCAGGGACTGGTTCCATGGAGAGAGGTTTTTCCCCGGACCAGAGAATGCGTAATTTTGTGTGCTGCCTGCATCCCACAGATGGGGCTTTGCTTGTTAGTGTGGACCAGTTGCTGGCATGCCATGGCCCAGTACTGGTCCACAAACTGGGGGTTGGGGACCCCTGCTGTAATATCTTTGTTCCCTATGCCACGGTTTTCAACCTTTTCACCCATTGTACCACTTTTAGGATATGGCAACATCCGAGGACCACCAGTGGCCTAGCAAGGTGTCAAAAACTTGATGACCAAAAAAAGAAGAAGCAATAAGTGATGAAGTACAGGTAGTCCTCGACTTACAACAGTTTGCTTAGTGACTGTTTGAAGTTACAATGGCCCTGAAAAAAGTGCCCACCAAGCCACAGCCAAGCAAGACGCCTGCCTGCCTGCCCGGCGGCGCTTTTACTCCTGTCTGAGGTTTTCATTGTTGTGAGCATTTCTGTTGAGGATTGGCAGTGGGCGTGGGGTAGGGGGGGTGTTTGGTTTTTATTCCCCCCACCGTCTGCTGGGTGGTTGCAGCAGGTTTTGGTCACTTCACATGACCCTGGGACAGTGTGACAGTCATAAATATGAATCAGTTGCCAAGCATCTGAATGTGAATCACAAGACCCTGGAGATGCTGCAACATTCCAGCTGATCGGCGCTTCTTCTGGGCTCAGCAGAAGCGCCAGGATCAGCGCCGAGCTCCAGCTGGAGCCTGGCGCTGATCCTGGCACTTCCACTGAGCCCTGACAGCCCCGAAGAAGCGCTGATCCTGGTGCTTCCACTGAACCCTGACAGCCCTGCAGCTCCAGCCATCTCTTGCTCAGGCTTTTGCGGTGCTGCCACTGGTTCAGCTCATCCCCCGCTACCACTTTTCTGGGATGGTCGCATACCACCTGCCAGGTGCCAATGTACCACAGGTGGTATCCATACCACTGGTTGAAAAGCCCTGTCCTATGCTACTCGTCTTGTAAACTTGCAAGATTCATTTCTCTTGCCATGCATACGTATACATCCAAGGTAGACTGTGTTGTTTCTCTGTAACATAGAATATATGTGGGTATATGTAATATTTTTTGTCGTATTTAAGTAGTGTATATGGGAGGCGGTGACCCTTTGAGAGCTCTGTGCAATGAAATTTCGTTTTGATGTATGCCGATTAGTGTACATCTAAAGTGACAATAAAGTTATTCTATGTTTATGCAGGACGCTTGTGCTCCTGCGTGAAGCTCCCTTCATACTCTTGCACGATCACAACCGCTCTCCGCTCATATGTGAGTGAAGTGCCTGCTACTTGTGCAAGTGGAGCTTTGTGCACGGGTGCAAGTGCCTTCCGCTCACGCACAAAGCTCAATTTGTGCACAGGGAGGGCACACACATCCTCCACTCACACCAATGCAGCTGTGCGCGCACACATGTGCCTGCCATTCACACACACACACACACCTGCATTGGCCAGGCCACCAAGGTGAAAAGATTGGGGACCGTTGACCTAAACAGCTGACCGAGTCACTCATGCCTTAGTCCAACCCGTCTTGACTATTGCAATGTGCTGTACGCGGGGCTGTCCTTGAAAAGTATCTTGAAGCTTCAGATTGGTCCAAAATACAGCAGCCCACAGGTTTTTATGCAGGCCTAGGTGTGCACATGTGTCATCTCTCCCGTGGGAATGGTATTGATTGATGATGTGCATCTGGGTCCAATTCAAGGTGCTGGTTGTCACCTTTAAAGCCCTACATGGCTTGGAACCAGGTGATTTGAAGGACTGCCTTTTTCTGGTCACATCTATCTGACCCACCAGAGTGGGGAGACAGAGAATGCTGCAGGATTCCCTCTCCAAAGGAAGTACAATTAGTGGATCTAAAGAGAAGTGATTCCTTCCCTATGGAATACTATTCCTGCAGAGATAAGATTAGCCCTCACTTTGATAGGTAAAGGTAAAGGTTCCCCCGCACATGCGTGCTAGTCGTTTCCAACTGTAGGGGCTGGTGCTCATCTCCGTTTCAAAGCCGAAGAGCCAGCGCTTGTCCGAGGACGTCTCTGTGGTCATGTGGCCGGCATGACTAGACACCAATGGCACACGGAACGCTGTTACCTTCCCACCGTAGTGGTCCCTATTTTTCTACTTGCATTTTTACCTGCTTTCGAACTGCTAGGTTGGCAGAAGCTGGGACAAGTAACAGGCACTCACTCTGCTACGCGGCACTCGGGATTCGACCCGCCAAACTGCCGACCTTCTGATCGACAAGCTCAGCGTCCTAACCCACTGAGCCACTGCGTCCCTCACTTTGATACTCTTCCCCAAAGTCCCAAAAACCTGGTTTTTGCCAATAGGCCTGGAGAACCCAGAGTGGGATGGAGCCCACTAACTGGCTGATTGCTACTTTCAGGAGGCTATTGCTTTTGTTGTTTTAAATATGGGATTTTAATTTTTCTAAGCTGCCCAGAATCACCGAATGTGAGTTGGGCAGCCATATAAATTTTCTTAAATCAATAAATAACACGAATTAAAAGAGAAAGGGTTCCTGTGAAGGTCGCAAATGTGGACATTGGTTGCAAAGTTGCCTTTCATCACTGTCATAACGTAGAGCTGTTGCTGGCCTTGAGGCAGTTGCTAAGCAAGATCTACCTGTGGCACATAAGCCTTTGAATCCACATTGATTCAATCAAAGTGTGGCTGACATCTTAACTCTGTGGTGTCCTTGGTATTATTTTTTTCCCAATTAGATTAGATTAGATAACCTTTATTGTCATTTTTTTCCCCTGTGGGCACAATGGCACATATTAAAAATGAAATTTAGTTGCTGGCTTTCAAGTGTTACGTACATGACACACATTTAAAACATACCATATACAACGTATGTATAGACGTACACCCTTACGTATAAGGTAAAGGTAAAGGTAAAGGTTCCCCTGCACATGTGTGCTAGTTGTTTCCAACTTTAAGGGCCAGTGCTCATCTCTGTTTCAAAGCCAAAGAGCCGGCGGTTGTCCGAGGACGTCTCCGTGGTCATGTGGCCGGCATGACTAGATGCCAAAGGCGCACGGAACGCCGTTCCCTTCCCACCGTAGTGGTCCCTATTTTTCTACTTGCACTTTTACGTGCTTTCGAACTGCTAGGTTGGCAGAAGCTGGGACAAGTAACAAGTGCTCACTCTGTTACGCGGCACTCGGGATTCGACCCGCCAAACTGCCGACCTTATGATCGACAAGCTCAGCGTCTTAACCCACTGAGCCACCGCGTCCCTTACGTATAAGCAACATATAAATAGTAATCACGGTCCATCTTGAATATGTAATGGAAGGAGGAAGCTTGAGGGTTCACAAGGTTAATACTGTACGGAATGAAACTCTGACTGAATCTGAATGTTCTGATTCGGATACCACGGAGGCCCCTCCTCCCAGAAAACAGGTCGTGAAGAGGTTGTGTAGTGTCTCAGACAATCTTGCGGACCCTGCTCAAGCAACGCCTCTGTGCTATGTCCTGTGTGGAAGGGAGGAAACTGCCAATGATCTTTTCTGCCATCCTCACCACTCTCTGCACCGCCTTCCTGTCTGAAGCAGTGATTGTTCTCCATGCTGTTTTTAAACATATACTACATTCATCTCTATGCTCGTCGTTTGAACTGGCTGGCTGAATTAAGTGAGAACAGCCTTTCCAACTGGGTTAATGATGTCTTAACTGAGCCTCGGATCAAACCTTCAGAGTCTTTGGAGAATATTCTTGCCTTCTTTAGTTATATAGGGTAGGTAGCTTTCCCCCCCCCCCCCCAGCTAGCCAGCTGCCGGCTAGCCTGAAAAGGAGAGTCCAATTGCTGGAAATGCACCTTATTCCATAAACTCAATTAAATGTTATGTGCATCCTGTAAATATAGGTGTCTTGAGTTTTGGAAAGAAAATAAGGGAATTAAATGTTAGCAACTAGCATGGCACCAGTGGGAGCTTACGATGGAAAATTAGTCAAAAGATGCCTGTGATTGATTCCGATTGCATTGATAAAAATAATCTAATGGGAGACCTCTGAGACATAATACAGTTTTAGCCCTTCCGAGCCCTGTGGCTCCCTTGTTAGCAGCACAAAGACTTTATACCAAAGGCAGCCTTTCTGGAGATATTCATAACAGAATTAAAGAATCAGGTCACTTAGGAAAATGCAGCTGACTCAGTTCAGCCTACAACGTGGCATTAAAGTTGGAGATTAATTTTGGGGCAGGCTAAGAATAAATCTATTGCAGGCACACCTGCTACGAAACCATAAGTATCCGCTTTAATAATTTATAATGATAGCCCAGTAAGTATCTGATGTTTTCCTTATTGGCTGAAAAGCTTTTTAATGAAGGGTCTTTTTTTTATTATGCGGCTGACTTGATACGTCAGACCAATGAGTTTGGGGTGACACTTTAGAGCAGGGGTCTTCAAACGTGGCTCTTTTATGAGTTGTGGACTTCAACTCACAGAATCCCTCAGCTAGCATGCCCGGCTGAGGAATTCTGGGAGTTGAAGTCCACAAGTCATAAAAGGGCCAAGTTTGAAGACCCCTGCTTTAGAGAGTCAAAAAAAAACCCTAAACATTCCTCTTTAGCACCAAAAGAGAACAAGAAGTATGATGTCTGCTGTTGGAATGGACAACTCACCGTGACCAGTTTGGCTCAGCCAGCTTGCCACCACCAAGTCACCTCTGCCAACTCACCCCAGGACAATTCCACACAGCCAACTTACCGCAGGGACAACTCACCATGGCTGGCCGGAGGGACAGCTAGACAAGAGGGCAGAGCACAGGGTGGCGTCAATGGCCGGGGGCTTCCCATTTTGGCACACTCCCACTGCCATTGCAACTGTGCTGACCTCTGGCCCAAACAGACTGGGGATGGACAGCGGAGGTGGACAGCAGAGAGGTTTTGTGCAGTAGCACAGCAGCTGAGGGATCGCGGGGCTCCGCACCCTATGGCCGATTTCTACCTGCTAGGGTAGAAATGGGCCTGAAGTTGCCCCGTAGAGGCAACAAAGAAGGAAGGAAGTCCCGCCAATTGCGGAGAGATGGTGGTCAATCTGATCAGTTTGGGAAAAGCCCTCCAGAAATCGGTAGGAAAAAGGCTAGCTAATGTCAGAGTCTAGTCCAAGCTACACGCACCTGAAGTCCCAAAAGACTACTTTAAGCTGACTGTAAACAACGTATTTGGAACTGGGTAAGGGCATCACATTTTCACACATCCCACTTCTGCCACCATCGTTGGCCTGTTCAGCCTCGAGCTTGGCATGGTGGCAGTGGCAGGGGATGTGAAAATGGGGAGCTCCCTGCCCCTGCTCTGTGCCCTGCCCACCTGCCCGGCTCTTCCTCCAGTGACCTGTGTCAAGTTATCCCCACGGTGTGTTGGCTCTGTGGAGTTGTCCTGGGGTGACTTGGTGGCATCAGTTGGCAGAGATGAATTGGTAGTGGTGAGCTGGCGGCGATGAGTTGTGCTAGACCAGGGTGTCAAACTGGCGGCCTGTGGGCCGGATGCGTACATGCAGGCCATGCCCACCCAGGCTCCAAAAAGGCAAAAAATAAATAAATCACTATACGTCACGTGATGCAATTGAGTTTGACACCCATTTGCTCGACCCTTCTGCTGTATCTGTTATAAAAGATGCAACAGGGCAAAATAAATGACACCCAAACAAAGTTAGCAGGCGCATTTCATGGACCAAGCAGAGTTAACTTTTCTTAAGGAATTTTCAGATGAAGGACATACAATAACTGGAAAATTGTTCAACTCTCTTCTAGGAGATGATAAGTGTTTTTCTTCTCCCCTACTATAATCGCTTCAAAAATCCAAGACAAACTAGCACGGAGAGCTACATTTGGACTCAATCAATAGATAAGGACTAGAGAATAAAGTAGAGCATGGTGATTTTCCAACTGCGATCTGTAGATGTCTATGGAGATTCTCGATCATCCATTTCCCCAAAGCTGCTTTTTCCCCACCCTTTCTTTCAAAAGGCAACTGGGCTTTCTTGGGTCTTTCCTTTGAAAATGTTTTGCTTCTCATCCGAGAAGCTTCTTCAGTTCTAACTGAACGGTGGGGAATGGAAGGATTTATATTCTTTGCAGTCATCTGATCATTGAGCAATGTGAACGTTGGTGGTTAGATCTCCGAGAGGCCACTTTGGGGTTTATCTGTATCCTCAAAGTCACCTGAACCAGAGCGCAAATGGGTGCGGAACCTCCTTGGAATGGCTAAGATACTAATTCATAATTTGTAAGGCTCTTTAAAACTAATCTGTTTGATGAATCATGGAATCATGGTTTCCAAGGCAATTCAGTCTTGGGAGAACATGTATTCACAGAGGTTGCCTACCATGCTTTAACCCAGCTTCGGAAAGCGAACCCTTAAAATCCTGCAACTCAAACAACAGTTCCTCCTGGAGTGGGCAGCTTTTCAAAATGTCACACCTCTTGAATTCCAAGTGCTGTAACGATAATAAGTCTGTTTTTGATTAACATCTTTAATGTACCTGTTGATATGGACCCCCATGCTATCCTAAAATATCATGGAGATATTTCAGGGAGCCTTGAATACCTAGAGGGGACTAAGTACAGTATTAAATATTGAATATAATTACGTTCCCGTTGAAGCGGTGTTAAGCAATTAGCCTCTCCCCACACCCTCCTTTGAGGATTTGCTTTTCTTCATTTTCCCGAAGAATCATTCTTCACAGGCAACGTCAATGGTGCAATTTTGTTTTTCTTTTTGTCACTCAACACGGCTGACGGGAGAGTTCTGGCAATCGAATTCCATTCATCTGAAAGTTCCCAAGCTTGATAAACATTGATCTAAACTGGGGTAGGTAACCATGGCCATTTTATGACTTGTGGGCTTCAACTCCCAGAATTCCTGAGCCAGCCATGCTGGCTGAGGAACTCTGGGAGTTGAAGTCCGCAAGTCATAAAGGGGTCATAGTTCCCCACCTCTGATCTAAACCACATAACATATAATCCACGTAATAGGTAACCAGTCTGTGCAATTGGAGATAGCTGGAACCTAATTGAGGTTCTACAAGCTCTGTAGCTCTATGCAGGTTTATAACTTACTTCAAGGAAAACTGTGACCCCAACCCTTCCTTTTTATGGTTTCATAACTCTAATAAAGGTAAAGTTTCCCTCGCACATGCGTGCTAGTTGTTTCCAACTCTAGGGGCTGGTGCTCATCTCCGTTTCAAAGCTGAAGAGCCAGCGTTTGTCCGAGGACGTCTCCATGGTCATGTGGCCGGCCTGACTAGATGCCAAAGGCGCACGGAACACTGTTACCTTCCCACCGTAGTGGTCCCTATTTTTCTACTTGCATTTTTATGTGCTTTTGAACTGCTAGGTTGGCAGAAGCTGGGACGAGTAACAGGCGCTCACTCTGTTATGTGGCACTCGGGATTTGACCCACCAAACTGCCGACTTTCTGATCGACAAGCTCAGTGTCCTAATTGCTAAAATATTGAGATGCAGTTTCCTGCCATTTTAAGGCAAGAAACACATGGAAATGGTAATGTGGTAGGAGCGCACCTCCTCACTCCTTTTTACTATGCCCCCCAAATCACAACTATAAAGCTCAGGAAAAGAAATACAGCTATTGCAAAAAGCGGAAACATGGAAACAAGCCTGTTGATTCACAAAGAGAGCTCAATGGAGGCAATAGACAGACTAACGAAAAGAGGGTAAAAGTAATTACATGTGTTTGACAGGATTAAAACCAAAGGAAGCCAGTATTTTAGACCCATTGCTGGCCTTTGCGAAACAAGCTAAGCAAATCTAATAACGAAAGCACAAAACAAGCCTCCCAATTACAAAATGCTGTAAAACTGTATAAAAATCCTTGTACTTATCAAATCAATTTGTTAGCTGTCCCAGAGCTGCATGCTGTTGTTGGTTCTGCTCATCAATCAACCCACTTTCTTAAGCAGCCTCCATTTTATTCCCAGCTTGGAACTGGACCTGATTTTTCTTTCAACAGTAGCAGATATTGAACATATTTTCCCCAAAGTATTCAAAGAAAATTTCTAAACTCTAGCCATTTGCCTCACTCTCCAATCCACTGCAGTCTGCTAGCTCTTCCCAAACATAGGTGCCCTTCTCAGCCACCAAAATGTTCTTTATGTCTTAAGGTGGCAAAATTAAGAAATATTTTTTTTTCATGTTTGAGACACAGTTTCTCTTAATACATTGATTTTTGTGAAGAATTTCCCCTAAAATTAATGCATTGCTGGAATAATACATGTTCACTAAAATTTGCAGTGTGATTTCATGATTCCTAATAGGTACACTTTGAATATTGCACATGGAGAACAGCATTAGAGAATCTGGAGTACTCTGATTATTGAACTGTCTTTTGCCCTGTATCGTCTAAACAAGTAAATTAGGTAAACTTGCATAGAAATGAAAAAAACAAAACAAAAACCCAATGCTTTTTCTATACCTGACCTAGTTCAAGCGCCAGGCAATTAAGAGAAATGCAAGCCTCAATTAATTTTTTTTTTAAAGCAATGTTTGGAGTGCTGAAAAGTGCAACTCCTGTGGCTTTCAATGAAGCCATAAAAGCTGAATTGCAGCTTCTTCTAATTTGTTGTTGTTCTTTAAAGTGGAAATGTAAATGATAGTTGTAACGAGAAGATAAATTCTGTTTACATTTCCTGGTATAGCTTCGTATAGCTTTTGCTTTCTTTTTCTCTATCTCTGATGAATTACATTGAGTGCAGAGAAGAGCAACAAAAGTTGATTCGGGGACTGGAGGCTAAAACATACGAACAGTTGCAGGAACTGGGTATGTCAGGTCTAGTCAAAAGGCCTGGTGTGGCATGATAACAGTGTTCCAATATTTGAGGGGCTGCCACAAAGATGAGGGGGGGGGGTTCAACCTATTTTCCAAAGCACCTAAAAGCAGGACAAGAAGCAATAGATGGAAACTAATCAAGGAGAGAAGCAATAAGAAATAAGGAGGATCTTCTTGACAATTAGAACAATTAACAGTGGAATGGCTTGTCTTCAGAAGTTCTGGCTGCCCCATCACTGGAGGCTTTTAAGAGACTGGAGAGCCATTTGTCTGAAATGGTGTACGGTCTCCTGCTTGAGCAGGGAGGTTGGACTAGAAGACCTCCAAGGTCCCTTCCAACTCTGTTATTCTTCTGTTCTGCTATCCTATCCTATCCTATCCTATCCTATCCTATCCTATCCTATCCTATCCTATCCTATCCTATCCTATCCTATCCTATCCTATCCTATCCTATCCTATCCTATCCTATCCTATCCTATCCTATCCTATCCTATCCTATCCTATCCTATCCTATCCTATCCTATTCATTTTCTCCTCTCCTCTATTTATTCTATTCTATTCTATTCTATTCTATTCTATTCTATTCTATTCTATTCTATTCTATTCTATTCTATTCTATTCTATTCTATTCTATTCTATTCTATTCTATTCTATTCTATTCTATTCTATTCTATTCTATTCTATTCTATTCATTTTCTCTCTTCTCTTCTCTTCTCTTCTCTTCTCTTCTCTTCTCTTCTCTTCTCTTCTCTTCTCTTCTCTTCTCTTCTCTTCTCTTCTCTTCTCTTCTCTTCTCTTCTCTTTTCTTCTCTTCCCACATTCTATCCTATCCTATCCTATCCTATCCTATCCTATCCTATCCTATCCTATCCTATCCTATCCTATCCTATCCTATCCTACCCTACCCTACCCTACCCTACCCTACCCTACCCTACCCTACCCTATCCTATCCTATCCTATCCTATCCTATCCTATCCTATCCCATCCCATCCCATCCCACCCTAATCCCTATTTCAATTTTGATTTCTATTATGGCCTGTTGCACTTTTGGCAACATATGCTAAACAAAATGATGGATTTGGAATTATTCTCATGTAGTTTCCCCTAAAAAGTCATTGTTCTGTTTGGTTCCCAGCAAAAATATTAGGTGAACTTTGATTTTGAATGGGCCCATAATTCATGGGAAATTTTTAAAATGAAATTAATTAATTTTAAAATTTAATTTTTCTCCTGAATCCACCCTCTTTTTTTTATTGTGGTGCCAGCACACCACTTAAAAGTCAAGTGCAACTCTTGTATACCCATGCACACATACCACACTGGTTGCTAGGTCCTACCGCATAATCCTTTTTTGTGTGTGTGTGGTCCTGATAGAAATGTCTATGGAGATTCTCAGTCATCCAGGTCATGGTTGTCCCAAAGTTGCTTTTTTCACGAGGCAACTGGACTAGTCCAGCTCCCTTGTGAAAAAAGCACCTTTGGGATGTCCTGATAGAAATATTTTCCAGTTGTGAATGTTGGATACGCTTTCACTTTTTGCTTTCAGAAAGCTCATCCGAGCTACAGAGGAAGTTCATAAAAATTCTTGTTATTTTCAGCAGCTGTAAGAACCACTGTTTAAGATTAACTAATATGTCTCATTGCTTGTAGGACATATCCGCGCGTTTCCTCTGCAGAGACTATTAAAAAAGACACAATCCAGCGATAGCTTTACCTCTAATTAGTTATGAGATCTTCCGCAAATGGGTGTTGTCCAAAATACATTTGTAGCATCAAGCCTTTAATTAGCAAATGTGATATTTCAGTCTTTTCTGGTGTGTTTTATTTCAATGATTCTGTTTCGTGCATTATTTTCTTCCTGGGGACTTACTTAGTTACAGCTCATGATTATTCAGTACCAGCAAGTTCTTCTTTGAACCATCAGGGGGAGCTTCAAGACCGTTTTAAGGAAATTTTACCACTAGCAAAGCTTCACCAGATAGGTAAACAACCCCCTGCGAAGCTAAACTAAACTAAAATATACACAGTGCAATTAAATATGTATTTGGCAGGAACTCTTGACTCAATTTTTGGTTTCTTCCTCGCCAGGAATTGCAGCCTGAAACTGGACAGACAAGTGAAAATTATATTCTTGTGCTAAGTTCACTATATCGTTGAACGGCAATGTCTCTCTAAGTAAATGGGATTTTAGCACCCAGCTGAATGACTATATTGAAGTTGCTTGATTTCCAACTGCAAATCCCTATAGTTTTAATACTGCACATTCTGTTTCATTAAGAGGACTTTAACTTTGTCACTTTGAGGACAAAACAAAGCCATTTAGAACAACCGTAATGAAAAAGAAAAAAGAAAAGAAAAAAAAGAAAAAAAAGCATTAAATTAATTCTGGCATGAACAGGGAGCTTCTATTGTAAAATACAATTGGCTAGATCCTATTGTTAGATATTAGATAAACCTGCTGTAGGAGATGACCAGGCTGAGCCTGTGGGAGGGGTCAAAGGCATCATCAGTCTTGCATCTCTTCACGCTCACAAAAGATCTAAGTCCAGCCCACATTGAATTCCTTGGTCTCTTGTATACCACCAGTTTGCTTTGACTGTTAGTAGTTCGGATTCTTGTAGAAAGCTTAGGCTTGCAATAAATCTTTATGCTCCTTTGAACTGCCTGGACGTTCTGATTTCCCTCGTGCTTGACACCTGCCCATAAAAAGAAATTATCAGGGATGAAATGATGAGGTTTGTGACCTCAGTTGGATACATATTTATTTGGAAACAATTCCCAACGAACTCCATGAAGCTTACTTCTGAAAAAGATTACCTGGAACTGGGTTTACAATCAATATGATAAACAAAATAGAGGAGGTAAACATTGACACATTATTTATTTTACTTAATAGCACTGTTAATTAAGCTTGGATTACAAATACTGATTGAATGATAGGCTAGAAGAGTTGGAAGGGATCTGGGAGGTCTGCCAGTCCATCCTCAAGCTCAAGCAAGAGACCCTATACAATTCCAGACAAGTCCAGTCTCTTCTTAAAAGCCTCCGATGATGGAGCACCCACAACCTCTGAAGACAAGCTATTCCACTGGTTGATTGTTCTGACTGTCAGGAAATTTCTCCTTGGTTCTGGGTTAATAATAATAATAATAATAATAATAATAATAATAATAATAATAATAATAATAATAATAATAATAATAATAATAATAATAATAATAATAATAATAATCTAGTCCAACCCCCTGCTCAGGCAGGAAACCTTATACCATTTCAGGCAAATGGCTGTCCAGTCTCTTCTTAAAAACCTCCAGTGTTGGAGCACTCACCACCTCTGGAGGCAGGTTGTTCCACTGGTTAATTGTTCTAACTGTCAGGAAGTTTCTCCTTAGTTGAAGGTTG